>NC_079438.1:54375245-54733995 GCF_903798145.1 Danio aesculapii
TTGTGTTTCTGTTGTCATTTTTATTACTACATCGCATTATATTTGTATTATTTTTAATTCTCATTATTATATACGTTTTTATATCTCAGTTTTTCTTATTTTAATAGTTAAAATACATTTAAATGAGAAACGTACATATTAGCCAAAGTTTTGTTGCACTTTTGTCATTTTAATCGATTAAAATTGTTTTCGTTTACATTTTATTTCAGTTATTTTAATATATCAAGTTAAACTAAATGAAAATTAATTTAATTTGTCTGAAGCTTGCGGTCATAGAAATTTCGTTTATTTTAATTTGACTTAAATATCTGAATAGTTGTTGAAATTTTTAGCAATGTTTGTTTTAGTACATGTGTATCATTTAATTTTATTACTTTTTTTGTTTAGAATATCAACTTAAAATACATGTGAATGAGAGATTTATTTATTTATATATGTCTGAAGCTAGGGTGTCACGGTAGCACAGTGGGTAGCACAATCGGCTCACAGCAAGAAGGTCACTGGTTCGAGCCTCGGCTAGGTCAGTTGGCATTTCTGTGTGGAGTTTGCATGTTCTCCCCGTGTTGGCGTGGGTTTCCTCCGGGTGCTCTGGTTTCCCCCACAAGTCCAAAGACATGGTATAGGTGAATTGGGCAAGCTAAATTGTCCGTAGTGTATGTGTGTGAATGAGTGTGTATGGATGTTTCCCAGTGATGGGTTGCAACTGGAAGGGCATCCGCTGCGTAAAAACATATGCTGGAATAGTTGGCAGCTTATTCCACTGTGGCGACCCCATATTAATAAAGGGACCAAGCCGAAAAGAAAATGAATGAATGAGTATGATTGCTCCTTCTCTGAAGCTAGGCATCTTTACATACTACGTCACTTCCGATGTGTGGTACATTCCCTATCCGTAAGGAATCCGTAATTGTAAATTTGTTTCGGGACTTGTAAAAGTGTTTTGCGTCTTGTTAATTTTTTTCTGAAATGTTAATTAGTTTCGTCCTTGGTAACATTGTTTTTCCTATGTAATTGTGTCTTATGACAGGTAAAAATGTTTTTCAAAATGTAAATTGGTCTCAAGCTTTGTAAAAGTGTTTCACACTTTGTAATATTGTTTTGCACTTCCCGGCCACCGTACATCTTTGAGACCATTTGAGATGATCGTTTTTAATTCACATTTTGAATAATCCACTATTATTTAGTTTTAAATCATTTTAACACACAACATTACACCAAAGGCCTATAAACAATATCTAGCTTTATTTTATTATGTTTACCATTCGTTTAATTTCAAGAAACACATGTGTTTTAATTCACTATAAAGAATAACCCTGGCTAAAGCATTTACAAACCTGCACAATCCCCACGTCCTGTTTACGGCAACGGATGGTCACTTTAGGTTCCAGCAGCTGGTAAAAACCCTACAACAGAACAATAATAAAAAGCATATGCTGATAAACATATCCTGACTTATACAATCCTCCTACGTATCTCAAAAAAAAAAAAAACATTGTGCATTTCTGAAGTGTGCCTCGCACAGGTGAGTGGGCCTGACAAACCACCTGTAGAAACACTCTTCTCTCTATATGCACCAGACACTTAAACTAATAAAGACTCAATAAGGAAAATCAAGGTTTACTTGTGAATTTAACACACAATCATGTTGTTGTTTCAACATCAAAAGTCGACAGAGTAGAGATCAACATCCCATAATTCAATTCACAACCGTAAATAAATACTTAACACTTTGCAAACTATTAAAACTGTTAATTAACATTTTTTACAGTGCAATTATATTATCGTTTCAGTATGTTAGATATAGGTTTAAAACAGCTCTTGGATCCAGCGTGTGTATATATTTATGTATTTCGTTCCACTGTATGTCCACACATGTAGCAGAATGACAAAAGCACAACTTGACTTGATAAGCTCAGTTATTAACAGGCCTGATTTGTGGCTGTGTGTTTGCGTATACAGTCCACCGCTCACCTGCAGAACCAGTCCATCCATCAGAGCCGCGTATCTGGACGGATCTCTGGCTACATTCGCTAGTCGCTGACGTGCATCGTTTAGTAAATCCTGAAAAACGTTGTACAGTATAAACACACAATATTTACCATAGAATATGAAGGTGGCACAAATAGAGAAGAGGAACTGACCGCAATCATGTCATCTCTGGCCTTCAGGACCTTCAGTCTGGCCTGATTCATCAGATTGGACATTTGACTATGAATAAAAGACACAATTAAAACATTATTATAGACATATGATGATATTCATTATATATCATGGTATAATGAACAATTTTAATATCATGGCACTTTAAAATAGAGTGAATAATTCTTTATTATTTATACTTTTAGATTTCTTTAGAAGAATATTTATTGTAGTTGCACTGTTGTTCATAAAAGCAAATTAACACTGCAATTAAATTAAATTCAACTAAACTCTCAACGAAAAAGTACTAAATGCTTTTATTAATCATGTTCATTTCTAAGCTAATGCATTATAATGTGTCGAAATTGAAGTCATAATCAGATTACAAGCCATTATCTTTAATAAATGGAGTTAACTAATAAAATACAGCTGTATTATTATTTTTTAATTAAAATAAACATAATAATCGTAATAAATCTGGCTATTTCCTCATGCAATAATGAGACTTTATTGTGAAGTGTACTTTATAATTCTATATAATTCTAATACTATAGTATTTTTTTTTGCATCATACTTTATCATTTTCAAATACGTTTCAGCACTCCATTTGCAATTCAATTTGGTTGAAACATTTGTTTGCTCTGAGCATGTATACAAAATAACCCAAGTATTATTTGATTATTAGTAGTTTTTTTTATTTGTATATGTTTTATTGATTAAAGTAGCCTATTTTGTAAATAGCAAATATTGTAATTATAAATTTTATATTACTATATATATTACTATATATATATATATATATATATATATATATATATATATATATATATATATATATATATATATATATAGTGATTATTATTTCACCACTTAAAAAATGTAAAAAAATAAAAAAAAAAATAAATTAATTAATTAATAAAAAAAAAGAAAAAAAAAAGAAAAAAAAAAAAAATCACAAGAAGATTTTATATTAGTGACAAATAAAAGTTTGAAAAAGTGACTTGTATGAACCTTTTTAATAGTTTAAAGTGTTGGTGTACATTTTATGTTATTAGACTTATTTCTTATACATTATATTATTTCAAACTACTAAAATGTCAGTAAAAGTCACTTTGTTAAACTAGAGTTGAATTTTCAACATCAAAAGTCGACAGAGCAGAGATTAACATCCCATAATGCAATTCGCAACCATAAATAAATCCAAAATAAGTCAAAAACTACACAAATTGTTAATTAAAAGATCTATTTTACAGTGTTTTAGTTAAGTATAGCTTTAAAGTTGCTCTTATTAATAATCTTGAATAATCACAAATAGATACGTGATCTGAAACGGTTTAGAATGAGTAAGAGATTTTGAGGAAACAGGGAATTTCTGCAGTGAGGAAGTCACGCTCACATTTTCTTCTGCTGCTCGATCTGTTTCTCCTTCTTCTCGTAATACTCCATGATCTTCAAGCGCTGGGTCTGAACCAGTCGACCTTTCTCAATGTTAAACTCCTCCTCCGCCTGCAAGGAAAGTCACTTATTATAATAGCATAATCTGATTTAGTGTATCATTTAAAGCTCAAAATGTTGAATGTGCCTGATAAATGTGTTAATATGTCAAAATGTCTGAAATATTACCTTGGCGTCAATCTCCTCGGCTTTTTCATTGGCCTCCTGCTCAATGAAAGCCATCATGTGCTTGATCTGGAAAGATGTGGGGGGGGGGAAGGAAAATAACTAAATGTTACTTAATAAAAAGGCTTTGATTGATCCTGAAATTCATTTCATAAAATGGGTTATGGCGTCTGCATCGAATTACATTTACAAAAGTTATTTTACAAACATAGACAGCATATTATACGCAAGAATATTGTTCAGTTAAATGATTTGAATAATATAAATATGGGTAAAATAAGGTTAAGCATATATTTATGTAAAAATAAAATACTTATTCTGCCCTCTACTTGTTTAAATATGTAAAACAAATCAAATTATTATATGCTAAATGATTAAAACTCCTTGCTGACTAATGTGTAAAACCATCAAATGATTATTTATGAACATCCATGAGCAGATTTTGTTTTGTATTTAACCTATTGTTACAATGAATTAAATTTAAGTGTTTTTTTTTAATGCAAGTCGCTTTATAATGTATATTAATCATATTTCTTCATTATTTTACACACTTTCATACACCAATGCATGTAAAAAATCATAATTGTATCACTAAACATCTTCAATCTGATTATACAGTAGCCCTAAGAGCTGTTTTGGTGTGTTATCACAAGAATGTGGAATGTATTTGTCCTGTTTATTTGAGTGTGTGTTCAGAAAGCTTTAAGTCTGTTATTAAAGATAATCATTCATATTCATAAAGATCATCACCTAAGGCTACATTCTCATCCTTATTGTTATTAATATTATATTCTATTAATCACAGATTTGATGCATTTGGACATTCTAAATATGACATTGTTAATTCTTTACGTACTCAATGGTCATCCTATACACAATAATGCAATTTAAATTAATTCAATAAACGTGATATTATTATAATACAGGCAGGTCTCGTGACTGACGCGCGTGTGTAATGAATAAGAGACGAACAACCTTGAAGGCCTCGTCAGAACATCACGACACTCCTGTCAGGCTCGTATGGAAAAATACATCGAGCAAAGCACTTCATTATCAATTTTACTCTGCTGTTAGGCTGCAGTGAAGGTAAAATGGTGCGTTTAAACGCGTTTTCACCTGTTTCTGGACGTCGGCATCGCTGAGCGCCATGACTGCGGTTTCTGCTTCTGCTGCTTTAAGAGGATTTTAAACTCCGCCGACAGATAAAGCTCGGTTTTCGGCACAGGAAAGGCGTCTGCTTTGCAAATACAGCTCGAATATATTCCTGAAAGCCTTTAGATTTTAAAACTACACGAAAAAGCTTGATCGTGACAGCGTCAGAGCCGTGAAAATAGACTGGAGGGATCAGCTGATTCTCAGTCTTGGATGACACACTCGTCACATGACGCGTATTTCCTCTATGGGAACCAATCAGATTGCAGTGCGCGTCTATGGCTTTTTATTATAGCGGTTTATGTATAATGCATTACAAATGTACATTAAACTATATAAAAACTATGATATAATACAAATTAACATTTATAATTGTACAATATTCTCTGGTTTATTCTACTGTGGCATGCCGTGATAATTCAAGGGCTAAGTTTAAGGAAAATAAATGAATGTACAATAATCATTTTACATTTTAAAGTACTTAAAATGTAAACCTAAAATGTAAAGGGTATTATTATTTATATTTATATTCTATTATATTTATTTAAAACAAAATATATTCATTTCCCAGTACTGGGTTGCAGCTGGAAGGGCATCTGCTGTGTAAAACATATGCTGGATTAGTTGGCGGTTCATTCCACTGTGGTGACCCCTGATGAATAAAGGGACTAAGCCGAAGGAACATGAATGAATGAAATAGATTCATTTTACTTCCATAAACATTTGGTTTCAGATGAAAAAGGATCAATGTTTAATGCTGCAATGGTTGATCAACAGACCCCAAACATACGTGAGATGCAGAGACAAGGCTAAACATATTTTAATAAAGTTTTCTGAAAACTGAAAAAGTTGCTTTCATACTGAAAGCTGCAGTTTTTAGACACGTGTCTCTTCTTGATAAAAGAAATGTGACAGATGTGCTTATTTTGATCCAATAAAAACAACAATAATATTAATAACAACTCAGGATTTTAAAAAGGAAAGCAGAAATTGCACATTTGTATATGCCAAACGCTATTCACTTGCATTCCTTAAATAAAGTTTATAAAAATGATGATGATTATTATTATTATTAATATTATTATTATTATTATTATTATTATTATTATTATTATTATTATTATTATTATTATTATTATCATTAATTATTATGATGATGATGATTATTATTATTCACAATAATAATATAATAATAATAATATTATTATTATTATTATGTATTATTCTATTAATAATAATAATAATCATTCAAAATTTTGAAAACTAAAAGCAGAGTTTGCACATTTGTACACTGTAAAAAATCCTTGTTGCCTTACATTTTTAAGCTGAGTCAAATTAACCTCATGAGTCCATTGAACTTATATTATATTAAATAAAAATATAATTAAAATAGCTTAAAATAATAGCTTTTAAAGACTTAAAACAGCTCACGTAACTTATAAAATTAAGTTAGAACATGATTTACATAGTTTAATAAGTTACAATAAACTAAAAACAAATCTTGTCATGACTAATTGATCATAAATTTTTGACAATGTACACCGAATGCTATAATCACTTCTGTTCCATAACCAAAGTTCATTAAAAATATTCATTCAGTCATTCTTTTTCCTTCAGCTTAGTCCTTTTATTCTTCAGGGGTCGCCACAGCGGAATGAACCGCCTACTTATCCAGCATCCAGAACATGCAAACTCCACACAGACATGCCAACTTATCCAGCGAGGACTCGAACCAGCGACCTTCTTGCTGTGAGGTGACAGTGCTAACCACTGAGCCACCATGCCGCCCTTTACCCATACCATTCATAATAAAATGACAAAAAAATACGCATGAAGTTTCTGATTGTCAAACGTTTCCAACTGTGCTATGAAGAAAGTTATCAAGGTAGACTTAGTCTTTTGCAAACAAAAATCATGTCAGGCAAACAGATAAAGCAGAGCAGATCAATGAGTCACGACCCTGAATATATAACAGTTGAAGGCAGTTTTAACTGTTGTGTCCCTGTGAGTTTGATTTACTGGCATCGGGGAGGGGTTTGTGTGGGATAGGGAAAGGGAGGTGCTGAATTGCATTCTGTTGTAGCAATACTCACCCTCCAGTCTGCGTTCAGCTGCTGACTAAAGCCTGTGCTCAGACGAGGTAAGCTCTGTTTTCAGTATATTTATTCACTCATTTCATTTAGTCTGGCATGAGGAGTTTAAGGCTTATACTGTGTTCTGTGTGTGGCGTTTTGACTTTAAGAGAACAGTGTTTTACTTTATTCCAAATAGGGAGTGGGGGGGTATCTTTATGCATTTAGTTTATTGCATTACATTTATTAACGTGCCAGAGAATATAAGCTATTTTGGATTTCCGCCATGTGAATGAACAGTTGTCATCAGCATCTTTTCTATCACTGTGTGTTTTAAGTGTGGTTAGTGTCATATGGGACTCTGGAGCACAAAATTACCCTTATTATTGCATTGTAAGGGGTCAAAATTATTGTTTTGTTTTCTTTTATACCAAAAATCAATCAAGATCATCTTCAATTAAGATGTTTTGTCAGTTTCATACTGAAGATATATCAAAACAACATGTTTGATTAGGAATATGCATTATCAAGGTGAACCTAAAGGGGATTTTCTCAATGTTTAGATTTTTTGCACCCTCAGATTCCAGATTTTCCATAGTTGTATCTCAGACAATATTGTCCTGTCCTAACAAATCAATAGAAAGCTTATGTATTCTGCTTTTTATAGATGATACATATACATCTCATTTTCAATAATTGACCATAAAGGCTGTTGTGTTGTCCAGTGTCACATATCTGTCATTTCTAATAGGCTGAAAGGTAATTATATCAGCTCATCTAACTGCATTAACTGATTAGAGTGGATGTAAAATATGGCAATTACATTCAATGAAACATTCCTGCTATGTTAAAAGAGTTTTATGTACTATGTTCATTGTTAGAGGTCTCCTGGTAAAAATGCACCATGTATTTTGTGCACATCTGATCCCTTTAAGCTCTTTGACCTTTGGTCTTGGCGATGGGCTTTAGTTTACTCTCTCTTCACAATCTGACTGTCGACTCTGCACATGTTTTCACTGTGACGTGACTTCAGCAGTGGTGCAAACTCTCATTTACCATCACGTTTTGTACTTCAACATGACTGGGTATTAAAATAAATAAGGAGTTATGATTGTTTTGGATTCGTCAGCAGGAGATTTATATTGTTTGCTGCTAGTTAACAGACACATTTACTTAAATTTGATCAGAATAGAGTATCAGTCAACGCATTATTTATACTCTAATAAAAAAACTCCTCTGTAGTATTTTACTGTTAGTGTTTTATTTTAATTTAATAACAGCTTTCACGATTATTACAAACATCTATATTTATTTATTCATTTTCCTTCAGTTTACTGCCTTTATTTATCAAGGGCCCTGCCAGCCACAACCCAGTACTGGGAAACAAATATCTTTATATCTATCTTTAATCTATTCCATTCTAATCAGTTGAGGATTCTATTCTATTAAAAGTGGTAAGAATAGAGTATCACTCAATGTATTTATATATTTTTATTTTTATTCTAATAAAAAAACTGCTTTATAGTAGTTTACTGCTATTGTTTTATTTTAATCTAATAACAGCTTGTATAGCAAGTAGTGATGTTGGTTCCACAATTATTATCATCAAGTGTTCATGAGATGGATTGCCTGAGGGAAGAAACTGTTTCTGTGTCGGGCTGTTCTGGTGCGCAGTGCTCTGTAGCGTCGACCAGAAGGTAACAGTTCAAAGAGGCAGTGTGCTGGGTGTGAGGGGTCCAGAGTGATTTTGGCAGCCCTTCTGCTCGCTTTGGATAAGTACAGTTCTTGGGGAGTAGGAAGGGTTGTACCAGTGATTCGCTCAGCAGTCCGAACTATTCGACATAGTCTTTGGATGTCGTGTTTAGTAGCTGAGCTAAACCAGACAGTTATTGATGTGCAGATGACATACATACATAATATATATATATTTCCCAAATGATGTTTAACAGAGCAAGGAAATTTTCACAGTATGTCTGATAATATTTATTTCTTCTGGAGAAAGTCTTATTTGTTTTATTTCGGCTAGAATAAAAGTAGTTACATTTTTTTAAAAACATTTTAAGGTCAAAGTTATCAGCCCCTTTCAGCTATATATTTTTTTGATAGTCTACAGAACAAACCATCATTATACAATAACTTGCCTAATTACCCTAACCTGCCTAGTTAACCTAATTAACCCAGTTGAGCCTTTAAATGTCACTTTAAGCTGTATAAAAGTGTCTTGAAAAATATCTAGTCAAATATTATTTACTGTCATCATGACAAAGATAAAATAAATCAGTTATTAGAGATGAGTTATTAAAACTATTATGTTTAGAAATGTGTTAAAAAAATCTTATCTCCGTTAAACAGAAATTGGGGATAAATTGAGGACTAATAATTCAGGGGGGATAATAATTCTGACTTCAACAGTGTGTGTGTGTGTGTGTATATATATATATATTCTAATCCTTTCTGTTTAAATCAGTTTATTATTCTAATTCTATAAAAAAGGTAAGAGTTTACAGACATGTTTGTTTAAATTTGATCAGAATAGTGTAAATATCAATAAATGCATTTAGATTTTTTTTATTTTTACTCTAATAAAAAACTGCACTGTAGTATTTTACTGTGTATTTTATTGTTTTATTTAAATTTCGATAACAGCCTTTACGATTCTTACAATTATCTATATTCATTCATTCATTCATTCATTCATTTTCCCTCAGCTTGACCCCTTATTTATCAGGGGTCGCCACAGCGGAATGAACTGCCAACTTATCCAGCATATGTTTTACGCAGCGGATGCCCTTCCAGCTGCAACCCAGTACTGGGAAACAAATATCCATATTTATATCCATATTCTATTCTATTCTAATCTATTCTATTCTATTCTATTCTATTCTATTCTATTCTATTCTATTCTAATCTATTCTATTCTATTCTGTTTTATTTCTATTCTAAAGAAAACATGCTAACATGTCAAGTCATGTAACATGAAAATTCATGCCAGCAATTAGGTAAAAATACAAGTAATAATAAAGTAATCATATCATTGTGTACTCAAACGTGTAATTTGTGCTAAAGCATTAAACATGTTAGCGACATGATGCTAGCAAGGTGCCATACTAGCTCATTCATGCAACCCACATGCTAAAAACATGGCAGCAACATGCAAGTTCAAACTGATTCACGTAGCAGCTATTATATTTGTGAACATGTTCGTTGTTAGACGAGACTCTTTCAGATCCTTGTCAGCAGGAGAGATTTATGAGTTCCTGATCTGAAAATGATGGTCATAAAGGAGTACGTTTACAGACGTACATGTAAGTTGTGTGCTACGTGAACTGGACCATGATCCTGCCGTGCTGTGTGAAATATCTGACATTCTCTGATCATGGGAACAGATGGAGATATATATAGGGTGCATATTCAGCCAGACATGTGCTATACATAGAGCAGAACATGAGGATATTAGGATGTTTGCAATTCTTTGTAATTTGCCATGCACACAGTTATGAAATGTTGCTGCGGTCAAATTTCAGTGTTGGATGAAATCAAGCCCCGTCCCATTACTTATATATAGCATATATTACAATATATTGTTGTTGATGCTGTTGTTTTATATTTGTTAATATAATTCTGTGTACTTTACACATATTTCAAATCAGTTAAGTAAAAAAGGTTTTGAACGTCATTTTATGTTTGACTTCTAAAAGTCTTACAAATTATTATGTTTCTAAAATGCTCAAACCAAGTCTTATGTTGCTCACACTGTAAACAAATATCCATAAATGAGCAGTTTTACATATTTTGTGATTCATGTTTTTTATTTTTCCCTGTTTATTTATGCTTTTGAGTTGTATTATCGGACATTGATCCTAAAAAAGTCGAGCAGATATCAAAGTCCTATAATGCAGGGTTTTTTTGGCAGTTGTCCAAATTGCATTGTAGCCTATGGGTCAAAATGATTGATTTTTCCTTTTTTTTTGCCAATTTTTGTCAATTTACCACCATATAAATATAAAAACTTAATTTTTGATTATAGTACTGTGAATTGATGGGGAATTTTAAAGTAAATTTTCATAATATTTAGATTTTTTGAACCCTCAGATTCCAGATTTTCAAATAGTTATATCAGGCGATTATTGACTTATCCTGACAAGCCAAACATCAATGAAAAGTAGAGACTTTTTATTATTAAACCCTTTGAGGGGAAACTCATTTTCATCGCAATCACATCACAATACAATGAATTATTAAACAACAAATACCACAAAAAAAAAAACAGTACAACACACCATTTGCACCAACTACATCACAACACCATCAGTAACTGAGCACATAGCTGCACGTATACAAATTACAACACTAATAAACCTGACAGTGGTTAGAATAAAGGACTTTCTAAGCTTATTTATTCAGCTTTCACAAGACGTATAAGACTTATTTTTAAAAAAAGTTAACCCTTATGACTGATTTTGTGGTTTAGGGCCAGATTGACTTTACTACACCAGTGACACTATAAACCTATATGACTGAATTAATCTCGTCTCTTATCTTTATAGGAATAACTGAGCCTTACTAAGATTTTAAAGAAGACTCAAGCATCTTCCACCCTGTCTGAGGACAGGCACTCTGCGGGGTCTGACCCTCCCCAGGATTCAGGGTCCATCCATTGGCAGACCACTAGTCTGGGTGAGTCCTGGGCGTCTGTAAGCAACATGGATCCCGATCTCAGAAGTCTGGAAACCAGTGAGATGTTTCTACTACAAGAGGACCACAGTGAAAACCACTCCTCCACCTCTGACATAATCAATTTGGAGGCGGAGCCTCATGAAAGGGTGGAGTCAGATGAGGAAGACCTCCAGTGCAGTGTTTTGAGCATTGATAAGGAGCTGGCGGAGATTGAAGCACATGTTTCTTCTCCATCTGAATCAGATCTCAGGCCTCCACATGCGGTGGAGCTTTTAATGTGTGTGGAGGAGCCAATAGTGCAGGAAATTGAGTCGGAAACAGCTGCTGAGCCAGTCTTTACGCACACGCCTCTTCTGTCGGAGCCTTTAGATTTTACACTGGCTTCAGTTCCCATTCCTGAAATCATCTCACAGGTTTTAGATCATCTCCCACAGTCTGATGAATCATTTATCTCTGAATCTGATGCTCTGAGCGTGTCTCGCGATAACACAGCGTCTCCCGCAGAAGAGGTCACATCCAAGCCAGACTCCATTTCCACCTCAGCTTTTGAACTTCCTGTGCTGCTGGTTGGTGGCGCTGCCCTGGTGGCGGTGGTTGGAGTGCTCATGTACACCTTGAGTAGAAAATAGCACTTCTGTGTGTCTTTTAATGCCTTGTTTCCACTGAGTGTATGGTTCAGTTCGGTACGGGTCACCTTTATTAGACTCGAGTCTCCACTGTCAAATGGTTCCCTTTTGGTAGGCATAGTATAAGACAGAAAGCTGCAGTAAACATCATTCTCGCTAGAAGAAATGTAAAAGTAAAGCAGTACAAGTGGTTCACATAGCATATGTATTAATAGATGTAATGTCTTGGTTGTGTATTTTAAAATGGCGCTTCCTTTGTGTTCAATCTCCTGGCTTGTTGCATGCGCTAGTGATGCTTCTCTGCAGACCAATAGCGTTCAGCTGCGCATCTAGCTCCACCCTTTTTGTAACGTTCTGTTGTTTTGGTACCCTTTGGAAAGGGTACCCAAGAAGGAATAAGGTACGGTTAATTTTTTGGTACCATCTGACCGTGGAAACAGACTTAAAAGCATAACGAACTGTATCGTATACTGTACCGCTCAGTGAAAATGGACCATAAAAGTTTCAATATTGTACCACAACTCAACAAACTGTATAGTTAATTACCAAATTTACAAAAATACAGTGTTATTATTAAATATTGCTTGTCTTATTTTTGTTTATTTGCATACACATACATTACACGATGGTGTTTTATGAAGAGGCTTCTCATCGAAATCTGATACATGGAGATATATGCAAATTACATTGCATACAAGTTCATATTTGGATTTTACCTACAGTATATCTTATATATGCAGCATATGTTAGAAAATTATTTAGAAATGGCCACTTATATATATAATTTTTAACCATTGGAGTTACAAATATGAAGGCTACATATATGTTCAAATATATCAGGGGCGCTCATCCCTGTTTCTGGAGATCTACCTTCCTGCAGAGTTTAGCTTCAACCCTGATTATTATTACTGTCAGTTAATGCTATCTATCTGTTAATCAATAGTCCATTTATAATATATGCTTTGCTTGGTATTTACTTGTGGATACATGTGAATATTGACTTCAGCCATGTCTAATAAAGGATGAGACATTTCCGAAATAAGCCGAAGTGTTTGTTGATGTTGTAAAAATTAGAGAAAGAAATTATAATGTCTTAAAATGTGCATGCATTTTGACTGTTTATCTAACATAATACTATTAACCTCTGCCTTTATCTTTAGTCATTTTGCAAGTACATTTAAAGACAAAAATATGAATGAATGAATAAATGAATGAATGAATGGCCTAAATAAATAAATAATTAAATGTAATTTTAATTTCAGTTTTGTTTTGGAGGTAAAGTGGTGCTAAAAACATTTACCTTCATCCTTTAGTCATTTAGCAAACACTTTCATCCAGAATGACAAAAAATAAATGAATGAATGAATGCCAGTAGTATCTGGATGCAGCCTTTATGATGCAAGCTGAGACTGCATTTCACAGTGATGCAATGTCAGACACAATGCACTCAATGGAGCTAGTGACGTCACTGTGAGGGGTGGGGTTAGCTGAGCGCATTAAAAGCATTAGATATAGCTCAGATTGCACTGCACCAGGTCTGCATCTAGACCCCTCTCAATGAATGAATGTAATTTTAATTTCCGTTTTGTTTTGGAACTAACATAATGACACTAACACCTTCTACTTTTAGCTTTAGTCATTTAGTAAATGGTTTATCTAGAATGGCAAAAATAATGAATGAATGAATGAGTGAATGAATGAATGAGTGAATAAATTAATAAATAGATAAATGAATAAATAAACGAATAAATAAATAAATAAATAAATAAATAAATAAATAAATAAATATAATGTTTATTTCAGATTAGTTTTGGAGCTACCGTATACTGTCAACCTCTACCTTTACCTTTAGTCATTTAGCAAGCGATTTGATCAAAAATACCAAATAAAATATAATAAATATAAAATATAATAATTAAATAAATAAATATAATATAATATTTATTTCAGTTTTGTTTTGGAGCTAGCATAGACTAAAAATACTAACAGCCTCTAGCTTTACCTTAAGTCAACCAGCAAACAATTTTATCAAGAACGACAAAAAAAAATAAAAATAAATAAATAAATGAATAAATAAATAAATAAATAAATATAATGATGTTTATTTCAGTTTTGTTTTGTGGTTACCCTATACTGACAGCCTCTACCTTTACCTTTGGTCATTTAGTAAACGACAAACGACAAAAAAAAATGCTAAATAAAGCATATAATATAAAATATGATAAATAAAAGTAATAATTAATTAATTGCTGAATTAATAAAAAAATCTATAAAAAATGTAATAAAGTAATTTTGAATTCAGTAAGTAATCGTCCCGCCGGCAGATGGCAGTATGATTATCATTATTGACTGAGCGGAACGCAGGAGAGCGAGTGAAGGAATCGTGTACGGAAGTATTTCCTATTTCCCAACATTTTTTTCTCTTTAATAAACCCCTCAAGCCCTCCAAAATGACCAGAACAAAGACCCTGAAGAAAGAGAAAATAAGTGTGGCGAGTGAGGTAAATGTCATATGTAAATAAATGCACGTTTATGGCGTGTTATGAAACGCTTGGCAGATGTGTAGTATAACGTTACACAGCCATTTACCAGTAATATACAAAACAATGCAACTTCTTAAAGTCTTTATGACTTAAAAAGTTCTCTGTCAAATGTCTGTTCTACTATATATTATAATATAATGATAATAACTTCTTAATTTGCCTTTTTTTTTAAAGATTGACCGCGTAGAAGAGCGTAAGTTACAGTGTAAAAACAGCCTGGAGAGGGCAGAGTTCAGAAAGAGGAAGCAGCAGCTCTCAGACGACGACAGGTGATTTATTTACATCATAATAATCGCATTGCAGCATTTCAGACTTCTCCTTTATTTGCTGAATCATTTTAATTTGCTCTCAGGCTGGCTCTGGAAGATGAGATGACCATATTGAATGAACGAGTAGAGAAATACGGTGAGTGATATATGGTTGGTGGTGTAAAATTCATATAACAGTTACTAGCATTTTGTAATTCATTAATTCCTCAATATATCGTTTGAGCATAGATGTATGTATCTGCAATAGTCATATAGCAGGATTTCATTATTTTATAAAGATTAAAAGATAGAGATATTGTTATTTTTAAACTATTTATTCAATGATGACCAGGTTATTTCACATTTGATTGTTCAATTTATGTACTTGAGTACTGTTAGACTCCCCAGAAAATTGTAAAGCGCTGTTTATTTATTTATTGCTTGTAATTTATGCAGATGCACTGCATAGAAAAAGACTTGACCATCCCTGTTGATCTAAATCAGATGCCCAAAGTGGGGCCTGTGGGCCTAAGTTGGCCCACCGTCCCATTTGAAAAGAGAGGGAGAATGATGGAGAGGGTTGAGGCGAATGCCTTTGAAAGAGGTCGCCATTTTGTATTTAACATAACCTTTTGTTGTTTGTTTCATTGCTGAGCTACAAAAAAAAAGAAATTAAATGGTTCAATTAAATGTTGTAAATGAATCAGACTTTCAAAATGTAAATACTGTCACTTGACAGATAGAAGACAGTGCACAAGTCATTTATGAGCATATCATGGTGGAGGCAGGAGCAGCTCGACTAGTGTATTCAGCATTGAACTCCATTGTGTTATAAATGGGATTGTTTATGTTATTACAATAATAAGTTCATTATAAAATGTTAAAAATGATGCCGGGTTAATTAATATGATTTTAAAGCAACATTTTCTTTTTTTTTTTTAATATTATCAAATAAATGAGCAAATTTCCCTTGGCAAATTTATTGTAATACAGTTTGCAATATATTCGGCCCACAGCCCTCAATCAAGTTTGGTTATTGGCCCTTTATAGGAAAAACTTTGGACACCCATGGTCTAAATGAATGAAATCTTAACAAATAGAGCTATTCAAATAAGCTAGTGAAACTGTATTCATATTGCAATATATATCACAGAATAAAAAAAATATTGCGTGCAATATCGTGCAGCCCTACTGTACATATATCTTTTACACTGAAGGACAATAAAACATGATCTCACCCAAATGGATGTTTTGTTTTCACAAAAGTTGAAGCAGACATTTTATTCACATTTAAAGTGGTTCCGACAAATATAATGTAAAATGCCTTTGTGCTGGGACCAATGATTTTGGGGATTTGTTTCTTTAAAATATTTGTGTTTTTAAACACCATAGGTCCATCTAATAATTTTTTTCTGGCCAAAATTCTATTTTCTTTCCTTTATTTGATAGAATTATTGTAAAATAAATTCTGTATTTTGAATTTTATTCCTTACAGAAAAGGATCTGCAGGTGCTGAGAGGAGAAAACCGGAGGAACATGATGCTGTCCGTCGCTCTGCTAGCCATCAGCGCTCTTTTCTACTACACATTTATATATTGAAGAGGTATTTTCTGTCATGTTAAACACAGAGTATGAGCTATGAGGAAACCAATATCCCCTTACGTGTTCGCTCATTATTCTGCAGCAGGAAATATTTGTTCATGCTGAGGTTTATGAATCTCTCAGTGCTATTTTCATCATGAATACATTATGCCATCTTCATCTTGGCATGTGGGATTGTCTAAACACTGCTTTCTGGTTTTGGCCTAGCAGAGAAATATCAGATTTCTGTACATCAGATATTGGGGATTTTATTTATACGTTGGTCAAAGATGCTTTAAATTAAACAATAAAAGTCATTTTATATATATATATATATATATATATATATATATATATATATATATATATATATATATATATATATATATATATATATATATATATATATATACACACACAAATATGAGTATCTGCTTTTAAAAGTGTTCAAATGCTTTTTGTGAAAAAATACAATGGGTAAAGTGAGGTATAAAAATGCAGTCATTCAGTGTAATGTCCAAACTTTAATTAACCTTTATATCATTATTACATTAGGCAAATCATTGTTTAAGATGCAAATGATATTGCATATACTGGCTAAAAATATTGAATTTAAAATGGTTTTAAAAATAAATTAAAAACTGCTTTTATTCTAGCTGAAATAAAACAAATAAGACTTTCTTTAGAAGAAAAAATATTATAGGAAATACTGTGAAAATTTCCTTGCTTATCATTTGGGAAATAATTGAAAAAAAAAAGAAAAAATCACAGGAGAGCGAACATATTTAACTTCAACTGTACAGTGGGTACGGAAAGTATACAGACTGAAGAAGAGCCTTGGTGAGAGGTAAAGAGAAAGCCAAAGATCACTATGGCTGAGCTCCAGAGATGCAGTCAGGAGATTGGAGAAAGTTGTAGACAGTCAGCCATCACTTCAGTCTTCCACCAGTCGGGGCTTTATGGCAGAGTGGACCGACAGAAGTCTCTCCTCAGTGCAAGACGCATGAAAACCCGCATGGAGTGTGCTAAAATGGTGAGAAATAAGATTCTCTGGTCTGATGAGACCAAAATAGAAGATTTTGGACTTAATGCTAAGCGGTATGTGGAGAAAACCAGGCACTGCTCATCACCTGTCCAATTCAGTCCCAACAGTGAAGCATGGTGGTGGCAGCATCATGCTGTGGGGTTTTTCGGCTGCAGGGACAGGACGACTGGTTGCAATCGAGGAAAGGATGAATGCTGCCAAGTACAAGGATATCCTGGACAAAAACCTCTCCAGAGGAGAGCTCAGGACCTGAAAACTGGGTTGAAGGTTTATGGAGTCAATCTAGTGCCATATATACTTGCAAAATAAAAGAAGGTTTTGCAAACAAAAAATAAAGTATTGAGAAAAAAATAATATGAATAATGTTTTCAATAATTTTACAATTATTTTTTTAGGAAATAAAAATTAAGTTTGCAAAAAAATAAATAAAAATTAAATAAAATACTTATATATATATATATATAAGTATATATCCATATATCCAACCTGATATATATATATATATATATATATATATATATATATATATATATATATATATATATATATATATATATATATATATATATATATATATATATATATATATATATATATATATATATATATATATATATATATATTTTTTTTTTTTTTTTTTTTTTTTATTATTTATATTTTATTTTTTTCCCTCAATTTTTTATAGCGATGCCTTTTTAAAACCCGTCTAGTCAATTGCAATGCTCATTTTGATTTGCTTTTTAGTCAATTGTGAGTTTGCGATGCTATTTTCACTTTGCACTTCACGTTTCTGCACGTTTCAGTTTGTGGTGCTGATTTGAGGTGAAGTCAAAGGAACTTGGGCGGTCACGGCAGGCCCAAACCTGTCTCCATTTAAACGACATCCTCGCATGGAGACACACTTTTTTTTTAATTGCAAGTGTTTTTTTTTTGCACTGCTTGATTTTTATTTGCAGTTTTTTTTTTAGTTTTCAAATTTAATTTTTATTTCTCATAACTAAATTTTCCTTTTGCAGTTCTTAATTTTATTAGCAAAATACATTTTTATTTCTCAAAAATCTATTTTCAAATTGTGATTTTTGGAAATTTGCATTTATTCATATTCTTTTTTTGCTCAATGCTTTATTTTTTTTTATTTTGCAAGTATATATGGCCCTAGATTGACTCCATAAAGGTTTACCAAAGCAGCTTAACATAGAAGTTCTAGTTAATTGAAAATGTGTCAGTCCCGTTTTAAAAGGTAAAAACTGCACTGACACATTTTCAATTTACTAGAACTTCTGTGTTAATCTGCAATGACACAATATACATTGTAAAAGTGCTATAGAAATAAACATGAATTGAATTGAATAACAATACAATGCCCCTAAACACACAGCTAAAATAACAAAGGAGTGGCTTCACAACAACTTCGTGACTATTTTTGAATGGCCCAGCCAGAGCCCTGACTTAAACCCAATTGAGCATCTCTGGAGAGACCTAAAAATGGCAATTCACCAACGTTTACCATCCAACCTGAGGATCTATGAGGAGAAATGGCAGAGGATCCCCAAATCTAGGTGTGAATTTGAGGATCTCCAAATCTAGGTGTGTAATACAACCACAAGTCTTTCCCAAAAAAGACATGTTGCTGTATTAGATCAAAAGGGTGCTTCTACCAAATACTCAGCAAAGGGTCTGAATACCCAGGACCATGTATTATTTAATGTTTTGTTTTTAATAAATCTGCAAAAATGTCAATGACTCTGTGTTTTCTGTCAATATGTGGTGCTGTGTGTATATTAATGAGGAAAAAATGAACTTAAATGATTTTTGCAAGTGGCTACAGTATAACAAAGAGTGAAAAATTTAAGGGACTCTGAATACTTCTGTACCCACTGTATATTACACTTAATGACACTTAAATAGGTGTATTTTTTGTCTGTAAATCATGTAAACATTTTAACGTATAGAGAAAAAAAAATTGCATTAATGTTTATTTTCAGCTCGGTGTGAAACCCCTTTACCCAATAACGACTCGGTGGCGTTTTTCTCCAGATCACTGTTTATTGCATTTCAACAGGACTAACATGCACAAAGGTGAAGGGCAGAGGGTGTTAATCCATCCAAAAATAAATTTATCAAACAAAAATGTTCAATTGAAATAAAAAAAAAAACAACAGCCATCAATAAAATGCAACACTGTCCCATTAAAACTGCTGTCTGTCCCTTCGATATGCTGGATACTTGCAGCAAACAGAACTGGTAGTACACTCACTTTGCAATACAACAAAACACCAGTTATATTGAGTCCTGAATGAAGTTTGCTGCTGATAGAATTGGATCTGGCTCAATGGCGTCCCGTTCACACAACAGAGGAATTACATGCTGTGATAATAATAATATACTTACTAGGAGGACTGGATGCGCCTTGCGATCGTGTACACAGACTTTTGTACAAATGGGATTTTACCAACTAGCCATGTAGTATGCAAAGTAAACTTTCGACATAACTAAAATATATTCAAACTTCTTTTTTTTATCTCAAAATAAAGACTAAGGATATTCAAAAAACAATCCGTCATTTAAAATATTCTAAAATGCATATGTAGTTTCATCAGATATCGTCACATGTTGCATGTAACTCACAATCAATAGAGATACGAAAAGGAATCAAATCAGGGCGTTGATTAAAAACAAACGGTGCGTGAGACACTATCGTAATACGCAGATATTGTTCCCACAGAAGATAAAATATTGTTAATACTCGACTGATGATGACACAGACTGGCCCAGTGATATTTACCACAGCAAAAAAAAAAACATTTTCCACAGAAAACGTCACACTTTTGATTTGATTTTTCCCACGGAAAGCGAGTCAGGAGAAATGAATGCACATCTATCAATTAAGAGTCCTGCAGATGCACGCTCAATAATGCATCTGCCGTTACTCTTCATATTATTATCTTTTTTTTTTTTTTTTTAAATATATAGATCTGAAGTAACTGAGAACATTGAAATACAAACACACGTACACACATGTACTTAGTCACGGTCACGGTTTGTGCTACAACAACAGACAGAGAGAGAGAGAGAGAGGGACTGGTGGCCCTAAATATGATGAACGGAAGATTTAGAGAGAGAGTGAGAGAGAGAGAGAGAGAAAACGCACATCTGATCCATCAGGGCTGCACAAGAAGTGTGACATCTGCAATAGAGAAAAGAAAACAAAGAGCTTTTAGCATTTTATCGTGTAGCAATGGTGTATGTGCACAGCTAGTGTTTTTCAGCCAATGCTAAACTTCCGGTGAAAGCTTAATGTGACTATTTTTTATTTCATAAGGTTGCTTTTACGGCATCGATGTTGTAATTTAATTAAATCTGTCATTTAGTTTTAAGCATTCATTTAGTTGTTCAAGCATAAAATCAGATGAAAGACCGTGTATATGCTAGCACCATCAGGATCAGCAGGCTAGTGCAGAAACTCCATTGAAAATACTGGGGTAAAATAAACTCGTATTTTAAAGACATGGCGGGGGAAATGGAGTTTAATGCAGTGCTCCTTGTCCGGTCTGAGACCCGCTTTGTATCGTATATCAATCAGGCAGTGAAGATCACTGATTTTTAAAGAAATCAGACCTTAAACGTGGCTATTTTATAAAGGAAAGACAGTTTACAGGAAGCGCTGAGGCTGGCTGGCTGCATATACTCCATTGATCCTCATAGCTGTATGTATTTACAACAGTCAAAATTTTGAATGATTACCATTTTTCAAATGCTTTTAAAGAAGACATTCCGCAAGAAGCTGCCTTTGATGTTCCAAAATAGAATACAACAGCATCAGTATGAAATATTATTATGATTTGAAGGTCACATGAAATTAAAATAAAACAGTTTTAGATGTTAGCAAAGAGCATAGAATCACCAAGAGGCGACACTAGATGCTGCTAGTGGCACCATTTTGGTATGAAAATTTCAATAGGAAAACGGCACGGATGACTAATGTTAGACGGAATGAATTAAAATATTGAGTTAAATATGAGTTAAAATGAGTACATCCCCTTAAAATGTAACATTTTAAAACAATATCCCAATGAAAATTTCAGACAATTTCCAAAATGATGACAAGACTTAAGTTTAATACGTCTGATATCTAAAATACCTGTTTCACATATAACATAAAAGTAAGCCTAACAAAATAACTTGTTTTGTTTTACTCTAATTAGGGTGAAGCAAAAATGAGTATACACAACAAAAACTACATTATCAGGTAGCTTATATGGCCTCCGTGATTTTTAACGACAGCATTAAAAATCATGAATAAAAATATATAAAAATAAAAAAATAAATACATTTGGAGAAAGTAGCTTTTTAAATAAAAACTTTATTAGTCTTTTTTTTAACAGACAAGACTGGAAAAAATATTATGTGCTATTATAATATAATACTCCAAAAAAAAAGTACAGTTATTAATCTGTTATAAACATCCTATTTTGAAAGTCATGTTAATTTAATTTAACGTGTCAGTATTAATATGTATTATGCTAGTGTGTAAACTATTAAATTAAAGTCATTTAAAGTAATTTCCCCTAAAAGTGACAGTTCCAAGAAAACAACTATGGTTAATTTATTAAACATTAAGTCTGTAAAATAAACCATTAACAGTGCTGATGATCACCAGTCTATGATTTTAAGTGTTGTATTGGCCTCTTTCAGGTTGTATTTCAGCATTGATGCACTTTTTAAATTAATAAATAAAAAACAAAGCAGCTGCTTGCCATCGCGACAGCAATAAGATCCAATGGACGGCTGATCGCTTTCACTCCAGAATGGTGGAATCGCTTGGCGCTGCTGTTGCAATGGAACGTTCTATTTAGTGTCGGCTCTTGGTGATTCTAAGCTCTTTGATGTTAGTATCAGTATTTGTTAATTTTTAAAATATCTATAAGCTAGTATGCTCCAAAACAGTGACACAAAAGCTTGTAGTTTGTCACTTCCGCCTAAATGGATCAGCGATTTTTTTTATTTTTTATTATTATTATTTTTTTTAATTTATTTATTATTTTTTTATATTTATTTATTTATTATTATTTATTTTTTTCCCCCACATTAGCCCATACTGCATTTTCTCCACATTCTCTCTAGTATCTGACATGCCGTGCCCCCTTCAAGACGCTTCTTATTTTCATTTGATGCGCTTGAGCTCAACCACTCTCACTGGCAGAGCTGTGGTAAAGCAAAACGCTATTGGCTGTTCATTTAAAGGGGAGGAGCTACACTATGTCCCACCTTCTCTTAAATTTTTCAGTTGAAATTACGTCAAACATCGAATAAATATGCATATTTCAAAGCATGTCACGAAACCTTTAATATTAAAAACAAGATGCATCCGATGCAGATTATCATTTTGTGTTGTCACATGTGCAGTATCTGTAGTTAAACTCACAGCAAGCTGCTCATCTACATGAAGTCTTTGATATTGAGGTCAGCGAGTGGGTCTTTAGGAGGTGGGGGCTTCCTGGGACTCTGGGCCATTCCTGGAGACATCTGTGGAGGAAACGCAAATAATTCAAGTATCCATTAATTAGGGCAGGCGATATGACAAAAATATGATATAACGAAATAAGTCATTTCATAACCTGATATATCAGGTTATAGTACCATTTCTGTAAATTCAATCATTAGTTTATATATTACGATCACATTTAAAGAACTATCTTTATTTTGCATTTTAATGTACAGTTGAAATCATAATGATTAAATTTATAAATTAATAATTATTAGCAATAATTATTAAATATTTTTCGATTTTTTCCAAACGAGCAAGGAAATTTTCACAGTATTTCCTATAATATTTTTTTTCTGGAGAAAGTCTTATTTGTTTTATTTCAGCTAGAATAAAAGTAATTTTTAAAAAAACTATTTTAACATTTTTTCGATTGTCTAGAGAACAAACCATCGTTATACAATGACTTGCCTAATTAATCTATTTAACCTAGTTAAGCCTTTAAATGACACTTTATTCAGTTATTAGAAATGAGTTATTAAAACTATTATGTTTAAAATGTGTTGAAAAAAAATCTTCTTTCCATTAAACAGAAATTGGGGGAAAAACAGGAGGGCTAATGATTTAGGAGGGCTAATAATTTCGACTTCAACTGTATATAACTGCAATCATGCAGACAATTTTGAATTATATATATAAATTTTTACAGATTGATATTTTTTTGCTCCCACAACTCTGTGGCTAGTTGTTTTGAAAAATATCAATAGATTTTTGAATATAATGTTAACATAAACTTCCTCTGTCAATTTATGTTTTGAGATTTTACTGCAGATGTCACATCTGTAACGCTGGAATTGCTCATATATATATATATATATATATATTTTTTTTTTTTTCATTTAGTACTGTTTCGTTTTACATTTACGAAAATGAAACATGTTTTAATGTCTTTGTTACTAGACTAAATCTAACGCTAACAAACAAAATACTTTTCATTTGCATCAAAAATACAATTGTATTTACATAATATAGCTAACTTTCCTTTGGTTTATGATCAAATTATATTATGGTAATTATAAAAAAATTATTATGGTGAACTACAGCAAAGACAATAGAATGCACACGACATGTCACTGGAATCTTTTTGAATAGGGAACAGTGTAACTGTCAATATGGTGAATAAAGCCCCGCCTACTAGTACAGGAGCCAATCGTTAATTGCTATATAGTGAAAAAAGCCCGCCTTCTAGGACAGGAGCCAATCATCGATTGCTATAGACTGACGATACTCTGGGCAAGGGGCTTGGACCAGATGTGAGTTTCTGCTGATTTTGTGTAATTTGGACGTTTAGAAACGAAACTAAAGAGACAGTAGATGTTTAATTATGTTAGTGATTTGTAAAATGAAGTTCAATGGTAAGCTTGGCAAGCAATTTTGGAGAATTTGATGTTTCCCCACTCAAACAGAATGCCCAAGCATACTGCCCGAGAGGTGTTTCAAAGATGGACGCCGAGTGAAATGACTTGCCTTAAAGGGACTTTCACTACAGTTTGTAATCATGAAATCAATATATTGTTAAAAGAAAATATACTTATTACAAATGATATAGTTTTTTAACCATTTTACTTTCTATAATAAATGAAGTACCGGTTGTCCAGGGGCTCCTGCTGGAAACTGTGGCCTCACTGGTTGTTGAGCAGCCATCATCGGTGAGCCAGGCATCATGGGAGCAGCTCCTCCTGCAGGCTGTGGGTCACAGAGAGACACAGTAAGAGACTCAAATATACACGTCTACACGCACATAAACACACACTCTTACCATGCCAAACGGTGACGGGGATCCCATGACAGGACAGACCCCGAGAGTGGGAGTCTAAGTGGGTGGGAGGGATGAGGGAGGGGAAGGTTAGCACCAAACGACACAGGACAACACTTAAACAAACTGACTCTTATGGGTGCGTCTCAATTCGCTCTCTTGTTCACTAGTTAGTGCGCTGATCAGGGCGTCAGACATTTTAAGTGCTGTCTCCTAGGAAAATTCTTCCAGTGCACTGATATGTTTGCTCCCTGAAAAGTCTCACAATGCACTGTGAGAATCAGGGCACATCTATGCTCACTATGCTCCCTTAATGGACGTTTAACACTTTAAAATAATGGTTCGTTAGTTAATGTATTTACTAACATGAACAAACTATTAATAATCCATTTATTACAGTATTTATTAATCTTCACTAACGTTAGTTAATGTTATTTATGTTAACATTAGTTAATGTCAACTCACAGTGCATTAACTAATGTTAACAAGCACAACTTTGGATTTTAATAACGCACTATGATTAATAAATGATTTACAAGATTATTGACGCTTGCTTAATGTTAGTAAATACAAGAACTAATGGACCATTATTCTAAAGTATTACCAGTTTCAATCTCATTACTGCCCTTGTGTACATGACCTACTGATCCAAGACTTCAGAAGCTAGGGAGCTGATTGAGACACACCCTATGACGCACACACAAACACAGAAGGGAATCTGCACACACTGGGATGGGGGTTAACAGTCGGAGTTTAGTGCAATCGTGCATTAAGAAGAGAGAGAGAAACAGGTTTGAAGTTTTAAAGCAATGCTACCTACATTTACATGCGCTCAAGTATCTGTATGTTAATGCATCCATGGCGTAATTGACTGAAAAACCTTTGTGTAAGCTCTTCAGTCAACGTAATTAAGCTCAATTAAAATGTAAATCAGATTGAAAAAGGGTGATGTACACCTGAAGTAATCTGATCATTTGAAAAAAAATCTAAGCATGTAAACCCTTGAATATGATTATCATGCACATGCGCAGCGCCGTGATGTGTGTGTTTATGTGCTTTTCATATACGCTATACAAAGGGAGGTCATATTAGTGTGTGTTTATTACATGTGTTGATTAGCCCTTTTTTTTAACTGGAGAAAGAAATATGTCTTATTGTCTGAAATAAAAGCAGTTTTTAATTAAAAAGGAAAAGATTTTTAAGGTCAATATTATCCACCACCTTACGATTTTTTCGAATTGGCTACAGAGTGAAACACTTTTTTCCAATTGCCTGATTAAACTAGTTAAGCCTTTAAAGAGCACTTTAAGATGCATACTAGTAATAACTATCAAAATGCTATGTACTGTAATCATGAAAAAGACAAAAAAAAGGTAGTTACTAGAAATTATTTATTAAACTTTAATAGGAGGACTAAAATTTTTGCCTTTAACTGTATGTCAGAACTGCAAATATACAATTAGCTATCATTTGATGCTGCTGAATGTATAGTACAGGGTGAGCCATTTATATGGATACACCTTAATAAAATGGGAATGGTTGGTGATATTAACGTCCTGTTTGTGGCACATTAGTATATGTGAGGAGTGATGGGTGGTGACCTTGGTGGCCATTTTGAATTCGCCATCTTGGATCCAACTTTTGTTTTTTTTCAATAGGAAGAGGGTCATGTGACACATCAAACTTATTGGGAATTTCACAAGAAAAACAATGGTGTGCTTGCTTTTAACGTAACTTTATTATTTCATGAGTTATTTATTTATTATAGTTATTTATTTATATATTTTCTGACCACTTATAAAAATATAAAATGTGTTCAATGTGCTGCCCATTGTGTTGGTTTGTCAATGCAACCCTCTTCTCCCACTCTTCACACAGTGATAGCAACACCGCAGGAGAAATGCCGGCACAGGCTTCCAGTATCTGTAGTTTCAGGTGCTGCACTTCTAGTATCTTCACACCATAGACAATTGCCTTTAGATGACCCCAAAGATAAAAGTCTAAGGGGGTCAGATCGGGAGACCTTGGGGGGCCATTCAACTGGCCCACGACGACCAATCCACTTTTCAGGAAACTGTCCATCTAGGAATGCTCGGACCTGACACCCATAATGTGGTGGTGCACCATCTTGCTGGAAAAACCCAGGGAACGTGCCAGCTTCAGTGCATAAAGAGAGAAACACATCATCATAGCAATTTCAAATGTCCAGTGGCCTTGAGGTTTCCATTGATGAAGAATGGCCCCACTATCTTTGTTGTCTATGGTGTGCAGCAGCTGGAACTTTTTATACTGGAAGCCTGTGCTGGCATTTCTCCTGTGGTGTTGCTATCAGTGTACGATGAGTGGGAGAAGAGGGTTGCATTGACAATCCAACACAATCGGCAGCACATTTTACATTAAAACCAAGCACACCATTGCTTTTCTTGTGAAATTCCCAATAAGTTTGATGTGTCACATGACCCTCTTCCTATTGAAAAAACAAACGTTGGATCTAAGATGGCTGCCTTCAAAATGGCCACCATGGTCACCACCCATCTTGAAAAGTTTGCCCCCTCACATATACTAATGTGTATCCATTTAAATGACCCACCCTGAACATTTGCATATGCACATATTCATTAGCAGCTTGACTGGTGTCGGCATGTTTGCTTGTTAACAGTATTCTGCGGAAAAAAAATCCCCCCTCCCCAAATAAAGAGTACAGAAAATCTCTTCTGTGAGAATATCAGCTCCTTTAGTCTCATATTTATAGAAAGCTCCGCCTCTTTAGTCCTGTTCACTGAGCTGATTGGAGCACTGAGTGAGTCAGAGAGAAGATGGAAGCTTGTGATCGGCTCCACGTCATGCTGCTCAAAGCCATGCGCCTCCACCCTCATGCTCCACATCTACAGAACAACACAACATTTACCATTGTAACGCCCCAGCTAGGGGTGGGTACCTGCGCTTGCCAGTTCGCCCCTCCTGCTGCTTCACCCCTAAGAGATGGAGACAGGAACAGAGGAGGGACAGATATACACACATATTTATTTTAAGAGGGCAAGAAAATATGGTGCAATACATAGTAGGAAGTTGCGTGTCTTACGGTTTCTGGTTCCCCATTGCCAAATCTGAAAGTACACAGAGGGATATTTTATTCTACAGTCTTACAATGTAAAATTTGTCTTACATTTTTCTGTAACACTTTACAATAAGGTTGTATTAGTTAATGTTAGTTAATGTATTTACAATCCCAAATCAGAAAATGTTGGGACAGTATGGAAAAAAGAAAGTAGTGATATCCAAATTTATCTTGACTTCTATTTCATTGCAGATAATACAACAGCACATTATGTAATGTGTTTCTTGTGTTGTTTTTTCCAAATAAACACATATACCAGTTTTGGTTTTTACAACACATTCAAAAAGTTGGAACAGTAAAGCATTTGCCACTTTGACTAATTTCACAAGTCTTTTCACGACACTTAAAAGATCTTTAGGGACTGAAGACACCAGGTGATTCAGGTGTAATTTTGTCCCATTCTTCTTGCAAACAAATCTAAACTTGGGCAACAGTACAGGGTCTTCTTTGTCGCATTTTACACTTCAAAATGCGCCATACATTCTCTATTGGAGACAGGTCGGGAGCGCAGGCAGGCCAGTCAAGTACCTGTATCCTCTTCCTCTGCAGCCAGGACTTTGTAATGTGTGCAGAATGTGATGTTTCATTGTCTTGTTGAAATATGCATGGGCGTCTCTGGATAAGAGCTTTAATGGTGCATCACAGAAGTGCAAGTTACCTTTGCAGAGGGCCTGACACAACTCCATACCATGGCAGACCCTGGTTTTTGCGACTTGTTGCTTGCAACATTCTGGATGATCATTTTCTTCTTTGGACCAGAGCACACGGGGTCCATTTCTGCAACACATCTGACCATAATACACGTTTACACTGTGTGATGGTCCATTTCAGATGTCTCTGAGCCCAAAGAAGTCGACGGCACTTCTGGACACTGTTAACATAGGGCTTCATTTTGGCACAGTGGAGTTTTAGGTGGCATTTGTGGATGTAACTACGTATTGTGGTATTTGACAAAGATTCCCCAAAGTAGTCCTGAGCCCATGTGGTGATATCGCTTATAGATGAAAGATGATTCTTGATGCAGTGCCGCCTGAGTGTTTGGAGATCAAAGTAGTTCAGCTTAGGTTTGCTCGCTTGTCCTTTACACACTGAAATTCCTTCAGATTCCTTGAATATGTTATTGATGTTATGCACAGTTGATGATGAAATATCCATGTCTTCCTATCTTTCATTGAGAAACATTGTTTTTAAATATTTTAATAATATTCTCATGTATTTGTTGGCAAACTGCCGGCCTGTCTTTGCTCCTAAAGGACTAGACCTTTCTTGCATGCTGCTTTTGTACCAAATCATAATTATAATAACCTGTTGACATCATTATTTAACCAATTTACCTGATGACTAGCCCTAAACTGCTCCTATCCTGAGTTTTTATGAAATGTGTTGCAGGTCTGAATGACAGAAAATGATGTGTATTTACAAATGAAATGAAGTTGACCAGACAAATCATGAAATATTTTGTGTTCATATTGTCTGCAATGAAATACAAATCAAAGTAAATTTGGATATCACAACTTTCTTTTTTTATTTGCGATTTCCATACTGTCCTAACTTTTTCTGATTTGGGGTTGTAAATACATTAACTAACATTAACTAATGGATCATTATTCTAAACTGTTACCAAATAACCTTTACTTTTAAGATGGCATGATTTAGAAGTACACAATGGTAAAAGTGAATGTAAACGTACTCCCGGCCATGTTAGCCATAGCTGAGTCCAGGTCTCCTCCCATGGGTTTGACGGGTGAAGTGGCCATGGGTGAAGCTCCTGCGGCCTGAGGAGCCATAGCTGGCATGAGCACATCGCCCAATCCATCGAACGCTTTTTTATGAGGAGCAAAGAGGAACATAGTGAGCTTCAGTCTGAGTAATAATAAAAAACTGAGATAAACTGAATGCTAACAGCGTATATCTGTATGGCAACTAGTACTAGAAATATCTAAAGATGATAGCAGGAAGAAACAGGGCTGAGCGCTATTATCTAACAGTAGAGTAATAAAACACACACTCAAACCCACACATTAAATATTCATTAGTTATCAACATCACTGAAAAATCTTAAGTGTTGGATCTGCACTTAAAAAATTGGTTCATTGGATGTATTATTTTTTTTAAGGTAAGTGGTTGCAAGGATTTTATATGGGCTGAATTTAAACAAACACATTAAGTTTAACATTACTACATTTAATTAGTTTAAATTCAGCCCATTTAAATTGTCTGTAACCACTTACCTTAATAAAATAATGAATCCAATGAATAATTTTTTCAGTGTGTTAATGGTGTGGACGTGGCTGTATCCTGCTGGTGGAATAAGTCATCTTTTACTGTGTACTGAGTAATTATTCAGTCCATTCTCTTGTGCTGCTTTAAAACATTTATTTTGCAAAAAAAGTGTTGATAAATGCGTTTTCTGTTCAATTCAGTGCACTAAGCACATCAAAAATAGGCATTGCCTATTTTAACCCTATTTATTAAAACAATAAGGACTTTAGATTTTAATGCTGATGTTATTAGGCGTTAAAAAATGTATTGATATCACCTAAAATTAATAAATGCTTTTATAGCTGTCATTACAATGACTTAAATTAGTTAAATTAACTGTTGTTAAATGCAATCTTAATGTACATAGTTAACAAACAAAAGGCCTATAGATAACCAAAGAGCTTTTTAATGTTGTATATGTCAGATTAACTTAATAAATGACCTATTAATTCTTCAAGCATTTGGTGAAAAGACACTCAAAAATAAAAATAATAACCATTCGAGGTATTTTAAAGAAGTACCAACAATATTAATATATTGCACATGTTCACTATCACAATATATTGACAATTGTCTTACACTGCTCAACATATATGAATGCACCCCTCAAAAAACTCTCATTTAAGTTAATAAATTTTGTGCATATACAGGGTGAGCCGTTTATATGGATACACCTTAATAAACTGGGAATGGTTGGTGATATTAACGTCCTGTTTGTGGCACATTAGGATATGTGAGGGGGCAAACTTTTCAAGATGGGTGATGACAATGGTGGCCATTTTGAATTCGCCATCTTGGATCCAACTTTAATTTTTTCAATAGGAAGAGGGTCATGTGACACATCAAACTTATTGGGAATTTCACAAGAAAAGCAATGGTGTGCTTGGTTTTAACGTAACTTTATTCTTTTATGAGCCCCCTCACATTTACTAATGTGCCACAAACAGGACGTTAATATCACCAACAATTCCCATTTTATTAAGGTGTATCCATATAATTGTTATTTTAATAATCATATAATGTTATTTTAATAAACATATCCATTTAATAAATCTGTTTTGTTCAAATGCACCAAAATATGGCCTATATTCACTGAGAAATGGATAAAAATATTCATTTTCAAAATGGGGTGTAGTACTCATTTATGTTGAGCACTGTGTCTACTTTCATTCATTCATTCATTCATTCGTCCACTCATTCATTCGTCCACTCATATTCTATCAGCTGAATTCACTATTCTGCAAATGCAGCAATGCACTCTGGGATTGCATCTAATGTAGGAGCATCAGAACTCACCAGCAGCACAGGAGGAAGCAAGCAATGACCCAAGAGCCAGATGAAGGGAAGGAGAGGAGGAAAATGAAGAAAAACAAACGATAAAGAGAGGGAATTTGAACCATCGGAGGAAGAAATGGACGTGAACATGGTTAGGAAGAAGAGAGCGTCGTCAAGCAAAAGTGAATGAGCGGATGAGAGAAAAGAGAGAGCAGAAGTAAGCAGCAAGGCATTGGGAAGAAGACTTTCTCAGTCTGTGATGCAGAGATGAAGATAAACCACAGGTGTGTGAGAGAGAAACAGATGGAAACAACACTGAGCTCAACATATCAATAACACCACGTCTAAGTATCTCACATCAGCACACACACACACACACACACTACTAAAAACTGATGCTATCACACATACAAATGTAGAAAGGTGTGCATGGACCAATTGTTCACTATAACATGCATTTAAAATAAAAATAGTTGTAATTTTTAATGTTGACATTTGAGCACATTTGCTTTCCATCATTGATCTCAATGAGAATCTGAAATGACCGTAATTTTAATCCTTTAAAAAAACTGTAACAGTGCTACAGTAAAAATAGTAACAGTAATATTCCTCTATATATATATATATATATATATATATATATATATATATATATATATATATATATATATATATATATATATATATATATATATATATATATGTACAATGCTTAAAAACAAATAAAGAAAACACTTAAACAACACAATGTAACTCCAAGTGTTCCCTTTATTATTTAATTAGTTCCCTTTATTATCGATTAATAGATTTTAATTCACCTCCCCTGTTGCGATGTTATGTCTATGCGTTTATGTGCTTGTGCTGGGGTTTTTTTCCCCCGATCTCACACTGCCCTACTTCAACGGCAGTCTGAGAGGGGATTTCTTTCGCCTCCCTCTTCTCTAATGTATCTTATTTCCTTTTTCTAAAAGCTACCTTTCATTGACCTGTCTTTTCCTGAAATGTGTAATGTCTGTGTATGGTCGGGGGGTCCAATTTCACTACATGTAAAAGTGTATGTGACAAATAAAGGCTTTTCATCATTATCATCAATTGACTTTTCCACAATTTCCTGCACGGCAATATGGTTCTTTTTAATTCTTTCCCTCATCAGTAATGTACGTTGGAGTTTTATGTCACATCTAATGTTGATAAATAATGTTTATTGCATTATTTAATTTTATATGTGTTAGCATGAGGGTGTTTAGTTGTTGTGTGAATGACACTGAGCGTCTTCTGTGTATTAATATGTTTCTCTGCTGGTTGGAAAAGTTTATTGTGATGTGCTTTGGTTCATTATATGATTTCCTCATCCACACATGCTTATGGTTGTGTTTTTTTGTCGGCCTAACAAACGTATCAGGCTCTATTTTAATGATCTAAGTGCTGAGTCTAAATCAAATTGGGCAAAAGCAGTCATGGCATGTCCGAATCAGGGTTGTCCTTATTCTCTTAATGAGTTATGGGTGTGTTTTGAGCATAACGTGCATTAAGTTTTGCAAACTAATTTCGAGAGGAGCACGTGATATTATTAAATGCGGCTGGTCTCCCATCCGTAATCATTAGTAAGTCAGTCGAATTAATCCAAACTCACAATAAATAGCCAGTCTAGTATTGCTCCCTTATCTTTGTTTTTGATGAATCCCCCCATCCACCCCATCTCCCCCTTTTCCTCATTTACCAGGGAAAGCTTTTAATGACAACCTGATCTCGTACCCCCTTACATGCTCATCGACCAGGCGGGAGCCCTGGTCTCAATTATCTCTGAGCTCAGGGTTTCTCTTCCAGGACAGCATGTAAACACTGCTAATATTATCAAGAAATATCTAAGTACGAACTCTTGAAACCAGTCTCATCGCCCTGTCAGTTGTGCCATGCCACAGCGCATTTGCTATTTACATGGCACACTTTGTAAGCAGGAAAGGTAGCAGGAAAATGGTTAAAGACCATCTGCGGCACAAGTCTTTTCTATTTGGCCTCTTCCTTTCAGAATTCAGAAAACGGTGGTGGATACACTCTACTTAATTTGTCATGTTTTTAAATATATTTGTGTGTTGCTGTACATCCCTGTGTGTGTATAAAGCAATGTGTATGCATGTTGTGGACCTGCATAGGTGCATAACACTAACATGTTCCTTCATTCATTCATTCATTTTCTTTTCGGCTTAGTCCCTTTATTAACTGGGGGTCGCCACAGCGGAATGAACCGCCCTAACATGCTCTTTAAATAACAAATAAAAACTCTGCGTCATTGACTTTAGAGCAGCTTTTAGTTGGTCAATGGTGCAGACTATGTCAGGTGCCTCAAAATAGCAACGTACCAACAACACCTGAACACACTTCCTTTTCAGACCACCACTCCCATGAGTGCACAAAGTGGTGCAAACGCATTTTTTATTTAAACAACGTGGAGCAAAACGTGAAAATTAAACTTGCGTCGGTCTGACAATAGCAGTAAAACACTTGCGCCGGGTGTATGATAGGACCCACAGTGTGTGGTGTTCGTTCTTTTATACTACACTGGTGTAACTTGTGAAAACATTGGTGTATAATACTATAAATTAATGAAATACAGCAGCTTATCTTAAAATTTAGAAAAATGTTTTAGTAAAGTTCTGGCAATCACAGCTGCTGGCTTTTCACAGTACATTTTATAGATTTTTTACAGTGTAGTAATTTGTGGTTTTGTCTTTTATTAGGGGTGCAGTTTCCACGATTTGGACTTTGATGGTTGCAAATGTGACCTTTGGACACTGGACATGAATATGTGCACAATGAAAACGTCATGAAGATGTAGTGGGCTGTAGGTGACGTACCTGACATCAGATCTCCTCCTCCTCCTGCTGCTGCAGCCTGTTTAGCCTCACCGGCACCCGCAGATTCTGCTCCATCCATGCAGCATGAAGGTAAAACAGTTTATAATGAGCCAAAACCGTTACGCTGAGAGACACAAGCCCAGAGAGAGACTTTAAGTTATCACTTTGGCTTGGTTAGTCTTGTCCTTAATGTTCACAAAACTGAAAAAAAAAATGGACATCTTAAACGTTCAATATTTCAATGACAGAAATAGATCTTCAAGAAAACATTGTTTTAACATTTTGTTAGCAAGAGCAAATACTCCATATTAAAGAAAGAAATGTGCTTAGAAACAACTCACACACACAAAAGCTCACACACGTACACCTTTTTAAGTCTTTCCACCTTTCCTTTCAGGTGAAGAAATCCCTTAAAACCACTGTCCATAGTTCATCGTCCAATAGAAAAGCTGTATTTCCCCCAAAAAAGACACTATCTACTTGATATTAAGATGCATACAAATGTGTTCTCCATTACTTTTGTAGGAGAGCTCACTGACACTGATTATTACTGAATCAACTACGATTCTGATTGTAATTAAACAGTATTACAACCGTCTTTATCTGATCTTTCTCACCAATCATCCTATAATAACCCTGTGTTATTTAGTAGGCATAATTGTGATTGTTTATATTTATATATACGATTAAAGCAATGCAGACAGATGTGTTTTGACTACCACTGGAGCTAAAACTAAGTTAAATTGTTAAATCGATTTAATATATAACCTTGGTCTGCCTAAGGTCAGAATGATAAAAATACATCTTAATACCAAGTGTAAAAAAATCCACAGCAACCCTCTGAGCAAATCAGACCCCCATCATGCACACTGGGGTAGTTACCAACCCCCAAACAGGTCCAGATTTGCCCCACTGTCTGGCCAGCTCACGGGGGCAGATAAAGCAGGAGCAGGAGGACCAAACACATCTGGAGCAAAGGAGGGAGTTTAGTTCGCTACTTATTTAATGCTCACTTTATCTTGTTTAACAAACATTGTCAAGATTACATATCTTGAATATGAATATTTGGGCATCATAGATAAAGGTGAATAAGAAAAGCCCAAGGGAAAGTGATAATAGACCCTTTTCACAAGATGTTTAACGGTCATCAGCATCTTAAATCAGCGAAAGTTTTTAATATTTTGATTTTTAAAAACATATGTGAACATTTATATGTATTTATATATGCATTATATCATCTTTTCAACAAACTACAAAAAATAAATCACCGTTTGTGTGAGGCGTTTCTAATGCAGCGTCAATGTGTGCACTAATATGTGACATTATTCTCTCTTCTGGCTGCCGTTTTCAGTCTCACACAAATTTTTTCCTTTTTCTGAAAGTATTGCGAACACCATTGTGGAGTTTTTCTTTTATTATTTCAGCAAATAGAGTTGCTAAATATATTTGTTGTACTCTCCAGTTTACTGCATTCTAAGTTTACCCAACTATGATGACTTCTGCTGCTGAGAAACCAGCAAATGTGAAAAGGGTCCATGTAACTAATAGGCCTTGGAAACATGTCAGGAGAAACACAGACAGAGAGGTGAAGGGAATGAAGGCCTGAGGGAGTGAGAGAAATTAAAGTGTTAGACGGTCAGTTCCTTCGGCTGCCCCAGGAGAGAAGCATATTTGGCTCACCTTGAGCAGTCAAGGACAGAATGGAGAGAAAACAATGTACAACCGAGGCAGGAATAAGATGCACTGCAGCGAATACCTGCTGAAAACAAGTCTAGGCTGGGGTTTGGGTCTGTTTTTGGAACAGATGAGTCTGGCATGGGATCGAAAAAACCTAAACACAACACAGCATGTATCAACACAAATATAAAGAAATGATATTCCTATAATACACAAATCAAACCAATTAAAATCTGGAAATGGTAGTTCTCTTGCGTTTATGCTTTGCACAAATATCTAATGTGCAATCAAAATGGGTTTAAAATGCTTAGCTCAAGCAAATATGATAGTTTTGATATTAATTAATAAATAATTGAGTTGTTTTAATCACCTGAGACCTTCATTTATCTTTAAAACACAAATTAAGATATTTTAGATGAAATCCTGGAGCTCTCTGACCCTCTATATATGGTCCCAAGACAGAAAATGAATCAAAAACACTTTCGAAACATTACATGTGGCTTCAACTTTAGTCACATGAAGCTCCGAGAACACTTTTGTGCACCAAAAAAAACAGTAAAAATTAATTTATTCAATTTTGTCTTCTCTTCCACAACAGGTTATTGTTGACAACACAAAGTATTGCAGATAGAATCAGCAGCGCAACATGCAAGCGTCATATTACCCGTAGTGCTTTAATCTGATGCAGAAGTCATTGGAAAGTCATTTAAAAAGAAAATTGTCAACAAAAGTGTTCTTGGAGCTTCGTATGAAGTTTTTGTTTACTATTCTGGACTTTGAATGGCCAGAGAGCTCTCAGATTTCATCTAAAATACATTCATTTGTGTTACGAAGATGAATGTAGGTCTCAGGGGATTGAAACGACAAGAATTATCAGAATTATCATATTTGCTTGAACTAAGCCTTTAAAACCTACCATGAATTCACATTATGCAATTAAAGGAACCTGTTGATATTTATAAATGAAGGTCTCTGGATTTAAGTGACATGAGGGTGAGAATTTAATAACATATTTGTTTTTAAGGTGAACTAATGCTTTAACACTGTCTTAAAAGCAGCAAATAATGAGTAAACAAATATGACAAAGTTTGTTATTCCAGATTTTAAGAAGTGGGACATGATATAGTAAACATCTAGCCTATTAGGGTTTATTTATTTGTTTATTTTGTTTGTTTTTTTTACCAGCAAACAGGTCTATCGTTGGGGCTGGGGAAGCAGTCGGTGCTACAATGCTGGTGTTGGTGGAGAGAGACTCCTGGACAGTAGAGGGCGCCACTGAGCTAAAGAGAGAGTTACTGTCATCTACTGGCTGCATGGAGAACAAGTCCAACTGAGGGGAACTATCAGCAGTACCAGCCGCTGGAGCAAAGGGATCTACCGGGAGAAGAGGATTAACATTTAAAAACATTTTCCTGTTGGGGTAATTGATCATATTCACCTTATTTTGCACTATTTTCCTGAATGTGCGAGACTTCTGATTAATTAGCTGCTACAGTAATTATCTAAATACTGTAAAAAGATTATATTTGGCCAGCTAAAACAAAACTTGGACACTGGAAGTCTCGCATACTCAAGCTACAAGTTAACATTTTTACTCTTTTTGTTACTCTTCTATATATATATATATATATATATATATATATATATATATATATATATATATATATATATATATATATATATATATATATATATATATAAGAATACACTTCCTGCCAAAAGTCTTGTCGTCAATCCCAGTTGTAAGAAAGGAAATAATAACTTGACTTCTCGTTTATCATTTGGAAAAGTGGCAGAAGGTAGATTTTTCCCATGAATCATCTGCTGAACTGCATCCCAATCATCACAAATACTGCAGAAGACCTACTGGAACCCACATGGACCCAAGATTCTCAGAGAAATCAGTCAAGTTTGGTGAAGGAAACATCATGGTTTGGGGTTACATTCAGTATGGGGGCGTGCGAGAGATCTGTAGAGTGGCCGACAACATCAACAGGTATCAAGACATTTGTGCTGCCCAGTACATTACAAACCACAGGAGAGGGCAAATTCTTCAGCAGGATAGCGCTGGATTCATCCTCCACATCAAAGTTTCTGAAAGCAAAGAAAGTCAAGGTTTTCCAGGATTGGCCAGCCCAGTCACCAAACATGAACATTATTGAGCATGACTGGGGTAAGATTGAGGAGGAGGCATTGAAGATGAGTACAAAGAATCCTGATGAACTCTGGGAGTCCTGCAAGAACGCTTTCTTTGCCATTCCAGATGACTTTATTAATGAGTGATTTGAGTCATTGCAGAGATGTATGGATGCAGTCCTCCAAGCTCATGATGGAGTCAGACACAATATTCATTCTGTTTCCACTGCACCATGACTTTATATTCTATACTGGACATTATTTCTGTTAAGTGTCAAGACTTTTGTCTAAGCAAAGTCAGACATTACTGTCCTAATTAAATCATTAAAATTTCATATGAGCCACTTCTGATACCAAATGATCAACATGTAGTCAAGTTATTATTTGTTGCTCCTAAAACTTGGATATGCGACAGGACTTTTGTCAGGTAGTGTAAATGCTTCATAAATATGCTTAATAAATTTGCCCTTAAGATGAAACTTAAAAGAATGAAGGATGAGAAAGAAACATAGATAAACCCCTCTCTCTCTCATGGAAGTGGAATTAAAGCCAGTCAAAATCGAGCAGAAAACCAGCTCTGTCGGATATATTGCGCATGTAACAAGTCAACATATGCTTCTGCCCTCCAGAGAACAGAACTTCAGTGTTCAAAGACTAGTGCCCTAGCAACACAGATAGCAATCTCCATGGCAACACCGATGCCAATTCAGAAAACTCAGCAGTGACCAGAGGAGGCTTCATTAGAGGCTGCAGGAGAGGCTTGATGTGGTTCTTCAGTATGGTCAATGAAAACACTCACAGGCGGACACACACACGCGCACTCTCTCTCGTAATAAGCTGATATTATATGCAGTGCTGTCACCCACCGGCTGGCGCGGTGCCATCGGCAGCAGGAGTGGGCGTGGATGCAGTGGCCCCGCCCTCTGCAGCAGCAGCTGTTTCAGGTGCCGCAAACACATCTGGTGCACGAGGGCCAAAGGGTAAAAGATGAAGAAAAGGAAGAGGATAAAGAGAAAATAGACAGTATAGAGAGAAAGAGAGGAGGGTGACAGACTTCAGTGTCATGCAGAGTTCAAAAGGAAAGACATTTCACACGTAAAATATTCTGATTTACATTTTTGTAGGCTAATTTTGAAAATCACTAGTCTATGATCTGATCATTTTGGTAGTATGAAACATTCATAAACTATTTTACTTTCATGCTGTGGTGCAATGCCAGGTAAAACAGGAAATTCAACTAAAAGAAAGCAGATAGGAGCCTTAATCATGTATTAAATATCATAAAAGAATACAATTTAATTCAGTAAAATGAAGTTAAGATAAGAGTGTAAAAGGCCTGTCTCACAGCCAGTAAAATAAAGAAAGGTTTATGAGGATGATACAACTTACTGTTTATATTTGGAACTTATCTTAATGTCTTAACTTTTATATAAAGTTATTGACTTTTTTAGGAAGCAAACTAAAGTTCCAGTTAAATGCTATATACAGTCGAAGTCAGAATTATTAGCCCCCCTTTGGATTTATTTTTCTTTTTTAAATATTTCCTAAATCATGTCTAACAGAGCAAGGAAATTTTCACAGCATTTTCTATAATATTTTTTCTTCTGGAGAAAGTCTTATTTGTTTTATTTTGGCTAGAATAAAAGCAGTTTTTAATTTTTTAATAAACATTTTAAGGTCAATATTATTAGCCCCTTTAAGCTATATATTTTTTGAATGTCTGCAGAACAAACCATCATTATACAATAACTTGCCTAATTACTCTAAGCTGCCTAGTTAACCTAATTAACCTAGTTAATTCTTTAAATGTCACTTTAAATTGTATAGAAGTGTCTTGAGAAATATCTAGTCAAATATTATTTACTGTCATCATCATATCAAAGATAAAAAAATCAGTTATTAGAAATGAGTTATTAAAACTATTATGTTTGTAAAAATGTGAAATGTGTATAAATGTGTTGAAAAAATCTGTCCGTTAAACAGAAAATGTGGGAAAAATAAACAGGGGGGATAATAATTCAGACTTTAACTTTATATTAAAATAAATATTGTTAAATTAAAAAAAAAGTTTGTCTTATATTGATAGGAACATGTATTAGAAAGTAAAATGGGTAAGTTTGGATTTCCTCTTGACCTTACGTTCTGGCATTTGCTGACTTTAAAGCTGTAAATGAAAGCCTGATTAATCTTACTGTGCAGTCTGTGAATGTGCACATAAGAATAATCAAAATGATTAAAATTCATATGTAATTTTAATTCACAAGCATTGATGACAAACGAATGAAAAGCTGCAAAAGTGTGGCATGGAAGAAGATATAAAGCGGAAACAGAAATGAGGGACACTAGACTTCTACAGCAGACACGAATGGCGGAGCGGTGGTGACTACATACAGCACACAAATGTGATCACAAATGAAACAGCACAGATTATGATTTGGATCTTTTATTTCTGTTCTGGGATGTTCCTCTGTTTCTGAATGTGGCACAGCCTTTTTCCCCAGAAAAAAAATCTTCTTAAGGAAGAAAGCTCTCTACTGACCTCCGAGGAGATCCGCTGAGCCGGAGGAAGCACCGGCAGCGGAGGGAGGAGGAGCCAAAGAAACGGCTGCCTCTGCAACTGTGGTGGTGGGCGTGGCTGAGGAGGCGGAGTCTACGGCAAGGGTTGGGTCAGGAAGGAGAGTCTCTGTAGTAAGGGAACCTATTTCTGCATAGCCACGCCCCCAGCGGACCAATATAAACAACAGAAAATCAACATAAACCAGGAAAGGAACCAAAGAAGAGGGAAAGAGCACAAGAGAGAGAGAGAGAAAGAGAGATTCTACTGAGCAAACACTAAGAGGAGAGGCTAAATGGATGGCTAGGATTGTCATACATAGGACTGTCAGGCTGTAATTTCAATTTTCCAGATGAACTACAATGTTTAATCAAGTGAATGAGACATTTAACACATCAAATTACATGAAAACACGCAAAATCAAAAGCCAGCAATGCTTACCTGACCCCAGCAGATCTGATGTGATGGCGGCAAATTGCAAACAGAGTGAGAAAGATACTTAGTTATCAAATGTGTTTGAACATTTATTAAGACTTATGCATTAAAGTGTTAAAGGGGTCATATTTTACTCATTTTTAAAGGGTTTACACTGTTTTTGGGTGTACTTTTGCATTTCTATAGGCAGGATTTGGACCAATTTTCCATGACATCAGTAAAACCCTGGAAAGCAACACGTTTAGTCTATTAAGCCATTTGTTGTAGTTCTTGAAATTAGATTTTTTTCAGTAGTAAATATCTCCCTTTCTAGTGGACATTTGTACATTTTTTATTTTTTATGTCCAGCGTACACTGCAAACTGAATAACACATAAAAAAGTGAAAAAGCAGAATAGGACCCCTTTAAAGGTTTGTTTTGAGTTTGTAGCAGGTTTGTTTTTGTCTAAACCTAAAATTTCTAAATCAAATGTTTGTTCTTAAAGTGTCTTAATTCCACTGAAGTATTGTGTTCTAGGTCTGAAATACTTTTAAGCAGGTCTTCATTTTTTACCTCTAAAAACTAGTTGAAATGCTCCCACAGCACTTTATAATGCGTGTATATGTATTTATATTATGTGGTTTTGTAGTTCTTTCATTCAATACTCTCTAAAAATGTATATATTACATTTACGATTGAGGCCTACATCTTAATCTTCACTCATAATAGTCTTAAAATGGACTTAAATATTGTTAAATGTACCTTGTAAAACTGTAGAAGCTCTGGTAAGTGTATCAGAACGAGATTTTTGTCCACAAGTCATTGGTGTGAAATACAAACTATTCTTTATGGGTAAAGTCATCTAGCCTACCTGGTTTTCTTAACACTGAGACTACATTCATGATTTAATCAGCCAGCCCGATGGCTAAAGGAAGTCCTACATGAATTTTTTCCCTGGATGACCTGTTTCTCTCTAAAATATGTCACATTACATTAATTAAATGAGTAGTAAATGCGGTTTCATGTTGAAAAGATATGTTATTATTATAAATATTTTATGCTTTAATATTAAATTAACCCAGTTTGAGCATTTTTGCACATACTCTCCTAAAAATACTCTAAGAAAGCCACCTAAATCTTTGGATGACTTGAAGATGAGCACATTAATAGCAAAATTAAATTTTTGAGTGAACCATCCCTTTAATGCACATGCAGTGTGCATCTGTGTGTGTGTGTACTGGTTCAGCTATACTTGTGATGGCTCAATTGTCCTCACTTTTATACTAAGATATCAAAATGACACACTAGTGAGGGCATTTTACTTATCCTCGCTAATTAATAAATTGACCAACATGTTTTTATTAGCATCTAATAATTGTCTCTCAGTGAGGGTTGGGTTTAGGGGTAATGCTAGGCCATAGGCAGTATCATTAAACTGATACAAAAACATTGGAAATCTATGTAATGTCCTCACGAAGATAGTAAAACAAACCTTTGTGTGTGTCTGCGCACATTTTTGTGACATATCAGGACACAATTGTGTAAAATGACATTGGTGGACATGTATTACAATGAGATGTAATGAGAATGAGAATTATGAGGACATTGCTGATGAAAAGCTTATAGACTGATTTTTCTATACACAGTTTCCTAATAGGGTCATTCAGGGAAATATAAAATACAGTTTGTACAGCATTAAAACAATTGGATGTCCTATTGAATGTCCTCGCAATTCACAAAAACAATCTACGTGTGTTTCTCTCTGAGTGGGTGTGTATTTATGTATGTTTTAGCTTGTACCTCCCCAAGATGTGGGTGCAGCTGATGCTCCTCCTGACGGTCCAGAGGAAGACAGCGGGTCCAGATCCAGAAGAGAACTATGGTGAGAAAGAGACACACACTTTTATGAACTAATGACAGCTATGATGTGCTTTTCTGATTAGTAGTTTATCCTCAGGAGGTGTTCGTGTGGTCACTTGGGTCACTGACTCGGTGGCAGTTTCGGCAGCAGGTGCGGCGTCGGCACGCGGAGGCTCCAAAGTGGGAACGGCTGCACCGGATTTGGCGGGAGTGGAAGTTGGAGACACGTTATTGGTAGGTGATCCCTAAAACACAACACAGTTTGAGCATAGAGTTAAAGTCATAATTATTAGCCCTCCTGAATTATTAGCCCCTGTACAATTTCTGTTTAACAGAGAGAAGGATTTATTAAACACATTTCTAAACAGTTTTAATAACTCATTTCTAATAACTGATTTATTTTGATTTTGCCATGATGACAGTACATAATATTTGACTAGATATTTTTCAAGATACTATAGTATTCAGTTTAAAGTGACATTTATAGGTTTAACTAGGTTAAGTAGGTTAATTAGGCAAATCATAGTATAATGATGGTTTGTTCTTTAGACTATCAAAACCAATATTGGGGTATTAGAGGGGTATTAATATCAAAGTCCCTTTAAAGCAAGTCATTTCACTCGGCGGCCATCTTTGAAACACCTCTAGTGCAGTATGCTCGGGCATTCTGTCTAAATGAGGAAACATTAAATTCTCCAAATTCTCCTTCTTGCTTGCCAAGCTTACCATTGAATTTCATCAGGAATCACCAATAGAATTAAACAACAACCGTCTCTTTAGTTTCGTTTTTAAACGTCCAACTCACATAAAATCTGTGGAAACTCACATCTCGTCCAAGCCCCTCCCCCGGAGTATCATCAATCTATAGCGATTGATGATTGGCTGCTGTACTAGCAGGGTGGGATTTATTCATCATATAGCGATTGATGATTGGCTCCTGTACTAGTAGGCGGGGCTTTATTCACCATATTGACTGTTACCAAAGTCCCTTTAGGGCAAGTAATTTCACTCGGCGGCCATCTTTGAAACGTCTTTCGGCCGGTGTGCTTGGGCATTCTGTCTGAATGGGGAAAGATCAAATTCTCCTAAACTGTTAGCCAAGCTTACGATTACATTACATATTTGCAACCACCAATAAAACTAAGCAACAGCCGCCTCATAAGTTTAGTTTCTAAACGTTTGAATCAAACAAAATCGGCATTTTTTCATGGTGCCCAAGCTAATGCGCATGCGCACTGGAAAGGAAGGAGGTTACGACACCGACCTCATTTATGGCAGTGTTACAAATTATCATCCTCTGGATAATGCTTCGTCAGATCGTGCTGTTCTTCTGAAGTAATCTACAACTTGGTCTTGATGGGGAATCTTTTCCAGAATTAACAGCGACTCTTTGTTTACAAGTGTGTGGGGCGTTTGAGTAGTTTCTGTCATTTGATGCAGTTTGACTGGATGGACTGTACCTCGCGCTCGTTTCATACAGATTATAAAACCAGAAAACGTTCGTTTTTAAGTGCACTTGGTTCATTTAAAAGTAGAGATGACAAGCTTTATGTGGGTATATCTCTCATGTCTGTGAAGCAGGTATTTGCTGAGATTCCAATGTGTTTTGTTGTCCACCAAACTGTCATAAAAGCACACGTCTGATCCAAGCTCCCCTCCGGAGAAAAGTCAGTCTATGGCGATCGATGATTGGCTCCTGTGCTAGTAGGCGGGGCTTCATTCGCCATATTGACCATTACACTTTTCCCCATTTAAAACTATACGAGTGACATGTCTTGTGTCTTCTATAGTCTTTAATAATATTGACCTTAAAATGGTTTCAAAAAAAATGTAAAACTGCTTTTATTCTAGCTGAAATAAAACATATTAGACTTAGAAGAAAAAATATTTTAGGAATTACTGTGAAAAATTCCTTGCTGAGTTCAACATCATTTGGGAAAAAGAAAATAAATTCACAGGAGGGCGAATAATTTTGACTTCATCTGTATGTTGGGTGATATCAATGAAATTTTTACAATTTTAAACAAATAAAGTGCTCGCTTACCTTTGTGGGTGACCTGAAAGATACAAACAGAGATACGAGTGAACAGATGGTTTTAAATCAAAAGAACAAAAGGTCAGGCTTTATTTTAAAGTATAATTATATCGCTATTAATACGCCAATAAACTAGGACTTTTAGCTCAATAAACTACAAATTTATTGCTTATTAATAGATGGTAAGGTAGTAGTTAGGTTTAGGTATTATGATTGTAGTATAAGATCATACTTTATAAGTACTAATAAACAGCCAATATAATAATAATAATAATAATAATAATAATAATAATAATAATAAGCCAGTAGTTAATAGTGGAAATACTTAAAATGAAGTGTTACTGACCGAAATGTTGATGAGATTATTTAAATTGTACTTACCCATCTCTAAAGAAATCCATGGAGGAAGAGAAGAGAAACATAGGATTAATATTAATGCACACATGTTTTTTTTAAAGACTTTCTGATTTTTAAATACAAAAAAGGCAAAGGCACGCCATGGTTATGTGCCTTGCTTTAGTTCTTTTTTATTATAATGCTAAAATTAGTGATATTTTCCATGCACTTACTAAAGTAACTACAGTGAATTATGCATAAATACATGTAATTAACCCTAAACCTAACCCCCATTCTAACCCCAACCATATAGTAAGTGTGTGCAGTTAATGAATACTACTTAGTAATTATTAAATGACTAGTTATACTGTAACTGTCACCGTACAATAAAGTGTAACCAGATTTTCTACGCTGCAAAAATCCTTCATGTTGACCCCAACACATCTTGATTAAGTTTTTTTTATAAACTTAAGTGAATTGAACATAAAACACTTTAGTTGTCCCCACAAAAAACTGAAGAATTACGTTGATTCAGCTCATTTTAAATAGGTAGTTTGAACAAGCAGCAGAAATAATTGTTTTGAGTGTATCAAATGCAGTGTGTTTTATTTCCCCTCGAACATTCAAAGTGATTTAGGATGAGTTCAGAGGTCTCGTACCCTTTCTTCCCCTCTAGACTGTTCATATGTGTCTCCAGTGACTCCAGAATACTGCTGGGTGCCTGAAGACCACAGAATAAAACACACATATCAGTGATGAGCAGATCAAATATTTAATTTCAGTATCTCTTAAAGTTCCACTGCAAATCCAAACAATAAGAACACCACATCAACAACAAAAAGAGCTGAAAACCTTTACTTAAACCACTCGCAGCACTGCAAAATCAATAACCAAAGGACAGTGCTGTACTTCAGTGCATTGCCTTTTCCAGCTTCTGAACGAAAGGCTAATTGTGATGAGACCTCTTAGTGTTAGAAAAAAAAGCCAAGTCTTATTCATATATATATAGCACTTTATAAAAGCAATTTATGGGATTCAAAGCAGCTTTAGAGTCATAAACTCACATTAACAGTGGGAATGTTATAAAGAAAAATGTATATATTTATTTTGTAATCTCTAAGCAGCTCTGAAAAGTCAACCGCGTCATTATTCTGTCCAATACAGATTGTGTTGATACAATTCAATTCAATAACCGTGCCAGAGTGTTGCAGGTCATAAATTATGAAACAACTTCAACAGCAACTGCAGAGAAGACAATAGGGTAACACTGTATACCAAGGTCTCATTTGTTAACATTAGCTAATGCTTTCATTAACATGAATTAACTTGGAGCAAGGTATTTTTAACAGCAGTTAGTCATTTTAATGTTAGTCAATAGAATCCAGTAGTTTATTATTACTTCATGTTAACATACAGTTGAAGTCAGAATTATTAGCCCCTCTGTTTATTTTATTCCCCAATTTCTGTTTAACGGAGAGAAGATTTATTCAACACATTTCTAAACATAATAGTTTTAATAACTCATCTCTAATAACTGATTTATTTTATCTTTGTCATGATGACAGTAAATAATATTTGACTAGATATTTTTCAAGACACTTCTATACAGCTTAAAGTGACATTTAAAGGCTTAACTGGGTTAATTGGGTTAACTAGGCAGGTTAGAGTAATTAGGCAAGTCATTGTATAACGATGGTTTGTTCTGTAGACTATCTAAAAAATATAGCTTAACGGGGCTAATAATATTGACCTTAAAATGGTTTTAAAAAATTAAAACCTGCTTTTATTCTAGCCGAAATAAAACAAATAAGACTTTCTCCAGAAGAAAAAATATTATCAGACATACTGTGAACATTTCCTTGCTCTATTAAACATCATTTTGGATATTTTAAAAAGAATTCAAAGAGAGGCTAATAATTCTGACTTCAACTGTATATCACAGTAGATTTTAACAATGTATTATGTATATGGCAGTTCATTCCGCTGTGGCGACCTCTGATGGATAACGGGACTAAGCCGAAGAAAATTAAATGAATTAATATACAAAATGACCTCTTGAAACATTATAGCATAATGTTGCATGGTCCAGGGTCACAGATGTTTTTAATATTATCTTTTAAAGGCTTAATAGACCCAAAAAGACAAAGATTTGCTGTTAATTAACTCACTCTTCATCCCATTCAAAACAAAGCTGACTTGAAGGTGAGTAAATACCAGCAAAATCTATAAGCTCTCACTACTTTGTGCATCCTGTGAATTTTCTTTTCTTTTTCAAATATTTCCCAAATGAAGTTTAACAAAGCGAGGCATTTTTCACAGTATCTCCTAGAATTTCTTGTCTTATGGAGAAAGTCTTATGTATTTTATTTCGGCTTTCAGTTTTTAAAGCCATTTTAAGGTCAATATTATTAACCCCTCTTATGCAATATTTGTTTTAATTGTCTACAGAGCAAACCATTGTTATTCAATGACTTGCCTAATTACCCTAAATTGCCTAATTAACCTAGTTAAGCCTTTAAATGTCACTTTAAGCTGAATATCTTGAAAAATATCTAGTAACATATTATTTACTGTCATCATTGAGTTATTAAAAGTATTATGTTGAGAAATGTGCTTCTCTCTGTTAAACAGAAATTGGGGAAAAATAAAGAATTAAAATTTAACAGGAGGGCTTATAATTCTCAACTGTATATGAATCAGTAGTGTTTTGTGATTAAATAGCCCACATAAGAGAGATTTCAGGTAAAAACAATGCACTGGGATGTACAGTTCACTGCGTCCCATATCAGTCTTATGGTTACCGGCTCTTCGTTGTGGCAGTCTTTAAAAGGACAGTCTTCACTGTCTGAATCTGCTAGATCTGCAACTACGCCGGGATGCAGACACTGGGAATTCCCACAAGGAAGGCAATTATGGCGCTCAGTTAGCATGGATGAAAAGCTCTTTGACACTCACACAGATTTACTTCATTACTGTAAAAGCCTTGTAGACCGTGCTATAGTGTTTTCACAATCCATCGACATCTAGAAATCAATATTAGCCTTGATTCTTACACTGCTTTTCTTACTTCTTAGAGCTATTTCTAGTCAAGTAAAAAGTAAAAGTAATATGTCAGATAATATGTCCGAATTAAAAGACTTTACTCTTAAAACAAGCTAAATAATCTGCTAATGGAGGAAGCAAAATAACAATATTTGAAAGCAAAAGCAAGAGTTTTTTATTCTAGATTATTTTGCTCGTTTTAAGTAAACTCACTTAATTTTTTTTTTAACAAGTGTTTTTATTAGTTTTACATTTTCCAATAATTACCAAAGAACACAACAATAAAAAATACAAGGAATAAGCATTATTATACAAAGAAAATAATGGTTATAATAATTAAAATAAACAAAAATAGATCAATAGAATAAATAAAAAAAGAGACAGTCAATAGGGGAAGTGAGCATTTTAAGCATCAGAATCTGCATTATATTGGTCCAGGAGATCAAGAAATGGTTGCCATATATTGTAAAACTTAGCAAGATTATCAATAATTCCATAACGGACTCTTTCCATGTGCAATATTTGAGTAAGAAAAGTTAACCATGTCTTAAATTGAGGAACCGAATCTGATTTCCACAGTTTTAGAATGACATTCTTAGCAATAATTATTCCATAAATTATGGTGCTTTGTATGGACACATTATGATCCATCAGAGAACTAGAGTACCCAAATATAGCAATCTCTGGGTCGGGTGTAAAGGTAAAACCATACATATCGGAAAACTATTTAAATATGTCACACCAGAAACCATAAAGTTTTGGACACGTCCAAAAAAGGTGGGTCAGGGAGCCTTCAGCAGACTTACACCGGTCACATGTAGGGGAGATGGTAGGAAAAATTCTGTGTAATTTAGATTTTGAGTAGTGCAGTCTATGCATTACTTTAAATTGAATTAACTGATGCCTGGAATTAATAGAACAAGATCGAATGCTACTGAGACTTTCCTCCCATGTATCAGTCTCAATCTTTATACCCAGTTCCTCTTCCCAAGCATTCTTCAAATGAACTGTAGAGTGACTCAGTTCTTAAGAAAACACATCTACAAAATCTGAAGTCAAATGTTTGGAATCAGGTGAGATCAATAGTAGCCTGTAAACCTTTCTTTCATCTGGCAGCGATTCAAAATTGGGAAAACTCACTTAATTTTGACGTATTATTTCAGAAAACAAGACTATATTTTTTACTTGTCTGGAAAATGCTTCTTGGTTTAAGAATATTTAGACATTTGGACTAGAAATTAGATAAAAATATATAACAATTATAGCTTGTGACACACTAAACACATGGAAATGCCATAGCTGACTTACATAGGAGATGTCAGGGATGTCATTCTTATCCACTCCTACTTGCTGCGGAACAAACACAGTAATCATGTTGTGAATTGATGTTGTATACACATATAATTGACTTTCACACATCTCCGCTTCCCACCTCACCTCAGCGATTTTCATGAACTCTGCAATTTTGGTCACTCGGGTCAGAAATTTCTTGTAAATCTCCAGAGAATCCTTGCACTCCGACTTCTTCATTTTGAAATATTTCTCTGAATAACCAAAAAAAAAGGGATAGTTTAAGAAATGTTTAAAAAAATACATGCAATGCAGTTAATATGTTATTTATCACATGCCTAGTAGATTGATAATGCCGTCATTGTAGGAGGCGAAGAGCTTTATCAGATCCTTAAAGAGAAGCAGGAACGCTGCGTTTATAATGCCGTTGTTCAAGTCTTTAGGATGAACCTGTGTTAAAAAAAAGACAAGATTTAAGTTCAACCTCCTTAATTTATTAAGTCTTAATCTGGCCTTCTCACTGGTTTAAAGTATATGTGTATATGTTAATGTGCTCCTGTAATCTTTAATCAAAATAACTTCTGTTTACTAGTGTGAGGGCGGGATTTAAACCTGTCAATCGCATGGGATCAACCAATAGCAGACCACACTGAACTGGTCAACTCCAGAAGTACAAACTTAAGTCCCGCCTTAAATTATTTTATTGTTTAAGAAGATGTTTCACGTGAATATGAGTCACAATATAGAAAAGATGTCTTCAGAGCAGATGTTACTCACGTCAAACTCCAGCAGCGTGTCCACTTGAGTCTGCAGGGCTGGCATGGCCTTTAAAAGCTTCTCAGTAGCCATAGTCCTCATCACACCCTCAGCTCTGAAAACACACACACAGGAGAAAGCTCACTGAACTGCACTAAACTTACATTTCAGGTTTACTACTGCATATAATTGCTGAAAGTCCTGAAAACCACTCAAGCACTAGATTGCTTTAGGTGCTCTATGCTAGTTTGTAACCGCAGATGGCCCTCTGGGCTAGTTTGCAACAGCAGACAGCGCTCTAGGCTGGTTTGTAACTGCAGATGGCGCTCTAGGCTATTTTGTAAGAGCAGATTGGGCTCCAGACTATTTTGTAAGAGCAGATGGCGCTCTAGGCTATTTTGTAACAGCAGATGGTACTCTAGACTAGTTTGTAACAGCAGACAATACTCTAGACTAGTTTGTATAGCAGACAGTACTCTAGGCTAGTTTGTAACAGCAGATGGTACTCTAGGCTAGTTTGTATAGCAGACAGTACTCTAGACTAGTTTGTAACAGCAGATGGTACTCTAGGCTAGTTTGTAGCTGCAGATGGTGCTCTAGGCTGGTTTGAAACTGCAGATGGCGCTCTAGACTATTTTGTAAGAGCAGATTGCGCTCTAGACTATTTTGTAACAGCACATGGCGCTCTAGGCTGTTTTGTAACAGCAGACGGTACTCTAGACTAGGTTGTAACAGCAGATGGTACTCTAGGCTAGTTTGTAACAGCAGACAGTACTCTAGACTAGTTTGTAACTGCAGATGGCCCTCTAGGCTAGTTTGTAACAGCAGATGGCGCTCTAGGCTATTTTGTAACAGCAGACGGTACTCTAGACTAGGTTTTAACAGCAGATGGTACTCAAGGCTATTTTGTAAAAGCAGATGGCGCTCTAGGCTATTTTGTAACAGCAAACAGTACTCTAGACTAGTTTGTAACAGCAGACAGTACTCTAGGCTAGTTTGTAACTGCAGATGGTACTCTAGGCTAGTTTGTAACAACAGACAGCGATCTAGGTTAGTTTGTAACTGCAGATGGCGCTCTAGGTTAGTTTATAACTACAGATTGTGCTCTAGGTTAGTTTGTAACAACAGACGGCGCTCTAGGTTAGTTTGTAACTACAGATGGCGCTCTAGGTTAGTTTGTAACAACAGACAGCGATCTAGGTTAGTTTGTAACTGAAGATGGCGCTCTAGGCTATATTTTAACAGCAGACAGCACTTTAGGCTAGTTTGTAACAACAGATGGCGCTCTGGGCTAGTTTTTGATGGCAGATGGTGGTCTAGGCTAGCAGATGCAGCTCTAGACTAGTTTGTAACTGCAGATGGCGCTCTAGGCTAGTTTTTGATGGCAGATGGTGGTCTAGGCTAGCAGATGCAGCTCTAAACTAGTTTTTAACAGCAAATGTAGTAACTATGGGTTAGCAAATGTGTCCTTCTGTTCCCAGAAGCAATCAACATACCCCTTCTTAACTCGAGTAAAGTCGAAGGCCATGGCGCGGTAAGCATATGCCTTCTCATTCAAGTACCGTGCATATCGTCTGATGAATGTAGACATGTCATAACCTTGAGAACAGAAACAAATAACCAACATTAGTTTAAGTTTATGCAACACATTTTGTTACAACACACTACATATTTGGATTGAAGTTTCTGTAAACACTCACAGACTGCTGCACAGAAACTCACCATGGGTTCCTGTTTTGTCAATAAAGTTGCTGAGATTGAACAGGGAAGTCCTCGAGGCCAAATACTGGATGAATCTCTGCAGGGATTTAAAATGGAGAAATCTCAAAACATTTAACTTATGTAATTTCTTATAAAATGGATAATAGCAACCCAGGCTCATTCTGAAAACGTACAGATATATACATTTCTGGAGAGCGCCAATACATCCCGGTCAGCTGGTAAGCGCTAAAAGGATCTGCATCACACCGCCCTGAAGCGTTCATTTTAAAGACGAAATGCAGCCATACGTACTTCTGGTTACATAATTCGCGATCTCCAGAAATGTATATAGGGCTACGTTTTCAGAATGAGCCTATGTTGGATAATAGACAGTGAACTTGATAAAAGGAAAAAAATGTATTATGACTATATATATATATATATATATATATATATATATATATATATATATATATACACTATATATCAAAGATATTTAATCTAGGCTTTTTATTCACTTATAAACATTAATTGGTGGACAGAATTTATTGCATTTCTAATTTATTATTATACAAAAGCTGTATTTTCATTAATAACATTAACAAAGACTAAAAATATTGTAATACATGTTTTGTTCATTGTTTGTTATTAAACTTATATTATCTAAAGGAACCTTATTTAAAATATTCGGTAACACTTTACTTGAAGGAATAAGATTTTATGTACAGTATGCTTATGACAACTGTTATTAAGTGTCATTCGCTCAACTATGACATTTTAAATGCAAAGATGATATTGTTTGTTATGATAACTTGGTTTTTGTCTTTGTCATGACATTGTGACATTACCAAAACAACAAAGCTTGACATAAGTCTGTCATAAACATGATTATCATTAAGCCATTATAAATATGTCATGAATTTTATAACAGCATCATTAATATTTTTTTTACCTCAACTACAGTGGTACAAGCTGAATTTGTAATTAAAATGTAATTAAATGATAGGTGGGCATAGATACATTTTTTTAATCTAGATTAATCTCATCGCAATCTTGCAATTAATCTAGATGTATTAATGGGATTAATCAGTAAGATGTACTTGTGTTTACTGACTGTTTATTCAGTTATACATGAATTTTGAACTGTAGGCCTACATAAGCTCCAAACAGTGATTTTTAATTACCTTAATCCGAGTGAAGTCATAATTGAACTAAACAGAAATGGAAATAAGACGTTGATTATGCATATATTAGTAGCATTATCAAAGTAAACGCAGCGATCAAACTATTACCGTCATGTAGGACTTTTAGCCATATTTTCTGACAAGATCCACACACGCGGCTGTCATTAAAGGACCGCACATGCACTCACACACACACACACACACACATTGTGAAATGTGGACGTTTTTTTCTTTCCATTTGGGGTGCGTTATTAAATTCCATAACACTCTTCCACCAGTCCTTACTCCTTATTTGTGTCTAATACCCCAGTTTGTCACGGGGGCATGAATGAAATGTTAATGAGTTAAAGTGAAACTGCCGAACTGCAGTTAAAGTCACCCAAAATTACAGGAAACTCTTATATGAAAGCACTTCACGTAAACACCTTAATTATATTATTGTCTATTAAGGCAAATAACTAGATTACAGATGTCCATGTAAGCGTAGTCAGTACTGTCTTCGAAGTAAGTGAAAGATCCAGAAGGGCATCCTGCTGATTTGATTTAGAAGGGCACTTTTTTGTCAGATGGCTCACCGGTCAGGTATATATCCATGCTAAAAGTCATCATAGCTTGCGTAGAGTAGACCCAGCTCCCAACTTAACTGAGAATAGATTAACGGCGATATATTTTTTATCGTGCGACAAGAGTCTCGCGTTAACACAGCACGTTAACGCCGATAATGGCCCACCACTAAATTAAATATTAATGACGCTCTTATAAAATGAGTAATGACACTTTTAAGAGACATTTTAATGACAAATACAGTTTGTTCCACTAAAAACGTGATCAGAAAAAGTCAAAACAATGTCATCTTTGCATATAAAAGGAGATTTAATAAGTTATAATAATAATGTCATGTCATGATTATAAAGGTTTAATGACAGTCTTATTAACACTCCTTCAGGTAAAGTGTTACCAAATTTCAAGATGTTGACGGATTTAGATAAATAGATGTAAAGGAATAACTTTTAAACCGTAATTTCTCGCTGACCTCATTGCCGTAGATGCAGATGTGGTGGGTCGTGGTTAAAGCTTTGAACACCACCACCCAGCTGGCATTGGTGGATCTCTCAAATAGTGTGTCAGCCATCTGAGGGATGTTCACGTTTGTCTCGTTGGTGGTCGAGATCAGATCTGCACACAGAAACACACACACACACACACACATTTACCACCACAGCGCTATTCACTGCTATGGGGATGAAGGAGAGTTTTATGATTATTGAGCCAGCAGACGGATTCTCAAGGGGAAAATTCATAACAGCAATTGCATTAAGGAAGCAAGAAGCAGCCCCACGGAGACAAGCAACAAAATGACTGAGCATTTCTTTGCATGCGCGAAACAAAACCAGGAATTCACGAGGAGTGAAATGACAGAAATGTTATAGTTAGAAAACTCTGGTCATTCGATATTGTCTTTTTCAGCAAAATCAATGCAAATCAAATGTGTCGTGAGAATGTGGTTTGCTTTGATTTGGTTTAAGATCAATTTCAGTGGAAATTTAATGTTTAGAAACACACTGCACATGGATTGGGAAAGGAGTCAAAGTCAAAGTCAGCTTTATTGTCACATTTATTGTACAGAGAATCAAAAATTCCGTTACTCTCTGACCCTAGGTGCCTAACATATAATATAAATACAAAAAGTAGAGTTTTAGAAAGAACTTACAATAAATACAAATATACATAAAATGTAATCTAAAAATATACGTAAAAAATACTAATTTGTACTCGCATTTGATGGGTTTAAAATAAAGCCCTTAGAAGAAAACAAGCGAACAAACAAAAAAAAAACAGGAGCAAATTCTGCATGAAATACATGTCAGCTTAAAACTGGGTGAAAACATGTCCATTGTCACATTTTAAAAGAAAAGGTTTTGACTATTTGTCTAAGTTAAGGCTTTTTTGGTGATGGCAGCTTGCAGACGCCTCTCATATGGAGAATGAAGTCACATGCATTGCTCAGGTGTGATTTGTCCTTCAACAGTGTGTAAAAATCTAGATGGTTCTGTTGGGTCTTGTCTATCATTTGTCTAAATTTGATCTTTATTTTGTATTTTCTATTGGATTCGAGTTGAGTTGTTTCTCTGAAAGCGTTTGAGAGTTTCCTTGGCTGTGTTTTGGATCATTGTTTTGATGAAATGTCCACTCTGGTTTTATCTTCATCCTCCTGCTAATGTAGATGTTGGACTGAATCAGCTAATATTCATTTACACTGAGGAAGGGCAGAGGATTGCTGAAGAACTACTAAGAGATTTCAGGTGCTGTCTGGGCTTTCGCTGCCTTTCTACACCTTCCTTTCTTCATGTGTTTAATACTTTTTCCTTTGTCTTTCATTTTATTACACAAAACTTAATTTATAAACTAATTAGATTTGTTTTCTTTTCATATATGTGTTTCTTTGGTTGTTCTTCTGGTGAAAATTTCAAGTCAACAGCACCTTTAGAAATATGTTTTCGGAGAAAAATGGTGACGTGTTGAACACTTGTTTCCTCCGCTGTATATCTTTACACCTAGGCAATATCATTTACACCACTATCAGCAACTATTTTAACAATTTGAAAATTACTACAATTTTGTCAACCCAGTGTTATTCTGAAAACATACCCCATATACATTTCTGGAGAGAACAAAATACATCCCAGGAATTACATTTTTTTACAGATTTTGTTTTTCGTGAATCCACCAGAGGCCACTGTGTGCGCTTTTTCAGATCTCAAATTTCTCTCACAAGGGGCAGTCGCGTCTGCTGTTCTTACCTAAATCCACCAGGGGCCGCTGTCGACTGACTGTTTGACTGACTGACCAACCGACCAGTCCCCCCACACTTCGCCTTCCTTAAACCCAACCAATTCAATTCAATTTTCAATTCACCTTTATTTGTATAGCGCTTATACAATGTAGATTGTGTCAAAGCAGCTTCACATAAAAGGTCATAGTAAATAGTAAATAGGAACAGTGTAATTCAGTTTGTAGTGTTTAAGTTCAGTTCAGTTTAGCTCACTTCAAACCAATAGTGTTTTAAAAAGCACTGACTGAACCATCCACCTGTATCCTAAACCCAACTGCAGTGTTTTGAAAAGCAATCCAGAAAAAGAAAAGCCCCCTGATTTTTTTACTATATTTTCAGATTTGACCACATTCTCACCCTGTTATTTACGTGTTTATTTATTTTTTTTGGCTTCTGCTTTTGTCTCACCCGCTTTGTGGAACTGTTTTTCACCAGACTCGAACCCTGTTGTTGGGGCCAACTCAAGTCCTCCGACGTACATGTCGAGCTACTGGACAAACTGGTAACAGCGGAAAAGCTGTCCATACAGAGGTAAGCATTCCTTAAAAAAGGAACAGCGTCCTTACTGCCACATAGCATTCGTTTTAAAGATGAAATGCAGCCAAACATAGCTCTGGCTACATAATTCACGATCTCCAGAAATGTATATAGGGCTACAATTTCAGAATGAGCCTGTGTTCAATTTTGTATTTATTTTAATAAGTAGAGGTCAGAATAAGTCAATTATTTCTATTACCTTAAATGATGCTTATTTCAAACATAATTCGATTAGTTTTATTTTCACGGTTTATTTTAAATTTAAGATTTAATTTATAAAAGCAAAACTTTAATGCAGTTATTTTTTTGTAAACTAAAATTAGCATCAAAGGCGAAAACAAATCTTGAAAGTCCTTAAATGGGATTCATTTTCTTTAAACAATTTATAACTTATTTATACCACATAAATGTGAGGTGATCATGATGGACTTTCCTGCTGAAGGTTTTCTTAAACACCATATAAAGTTGTCAATATGGTAGTCATGGCTGCTATAAAGCACACTGCAGTGGAGTTAAGAAGCCAAGAATAGTCCAGATTAGCACACATTGAGCACGCAGTGTGTTACCACTAGTGCAATGTGTTGCCATGTAACATCTCGATATATTGAAGCGTATGGCACAGTATGTGGGTACATATGTAGGTTATGAATATGAGAGCAGGTGCAGCTCGTTGGGATTATGGAAGTGCTCAAGGCATGCTTCATGTGACCGGATTACAGACAGCGTAAATACAGACACACACATACACATGTCAGCACATGACTACACTCTCAGCCAATCGGGTGCTTTGGTCTCTTTACTACATGGTGCAAGATCATCCAAAACAACTGAGCTATATATAATACAGAAAAGGCATTTGAATTAACTCCAATTAATCAACAATTTTTAATGTCGTTCATTAATATTTAACACATTTAAGAATCAAACTCTCTCACAACTTTAATTCATAGCGTCTGTCTCCCAAGACCCTCTTGTGCAGAATGATACCATGTCATCATGATGTCACTCACTCCTCCCCCCGTCCTCATAATCTACTTCAGTTTCCATGACAACCACACCACCACCCCTCACGCCTTCCAATTCAACAGACAAATGACTGGAGTAAAAACTCGCACAACACATTTCATGCACACACTCTCAGCAATCTCAAAAGACTTGAATATTGGTAACATAAAGGTACATGTTGGTATCTGAACATTTGAATATTCTATCAAGCATTAATAAAAATAAATATCTCAATATTTGACAAGGGATTGTACTTGTTAGGTACTAATATGCACCTTCAAGTTACGAATAGGAAAAAGGCACATCTGCATAGACCGCTTTAGAACCCTTATTGCTAATGTGTCAAAAACATGCTCTAAGTAAAGCGATGTGCAGGCCAAAAGGTCTGTGCCGAGCTCAATTATGAATCTATGGATCTAGTGGGAAGCTAAAGTTGGCATCTTAAGCTCAAAGTGTGATTCCCTGGCCTTTAAATCCTCCACATGCATACCAGTGTCCTCACCTTTGGCTTTGTAAATAATGCATGCATGCTTTGGCTGATCGATTTATAATTCAGAAGGCCTTCTCCTGCAGGACACAGAGCTCCAGGCGGCACGAAGATGCTTTTGTAGCCTATGTGTCCTGTCTAAATGCTGTTGATGCCCCTCTGTCTTCTCTGTTTGTGTGTGTGCTTCTCTCGGTTTCTCAATTTCACACAAGCCACCCACATAAAGGCACTTCAGGGGTATATTCTGCTGTCAATTTGCTTTAGTAAATTCAATGAACTCTACACTCCTGCTTAGCCTATATAAATGCATTCTATAACAGGAAGAATTGCAGCCACAAAGCAGTATAAAGCATGCATAATGTGTGTTAATTGCACGGTAAACACTGCTTTTTTTGTAGCCTGTGTGGTGCTGAAGTGGACAGCGCCAGGGCGAGGAATGAATGAATGAATGCATGACTGAAGGAGAGTCAGAAATATCAGACTTACACTCCAGGTGCTTCTTCTTGGGCGCCATCACCTCGTGCGTGGTGGCTTTGCAAACGGCACGAGCCACATCGGAGCCGGTGAGCTGGTACTGCGCCGCGGCTATGCGATCCGTCAGAGTCTGTCCCGACATTTTCTCCCGGTAGCGTCGACAACCACCTCAAGAATCAACTTCAGGGGGAAGGACAGCCCAAATGCATATGAAATTAGCCGACAGATAAAGGAGACGGAATCCAAGGTGGATCTGTAGAAACCGACAATGTCAATACTATCTTGTCGTCCAACCGAAGCGTATTTAAAAGCGCGAGTCGAGCTTTTGTACTAGGATAAAATACGCTTATTGTAGGCTTTTATTGTGCATGGGTTGGTTTCAGCACCCTGGATAATGCCACTATTACGTAACGCCCTACGCCGAGCTATTTTTTTACTCTCGTGGGAAATAAATAATCAAATGAATACGTAAAACTGGCAGCGTTGATTATGATATGTACAAAACACACATCTAATCGAAACAACGTTTTGTGTTTATTATTATAATTATTATTATTGTGTTTTAATTAAATTAATCAAACAAACAAATAATCCGCCGTTGATTAAAACCTGATCGGGAATTCCGGTAATATTCGGTCGCAGCCCGTGTGTCCTTCCCGTCCGGTCGGATGGTGATGGGGATGATGACGCGTCTCTTTCTGGCCTTTTTAACGTCGAGACTATAAAACGACGATATATTTTCAGGTATCAAGCCTATATCGTGTATATTTTGGATGTTTAGTCGCTTATTTTCCTGGTAATGCAGGTTACGGTCCTGCCTTGTCGGTGGACCTGGTCAGGTGACGCATAACGGGCTCTTAAAGGGAAGCGGCGTCACACGGTCACGCGCCTTTAAGGGGTCTCTGCGCGTTCACAGTTCATCCGTCTGCATTCTGCTCCCTGAACGCAGAGGTAGATTCTCAGTCACGAGCGTTCATTTAGATACTCGAGTAGTTTGTTTGGGAATACATTTCACGATTTCCTCGTGGTTTGTTGCTTTTATTTGTGCACTGGTTAATATATAACGGTTCCCCTTGAAATTATGGATGGCGTGATGCTATCTGCATGTCAAAATATAATCTACACCTCTAATGACTGGACATCAGCTTTATCATTCGTCCACTAGATGGAGGCACTTCAACACTATTGGCTTTTTTAATTAAAGAATAATAACTTATTTACCAAAGAGACAATAGTTGATAGCTAGAATAAATCATAGCTGATTTAAAATTTCCAGATGATATGTGAATAAAACAAAGACATATTCAACGTTTAAGAGATTACTTTTATTTCGCATAACTTCTAATATAGCTTTTGTCAAAGTATGCAACTCCAATTTTTGACACAAATGCAAATGTATATCTGTTTTATTTTATATTTACTTTATTTTTTACTGGGTTGACACTGTTTTACAGTATATACATATGTATATACATATATATGTGTGTGTGTATATATGTATATGTATATATATGTGTATATATATATATGTGTATATGTGTATATATACATATATATATATATATATATATATATATATATATATATATATATATATATATATATATATATATACAGTTGAAGTCAGAATTATTAGCCCCCCTTTGAATTTATTTTTCTTTTTAAATATTTCCCAAATGATGTTTAACAGAGGAAGGAAATTTTCACAGTATGTCTGATAATATTTTTTCTTCTGAGGAAAGTCTTATTTGATTTATTTTGGCTAAAATAAAAGCAGTTTTAAATTTTTTAAAAACCATATTAAAGTCAAAATTATTAGCCCCTTTAAGCTATATTTTTTCGATAACTTGCCTAATTACCCTAACCTGCCTAGTTAACCTAATTAACCTAGTTAAGCCTTTAAATGTCCTTTAAGCTGTATAGAAGTGTCTTGAAAAATATCTAGTTTAAATATTATTTACTGTCATCATGACAAAGATAAAATAAATCAGTTATTAGAAATGAGTTATTAAAACTATTATGTTTAGAAAGGTGTTGAAAAAATCTCCATTAAACAGAAATTGGGGAAAAACATAAACAGGGGGGCTAATAATTCTGACTTCAACTGTATATAAAAAACAAAACAAAATATAAAAATTTGTGGTTTTATGAATTAATAAAAATCTCACCACTTTAAACAATGACGTTACAGTTATGGCCCATATATGCTTACTATTTTAGTACATTGTTGTCATTTCAGTTCTAGAAAAGCTGCGTTCACATTTAAATCCCTTTCCTAACTTTCTGCTGACGCTGTTTCTTCAGAGGGTCGACTAGAGTCACGTATCTCCTTATTTCTGTCCTTCAGCTCCTGAAATATCCTACTACATTGCTCGACGCTTTGCTTCAGCTCCCACAAGTCTCTCTGAACTCCCTCTAGGATGTCAAGTTTCGACAGTTTTCTGTCTATCGAAGCCAAATGACTCTGATCTCTCTCAGTGATTCCCGAACGTTCACAGCTGATACTTGGATTCATACTGCTGCATTGATTCTCCTGCCACACCATCTCAAAATATGAGTCTATAAACGCCTCCAGCTCCTCTATGTTGCTGTCACCCCATTGGTTGATTAGTTTCTGCAGGCTTTCCGATTGGACGAAATCTATAAAAGCTTTCTCTTTTGCGGTTTGAGCTGTGTGAGGCACATTCCTGTGCAAATATGAAAGTGATGGCACATGAAACCTTTCCTCCAGTGATTCGCTCCTGAATAATTGTTGTATGTTTATTGATTGTTGAGTTGGGGAACTAATTTCAGACACATTCGTCCATGGATCATTTGTGTGAAGCCATTCAGAGGCATTGAGGATCACTACTAGTCTTGGATGAAGGTTTCTGGGTAATGAAGACGTCCTGTCAGATAATCGTGCACTTCTGCAGGCCAGGGTTTGAGTTTTGTTTTGTGAAAGACTGTCTGTGATTGTAGTTCTCGCATCAGCAGATGTAGATGGGAGTGATCCGATCATTTGAGGATGTTTTTCAGTGTCAGGATCACCTGTGATCATAAAAAAAAAGAGAATAGTGAGATAGAAAAGTATCATTTCAAGTCATAAAGTTTGAACTGATAGACATAAATGTGAAAGGACAACAAAAGAGAGTTGTGAGGTACAATGCTCAATATAAATAAGTACATCCCATTTTGAATTTTATTTTTTTTATCGATTTCTAAGTGAATATAGGTCATTTATTTTGGTGCATTTGAACAAAACAGGATATATTTATTACTTTATTATACAGATTATTATTTTAGTCACCAAACATCTTTAGAAATAGAAAGATAATACATTTAAATGTATGCGAAATACTAAAAAAAAATTTACAAACTAAAAAATTTCACCAAAATTGTATATTTTTTTGGGTTCTCTTGAATTGGAGAATTTTATTGAATATTTTTCCTCAACCTATATATTTGAGTTTGTTAATTTTGGACCGTTAAGTTATTTTGTTAGATTAGCTCCAGATTTGGCTTCAGTACCGACTAAACTAATGCATTTGCACAAATATAATATTGTAAAGCTTCCTATAGAAAATAATGAATTTATATGAGGGGCTTGTGAGGGGTGTACTCGTATATGTTGAGCACTGTACAAACTCTTAATTCAGAGAAATGATTGCAACTGCGAGTTATAAAGTATAAACTCTAAGGGAAAAAAAAGTCTAGATTGTGAGATACAAACGTGCTATAAATGTTTGAGCTGAGAGACAAATATGCAATTGCAAGTAATAAAGTCTAGATTGTGAGATATAAACTTGCAACTATACTTTAAATGAAACAAATGTGCATTATAATGTTTCATATTCTGAGAAAAAGTTAATTGTGAGATATTAATATGCAATTTTTAGTTATATAAAATCTGCATTAAGAAGCAAACTCACAAATAAAATATAATATGAAATAAGATAAAAAAAAACATACAGGTGTGAATTAAAAAGTAAAATAAGAGTTTTTTCAATTCTGATAAAGAAAGATTGTGATGTATAAACTTGCAAATAATTTCATAAATTAATGGTAAAAAAAAAAAAAAATATATATATATATATATATATATATATATATATATATATATATATATATATATATATATATATATATAGAAAGTAAATATTGAGAGATATAATGTATAAATTCTGATGAAGTCTGAATTGTGAGATGCAATAAATGTTTGAGGTAAAGAGGTAAAATTGCAATTATAAGAAATAAAGTCTAGATTGTGAGATATAAACTTGCAACTGTGCTTTGAATGAGGAGAAAACAATAATGAATTACAATGTATAAAATTATGAAGGAAAAAAGGGAATTTTGAGATATTAATAAGCAATTCTGAGTTACAAAAGTCTGCATTGAGAAGCAAACTCACAAATCTGAATTGATATTAAAAACATACTGTTGTGGACTATAAAGTTAAAAAATAAGAGTTTTCCCAATTCTGATAAAGAAAGTCTAGATCAGTGGTTTTCAAACGTGTCCTGCCAACACAATCTCACGGCAATTCGTAACTTTTTGATTTAGTGGCTGATTCGTATGAATTCATATGATCTAATTCGTACAATTTAGTACGTTTTGTTTACCCAATGACGGTTGGGGTTAGGGGTGGGGAAAGTTAGGTGCCACACCTCCTTTTTAAAATCGTATATTTTCGTACGACTGAACTCGTACAAATTCATATGAATTAGCCATTAAACTGACAAAATGTAAAATACTTACGTTTCCTCGTGAGATCAGGCTGGTCCTGCAGATTTTAGCTCCATCTTGCCACAACACACCTGAAAGGATGTTTCTTGAAAGCCTAGTAAGAACTTGATTAGCTAGCCCATGTGTGTCTGATTGGGGTTGGAGCTAAAATCTCCAGGACACTGGACCTCCAGGACTGAGATTGAGAACCCCTGGTCTAGATTATGATGTTTAAACTTGGAATTCTGAAAAAAAAATAATGGTAAAAAATTGAACAGCTCACCAAGATGGATGTTAGACTTTCCACTGAATGGCAGTGCTTCATGTACTATAGGTTGTTCAATATTCCCTTGATTTGCATGGCTGTTGATCATCCGCTCCAGCACCATCTCCTCTATCTTCAGCATCAGTTCTGTGACCTGACTGTCATTGTGCTTGATCTTATTGTTGAACACCTGATATCTATTTCCGCATTTCTCCACCAGCGCATGCAGTGCATCTCCTTCACTTTCAATATACTGCTCTACGCCACCATCCCCAAGCCAGTCTCCATTTGTGAACAACACGAGAGCGCTGCTCCATGCATTCCCTCCTAATGCATGCAAATGTTTCTCGGCTGCTTTCAGCTTTTTTAACGTGAATGAAGAACTTGCATTGACAGCCAGCAGGAGGATGCAGATGCCATTGGCTGAACCAGAAACCCAGTCAGTGTGAAGCTGCCTGCTGAACTCTGCAGGATCTGAATACTCAGTCATCCAGCCTGGTGTGTCTATGACCTCAACCTTTGTCTCGTTGAATATAACTGAACCTCTTATGGGGTTTTGGCTGTGAGCCTCTTGTTCATCATTACCCAAAATGCAGCTCGCAGAAGATGTCTTTCCAGAGTGTTTGGCGCCCAAGAGAATCACTCTTACAGCTGAAGGCAGTTCAACCTGCTCTGATAAGAGAAACAGAAACTGGATCAATCATCCAAAACTGATAATTCTGTCATTTACTGACCCTCATGTCGGTTCTAAACTTCCTTAAAATACAGTAATAGGCGCAGTGGGTAGCACAATCGCCTCACAGCAAGAAGGTCGCTGGTTCAAACCCCGGTTAGTTGGCATTTCTGTGTGGAGTTTGCATGTTCTCCCCATGTTGGCGTGGATTTCCTCCGGGTGCTCCGGTTTCCCCCACAGTCCAAAGACATGCAGTAAAGGTGAATTGAATAAGCTGAATTGGGAGCTGGAAGGGCATCCACTGCATAAAACATATGCTGGATAAGTTGGTGGTTCATTACGCTGTGATGACCCCTGATTAATAAAGGGAGTAAGCCGAAAAGAAAATGAATGAATGAATGGATTACTATTACGGTGCCTTTGAGGTCTTTTTGCACCTTCAAGGTTCTCTTTGCCTGACCTTTCAGTGAATGATCCGACACTTGTGGTTTTTACTAATCCCCATGTTACCACACAATTTAATTATGCAGAATTAAGACTGTAATTTAAGTAAACTTTACTAGCATCATTACAGTTTTAGGTGAGTTAACATATATTATTTAACCTAAGTAAATGTGACTCAATATGAGCAGGAATTACTTTGACTACATTAGTAAATAATATTGTATATAACGTTAAGATGACTTAATTAATCTAAGTAAATGTCACTCAGTAAAAGTAAGAATTACTTTTTCTACATTAGTAAGTAGTACTTAATGTCATAAAGTTACGATTATTTGATTGAATTAAGACAACGAGTTTGCATAATTCAATTAAGTAAAGCTAACAAATGACTTTTTACAGTGAACAGTGTAAAAAAGGAGGAGAAGGGTTTACTTGAAAAGTAAAGCTTGGAAATGTTTTCACTCAGAAAAGGCTAGTAAATCTTCAAAGCTTTGCCGAGTAAAAGATTAACCAAAATTATTAGTACATTTGATTAGAAATGTTAAGTTTACTTGGGGAGTTCTAAGTAAATTTTATTGACTTTTTGTTTTTACGTTTAAATATATTACTATTTTGAGATTTATTTTTTATCCAAGATTCCCAGTTTTTATCCAAGATTCCTAGTTCCTACTTTTTTTAGTTATCCTGAGTAAACTTTACTTCAAAATGTTAAATAAATATGGTGATGCATCGCAACTGTTTCTTAATTAAAAACACTGCCAGACATTTTCATTGAGTACTTTAATTTGAATTAAACTTCTTATATATTAACAATTATTATAAACAAATATAAAAAGTCCTTTCAGAGAGAATGAAGGGGTCATCTAAGTTGGCATCTTCCTGTCTTGTAGTACTGCCCAGTACAATGATCTTCGCAATGATTGGTGAAGCAGTCTTACAAGCCCCAAAAATTTTTTTTGCAGTGTAAATCAAGCTTGAATTGAGGATGACTGAATGGTTTTCATTCCTTCATTTTCTTTTCAGTCCCTTTATTAATCTGGGGTTGCAACAGCGGAATGAACCGCCAACTTATCCAGCATATGTTTTACGCAGCGGATGCCCTTTCAGCTGCAACTCATCACTTGAAACATCTATATACACATATATCACACACATACACTAATGCCAATTTAGCCTACCCAATTCACCTGTACCACATGCTTGTGGACTTGTGGGGGAAACCGGAGCACCCGGAGGAAACCCACGCCAACACAGGGAGAACATGCAAACTCCACACAGAAATGCTAACTGACCCAGCCGGGCTCGAATCAGCGACCTTCTTGCTGTGAGGCGATTGTGCTACCCACTGCGCCACTGTGCTGCCCTGAATGGTTTTCATTTAAATTAAATCACACTCCATTTTTAATCAGTATATATTTTTTAGAAGATGCCAGAAAATGTTCTAGACTTACTCTTGAAATCCCTCAAGTTTTCTCTTCTCCTCCTCACATCGACTTGTCTCAGATTCGCCCTTTCTTCCTCTACTGTCCGTTTTCTTTTAATCGCCTCAAAAAGCCTCTCATCTGTTTCTAAGCGGCTTACGTTATTTCCGATGATCATCTCCTCTATCTTCTCCAGTAGCTCTGTGATCTGAAACACGTTCCCCAGACTCTTGTTGTTCAGCACATGATATCGATTTCCACACTTCTCCACGAGCCACTGGAGGGGTTTTCCTTCGCTTTCAATGTAATTCTCTATGGTGGTTTCTCCAAGCCAGTCTCCAAAACTGAACAGCACCATAGAGTGACTCCAGATGTTCCGACTTATAAGCTCTACATGCTCTTCAATGGCTCTTCTGTAGGTCTCTGTGAATGACCTGTCCACTCGCACCACCAAAAGAAAAGCGTGAGGACCCGGCGGACACAAGCTCACACTCTTGGCTATTTCCTCTTTATCAAATGCTGAAGAATCCTCCATAAAGAAGTTCATCCACCAGCCTGGCGTGTCCACCACTGTGACCTTTCTTCCTCCTGTTATCAATGTTCTGCTCATGCATTGTGTGGTTCGCTTCTTTGCTATGAAGCTTACTTCACCTCCTGCTGCCAGAATGCTGTTTCCTGTCGAGCTCTTCCCTGAGCCTTTGGCTCCAAGCAGGACGAGTCTTATGCTTTTCTGAGGAGATGAGTGCGCTGAGAAGAGGAAGACAATGCATTATTAAAGAGAATGCCTTCATAACAACATGTCTAGATTACTGTAACTCTCTCTATTTTGGTATTTCTCAGTCTTCTCTTGTCTGCAGCTGGTACAAAATGTGGCTAGACTACTCTCTGGCACCCGCAAGTCGGTAACTCCAATCTTAGCTGCACTTCACTGGTTACCCATTAAATACAGAATTGATTTTAAAATTGTATTATTCGTTTACAAAGCCGTCAATAATCTTGCTCCTTAGTGACTTGCTTTGTCCGTATACCCCCTCTCGATCATTAATCTTATGATCTCAATTTACTCACCGTGCCCAGAACACACCGAAGTGATCGAGCGTTTGCTGTTGCTGGTCCTAAACTATGGAACACTCTACCAATTCACATTAGGCTTTCCTCCTCCATTTCTGTCTTTAAGTCTTGGTTTTAAAGACCAGTTTATTTTCTCTCAATTTTAATACTCCTTGATCACAGTTTTATTGCTTTTATTTGTTAAATGTTTCTTTTATATTCTGCTTCTCGGTCTTAAGCACTCTTATGTACAACACTTTGGTCAACCTTGGTTGTTTTTAAATGTGCTTTATAAATAAATATTGCATTGTATTGTAAGAGATAGTTCAACACAATCTCACGGCAATTCATAACTTTTTGCTTTAGTGGCTAATTCGTATGAATTCGTACGATCTAATTCGTGCATTTTCATACAATTTGTTCATCCCCCAATGACAGTTGGGTTTAGGGGTGGGGTTAGGTGCCACGCCTCCTTTTTTTAAATCGTACAATTTCGTGCGACTGAACTCTAAATAGCCACTAAACTGACAAAACGTAAAATACTTATGTTTTCTCGTGAGATCAGGCTGGATAGAACTAAAAACATACTCAATATTTGTTCACCCTTCAAGACAAAAGAAGATATTTTGAAAAAAGTTGGTAAGCATTGGCATTAATAGAAATACTATGGAAGTCAATGGCTACATGTGTCAATTAATTAATTCATTCATTTTTCTTCAGCTTAGTCTCTTATTTTATCAGAGGTCGCCACTGCGGAATGAACCACCAACTGTTCCAGCATATGTTTAACGCCGTGGATGCCCTTCCAGCCGCAACCCAGTACTGGGAAACACCCATTCACACATACACTCATACACTACAGCCAGTTTTGTTTACCCAATTCACCTATAGCGCATGTGTTTGGACTGTGGGGGAAACCGGAGCACCTGGAAGAAACCCACGCCAACACAGGGAGAAATGCCAACTGACCCAGTCGGGACTCGAACCAGCGACCTTCTTATTGTGAGGTGACAGTGCTAACCACTGAGCCACCATGCGGCTGACATTAAAGCAACATTTGTAGTTATTATTAATGATCAATCTGTGTACATATATACAACTCACCTTTCATATTAGACCTCTGATTGAGCATCTCCATCAGTCTCTGTTGAGCCCTGAGCTCCGCTCCACTCTTCCGGTCCTCTACTTCCTCTAAACTCTTCACATCCATTTCAAAATGACGTCCTTCATTTTCTTCCACCAGTTGGTCAATTTTCTCCATCAGTTCCATTACTTTAGATGTGTTTTGATCATCAAGAATGTAAAATCTCCCATTGCACTTCTTCAGGAGCCACTGCAGAGGTTTACCCCATGCCTGAACATGATCTTCAAATGATTTATTCGCTGCGTTTTTACTCTTTGTGAACACCACTATAGTGTGACTCCAAACCGTCTCTCCGAGAAGCTCCAGATGCTCTTCAACAGCTCTTCTTCGCTTTTCTATGAACTTCGAGTCGGTTTTCACCACCAGCAGAAAGACGTGTGGTCCTGGCCGACTCAGAGAGACACTGTGCTTGATTTCTCTCTTGACCAGCTCTGGTGTGTCTTGTGCTGAAAAGTCACACCACCAGCTGGGAGTATCCACTACTGTCACACTTCTGCCTTGATTTTCTGCTTTTCTTTTCAGGCATGTTGTTCTCTCATGGAGGATGAACTCTTCTTGGTTTAGGATGGCATTTCCCACTAGGCTCTTTCCTGAATTTCGACCTCCAAGAAGGATGATCCTCAAATCATGTTTCCCTTTAATTAAGAAGGAAGGGGGATATGTATAGTCACTATTTTAGATCACACTCCAAAATAACAAATAATTGCTGCTTGTTCAAACTACTTATTTTAAATGAGCTGAAACAACCCAATTCAAGTTTTTTTGGTGGACAGCTTGATAGTTTTGTGTTCAATCCGCTTAAATTTGTTTCAGGAACTTAATTCCGAGTTCAGACTGCATGATTTAAACCCCGATTGTGACTCGCCAGCAGGTTTTAAGAAATCTCTGACAAGTGCCTGAAATCACAGGCAAATCAATGCTCGTTCACGTGAGTAACAATCGCACAGTGTGAACTATCATACACGATCTGAGAGAATCGCCCATTAGTCGCCAACGTCCATCAGATATTTGGTATGCTAAATATCTGAAGCTGTCGGCGATTCAAAATCATGCCATGTGAAATGAGTCCTGATTGAAAATAACATTAGTGATTAGCTACAGCCAATGAGAGAGCAGCATCCACTAGTATGGGTATCTGCAGGCAAGTGGGAGGTTGGGGGAGAAGTTAAAAGGGCTGCTTTTTGGTCAATTTGGACCCAAGAAATGGGGGAAAAACTAGTGTAAATGTGGCAGGAGCACCCGTGTCTGTTTGACCTGTCATCTGAGCAATATCCCAACCGGGTCCAAATAGAGAAAGGTGGAGGAGAAGTTATTCCCTTCAAAAGTCAGGAGAGCAAAATCAGTACATTTTCTTCCCCACTAAAGGCTTCTTTCTCATTATGTAGGTTAGTTAATAATAAAAGATGTAGTACACGTATGTTTCCATGTCACTTCTCGTATGTGTTTGGTTGTGAGACGTAGTGTGCGGACTGAGACAAAGTTGTCGGCGATTCTTCCTATTGTAAAGTCATGCAGAGTGAAATCCCCTGTCGCCGATCCATCTTGCAGTGTGAACACTGCAGCGACGGAACGCTTGCATAGATAGTCATGCAGTGTGAAAACACCTGTGATGCCACTACTTTGAAAATTGTGCAGTCTGAACTCGGCATAATGGATCTGTGTTGGGACAATCTAATTGAATTGTGTGGAACCTTGCTATTTTTACTGTGCAGACATATGACATGAAAGCATTCACTGTAAAAAAAAAAAACATTGAATCAACTTAAAATCACAAGGCTACCAGCTGCTCAGCTTCTTTTCTAAGTGGACTCAACTTAAATAGAGTCAGCTGTGGGTTTAAAGTTGAGTCAACTCAAAAAAAGCTGTTGCCTTACCATTTTAAACTGAGTCAACTTTTTCTTTTTGCAATGTTGGCATCTACTGAGTCAAAGATGATATTTTATAGCATCAAAGCAATTGAAATAGAATTCTCATTTCTCACTCTAAAATAAGATGGGGTTATTTTTTCTACCTAAATTTTGGGTCGAGGCATTTGGGTAATTTTTGTGGTTATTTTCTCAGTCTTGGTTAGTTTTTGGGTAGTTCTATGTAACCCAAGTCTGGTTTATTTTCTGGGTAATTTTTTACTAAGAGTTGATTCAATAGACCCTACCCCCACACAGACACATCAACCCAGCTCCTTCGGTCAAATCAACTCAGCAGAGCAGGGGCTGACTGAGATGGATGCATCACAAAACATTGTTGCTCTGACTGTGGTTTACAGAATTCCATATAGTTTATTAATTCATTCAATTTCCTTCGGCTTAGTCTTTATTTCAAAGGCTGCCACCGTGGAATGAACCGCCAACTATTCCAACTATTATGTTTAATGCAGCAGATGCCCTTCCATCCACAACCCAGTACTGAGAAACACCTATACACTTTCACATTCACACACACTCATACACTACGGACAATTTAGTTTATTCAATTCACCTATAGCGCATGTCTTTGGACTGAGGGGGAAACTGGAGCACCTGGAGGAAACCCACACCAACTCGGGGAGAACATGCACACACAAAACTCCACACAAAAATGGCAACTGACCCAGCCATGACTCGAACCAGCGACTTTCTTGCTGTGAGGCAACAGTGCTAACCACTGAGCCACCTTGCTGCCCACATATAGTTTATCTACAAGAAAGGTCTTCTAGCTATATTTCAAACAAGAATCATTTGATGACACATTTCATTTTAAAAGTCTATTTAACCTGTCTGGTTAATACTAATTAATTGTTAAATCTTTACACTTTGCCAATTTAGTTCAAATAACCAGTTTTACCATTTGTCAGTAATTAATAGCCTAAATTGGCATGATCAATTATTATTTTGTATATTTTATTAAGTACAGGTCAGAATAAGATTTTACAGAAAAATAAATGTTACACAAAATGATTGTGGAATATTTTTTCACCCATATTTTGGAGGTTTATTTTCGCAAATGCTATGTGAAACATTGCAGTAGACATTTCAGTGTGTCTAATATATTTACCTTCAATTTAAAATCACTTTTGAATATTTTAATTAATGCAGACACCAAAATGGGACATCTTATCTTTGACCAACATATATTGTTTCCATTATCCTCAGTCCAGATTAATAATTCAAGAAATGGACAAGACTGTGAGACAAAGTTAACATATAACCTGAAATTACACATCATATGCAAAGCTCTAATTCATGACCACAGTTGCGGCTCGCACTGTTAAATCACTGCTAAACAAATACAAAATGGAAGTTTGAAGTTACAGCAGCAAAATATATAACATTCGATAAATTGTGCAGATGTTGATCAACAGAAATGGTGCAAATGACAAAAAACACAGGGTATAAAAACAGATTAGGTACATTAGGCAATATTGTCTGTTTAACTAAAGAAATCAGTTGTTTTACCAACATATAATGGCTTTTAGCAAATGAAGTATTGTTGATTACAACAAACTGATCCTTAGTTGATCTCTTCTCCCTTTTTCCACCTCTTTGACAGCAATTATTAATAAAAGAAGAATATTTGTGGGGATATAGTTGAGAGCAAACTTATTAGCCCTTCTGTTAAACATTCATTCTCTTTCAAATATTTCTCAAGTCAAGGAAATTTTCACAGTATTTACTATAATATTTTTTCATCTTCAGAAAGTCTTACTTGTTTTATTTCGGCTAGAATGAAAGCAGATTTTAATTTTTTGAAACATTTTAATGTCAATATTATTAGCCCCCTCAATTGTCTACAGAAAAAACCATCGTTATACAATGACTTGCCTGATTACCCTAACTTTATTCTTTATTAACCTAGTTAAGCCTTTAGACGTCGTTTTAAGCTGAATATCTTTCTAGTGAAATATTGTGTACTGTCATCATGGCAAAGAGAAAGGAAATCTGTTATTAGAAATTAATTAATAAAGCTATTATGTTTAGAAACGTGCTGAAAACAATCTCTCCATTAAACAGAAATTAAGGAAATAAAATATAAACCAATTAAACTGTAAATCACTAAATTTTGGACAATCAAAAGCTGAATAACATACCTTGATTCTGAGGAGTTCCTTTTAAAGCCATATTAAATGTTTGATCCCAATTATTAATGTGCAAAACCCTGAAACATCAGCATCAGCTCGGTCCTGTTATCATTATTATTATTATTATTTTTCTCACTGCATTATTGTAGACTGCAGTTTTTCAGTGGAAATGGACGACACTTCAGTGAATCATCGTTAGGTGTGTTTTGGATCGTCAGACTTTTTCCACAGGTCCAAAGTTTATATTGTAATAAACCAATCCCTCAAGTAAAATAGCAAAAATGCCACTCCTTCATACATAACAGAGCTATATAATGTTGAGGTTAAGCCTGGTTTCTGTTTAGTCAGAGAGTTTTGAACATTAAAAATGGCCCTTTAAAATACAAAAACAGTCATTAAAAGGGAAATTCTGCTAAAGCTATTGAAGCCTGTTGATTATTACTATTGTTGTCATCAATGCATCATGAGTAAACAAACTGGACTTTCAGCATTTCATTTGTTTTGTTACAGAAAGAGAGATTGATCATAAAGGGCAATGTTTATAACAAGTTAAATCCAACTACCACAAGCAATCAGCAAACCTTGAGTGTCCTCCTCAAGCGAGTGACGAAATACAAACAGAAACACACAGATAACCTCACAGATAAGTTTGATCATGCTCTCTTTATAGATCGATCAGCTGAAGAAAAAAAGCAAAACCCAAGTGAAACAACTGGAGAGATGCATGTGAAGAGCTCAGAAAAGGAAGAAATATGAGGGAAATACAGAGAGGAAAGTAAGAGAAGTCCATGGTCATTTAAAAAGGCATGTGTTTAAGAAGTGGATGATTAATGAAGCAGGTGAGAAGGTTTTTATTAACGCTTTTAATTAATCTACATGCATGCAAACTGAAAATTGTGTGTCTGTCTTTATCTAAAATATTGCTTGTGCTTGAAAGGTAAAGTTAGTTATGTCTACGTGAACCATGATGTCTTGAAAGGAATGACATGCTCATTATAGGGAGCGTCTGATTGGACAATGATCTGTAGTGCAGGATGAGTCATCAGTGTTACTTTTTTGTTTTCGTACTACAAACGCATCAAGATTGCCTGAGAGCTGAAGCCACAAACTTATTCATTTTAATTTCATATTACCTTTCTTAAGGGCATCCGCTGCATAAAACATATGCCAGAGTAGTCAATGGTTCATTCCGCTGTGGCGGCCGATGATAAAATGGAGACTAAGCCGAAGGAAAATGAATGAGTGACCTTTTCTTATTTCTGGTGATATAAATATTGTTTTGAACAATGTCTGGATATTAATAAAATATGCCAGAGTAGTTGGTGGTTTATTCCGCTGTGGCGACCGCTGATAAATCGGAGACTAAGCTGAAGGAAAATGAATAAGTGACCTTTTCCTATTTCTGGTGATATAAATATTGCTTTAAACAATGTCTGGATATTAATAAAACATGCCAGAGTAGTTGGTGGTTCATTCCTCTGTGGCGGCCGATGATAAAATGGAGACTAAGCCGAAGGAAAATGAAAGAGTGACCTTTTCTTATTTCTGGTGATATAAATATTGTTTTGAACAATGTCTGGATATTAATAAAACATGCCAGAGTAGTTGGTGGTTTATTCCGCTGTGGCGACCGCTGATAAATCGGAGACTAAGCTGAAGGAAAATGAATGAGTGACCTTTTCTTATTTCTGGTGATATAAATATTGCTTTAAAGAATGTCTGGATATTAATAAAACATGCCAAAGTAGTTGGTGGTTCATTCCTCTGTGGCGGCTGATGATAAATCGGAGACTAAGCTGAAGGAAAATGAATGAGTGACCTTTTCTTATTTCTGGTGATATAAATATTGTTTTAAACAATGTCTGGATATTAATAAAACATGCCAGAGTAGTTGGTGGTTCATTCCGCTGTGGCGGCCAATGATAAATTGGAGACTAAGTCGAAGTAAAATGAAAGAGTGACCTTTTCTTATTTCTGGTGATATAAATATTGTTTTAAAGAATGTCTGGATATTAATAAAACATGCCAAAGTAGTTGGTGGTTCATTCCGCTGTGGTGGCTGATGATAAATTGGAGACTAAGCCGAAGTAAAATAAAAGAGTGACCTTTTCTTATTTCTGGTGATATAAATATTGCTTCAAACACTATCCGGATATTCATTAAACATACGCCAGAGTAGTTGGTGGTTCATTCCGCTGTGGCGGCCAATGATAAATTGGAGACTAAGCCGAAGGAAAATGAATGAGTGACCTTTTCTTATTTCTGGTGATTTAAATATTGTTTTAAAGAATGTCTGGATATTAATAAAACATGCCAAAGTAGTTGGTGGTTCATTCCGCTGTGGCGGCCGATGATAAATTAGAGACTAAGCCGAAGTAAAATGAAAGAATGACATTTTCTTATTTCTGGTGATATAAATATTGCTTCAAACACTATCCGGATATTCATAAAACATAAGCCAGAGTAGTTGGTGGTTCATTCTGCTGTGGCGGCCGATGATAAATTGGAGACTAAGCCGAAGTAAAATAAAAGAATGACATTTTCTTATTTCTGGTGATATAAATATTGCTTTAAGCAATGTCTGGATATTAATAAAACATGCCAGAGTAGTTGGTGGTTCATTCTGCTGTGGGACCGCTGATAAATCGGAGACTAAGCCCAGGGAAAATTAGTGAGTGATGTTTTCTTATTTCTGGTGATAGAAAAACTGCTTTAAACACTCCAGATATACATAAAACATGCCAGAGTAGTTGGTGGTTCATTCATCTGTTGCGACCGCTTGGCAATAAATTCTTGCTTGTTTTTTTTGTTGTATGTAAAATTTCGCCTCCATACAATTGTATTTCAATCCATTTGATCAAATGTAGTGGCTGAATTCAGTTGCACGTAAATGTACAGATGTGTCAGTTTGATTGTAGCATTTTAACAAGCTTAATATTGTCCAAAGTTCTTGTTATCATTCATTACATAATTTAAAATCGTGTCATGTGCTTTCCCGCTCTACTTCGCGCCTGCAGAAGCCGACCGGAAACTGTCATCGCCCTGTTTCCCCCTGGTGACTGTCACTTCCGTACGATCCTGTTAAGCAACACGCCGCTGCTCGACACTCTCACGTACACAGACACACACACTAAAGTCCAAACCACGTTTAAAAACCAGATTTATCACACCGAAATGCATATCAAAACAGGTAAGGGACGTGTTTTAAATATGTGTGACTTGTTTTTGAGGTTTTAATGGCGGAAGTGTTTTGTTACTGTGAAATTGTTTTGCGTCCGAGCGGGACGGATTGAGCTCGAGACTTACGAAACTTTTCATTCTGGGTGTTTCTGGATCTTTCCGATACCACTCTTATATTTCATTTGTGTCATTTATGTTTTATTAATCTGTAATTATAGATATCTGCTCTTATTTTATCCGACGCCTCGGGTTTGGTCTGTTGGCCGGTGTAAAGGCGGTTGTTATGGGCGCTAAACATCCAAACACAAGCGGCCTGCTGTTAGCGTTAGCATCTCAACACGTACATATCTTCAAATACGCTGTAAATGTACACTCACATTTGACAGTATCACAGTGGGATTGTTTTCTAAACGAGTTTTTTTTATATCTGTTCTGATATGTTGAATTGTGAGCCAAAATCTCCTCGTTTGTATAGTAACGTATACAGACTAGCGGTGAAAACAGCGTAAATCCAGGTCAGCAGTATGATGTGTTATTAATAAATGTTTATGAGAAGATGTATTTTTCCAGATATGTCCTAGTTTTTCCCTCGTTAGGCCTTTGAGTCTGCAGCTGTGAATGAGGCTCCGACTAGAAATTTCCAGTTGCGTCTTGCTATGGTTCATTGACTCAGGCTTAGCTTGGGGCATGTGTATGCCCTTCTTCCTTGTCAAATATTTATATATTATGTATACCATTTAATATTTTTTAATTGAAATGAATATGCTTAGGGATGTTGATATGATTGGGAATGTCAAATGGAAAGTTCATTCAAAAATGTGTTTACAGTAAAGTGTTTTGTACAGTTTAGTGTTTACTAAAGCCTTTCTTAGCATTTGAGTTTCTTGTATTCTGTTGAATAGTAAAGAAGTTATTTTAAAGAGAGTTGGAAACCTGTAACCATTGACTTCTATAGTAGGAAGAATAAATACCACGGTTGGGAAGTTTTCTTTAGGACTGCAGTATCTGCAGCAAAACAGATGTCCAATGATGATGTTTTACTGTTCCAGAATATTTAATGTTTCGCAAAATAAAATACATTGTGTTCAAGGGAAAAAAAGTTTGTTTTTTTACCCAGACATTTAAAAAGAATATATTTTAGAGCAGTAATCACAAAACCAATACCCTTATACTGGCCCATGCCCATTGTGAAATCAGTGTTTACATGTTTCCAGTTTTCTAAAAATGTTTTTTGTGTTAAAAGAAAGAAAATCTATTAGATTTAGGTCAAATGAAGGGTGAGTAAATTACAGAATGTTCAGTTTTGGATGAACTATACCTTTATTATTAGATTTGAATATTAAACTGTACATATTCACATGTTTTATAATTAAATCTAATTAATAAATTTTTTATTGAACAGCACAAATCAGTCCAAGGCACTCAAATGTGGAAAAATATTTTAAAAGCGAAAAAATATTTACACTTTTAAATATTTTTCCTCATTTTTCAAGTGCCTTGGACTGAGTCTTTTACCCAAAGAGCACCGACACATTATTTAATCTCTTACCAAAGAGCACCGACACATTATTTAATCTCTTACCAAAGAGCACAGACACATTATTTAATCTCTTACCAAAGACCACCGACACATTATTTAATCTCTTACCCAAAGAACACCGACACATTGTTTAATCTCTTACCCAAAGAGCACCGACACATTATTTAATCTCTTACCAAAGAGCACCGACACATTATTTAATCTTTTACCCAAAGAGCACCGACTCATTATTTAATCTCTTACCCAAAGACCACCGACACATTATTTAATTTCTTACCCACATTATTTAAGGTACCCCTGAGCATTTTTGGTTTGATTTTAAATCAGTGTTAATTGTTTCTTTAGGTACCTGGGAGTCAAGCAATGCAGTGTGCGAGTCCGACCCCTTGTGTGATCCGGCCGTCCTAGTGTCACCCCCCAAACCAGAACCTCAGATCCGCAACCGTCGTCTCTCCCCCGGCTCTGGCAGCTGTGGTGGGGGAGGAGGGGGCTGTTCATCTGGGATGGAGAAACGTCAAGCCTCAACAAGTAGCCCAGAAGGTTCCCTCAACGGGGTGGGTCACACCCAGACCTTCACATCAAGCCGTGACCGAGAGCGCCGCATCCCGAATAAATCCAGAAGTTTCCGTCGGGACGGCCTGAGAGTGGGGCCGCGCTCTGACGACAGACACTTCAGAACCGGTCAGAAGGAGCGATGGGTAGACAACAGCCTGTCATTGCTCAAACCACCACCTGCTTTCCCTGTGAAAGACAGCCCTGCCAAACTGCAGCCGACCGTCAGCTACGCCTCCAAGGTGAAAGCAGGAGGAGGCTCTGCTGGGGCAGCAGAGGAACCTCCTGGTATTGGGGTTTTGCTGCAGAACCAGTGGGGACTGAGCTTCATCAGTGATGGTCCAGAAGCAGACGCTCCCCAGGAGAAGAGTCCGGATCTCCACCCGGTTGCTGGAGAGCTTACTGTAAAAGCTTCAGAGTCTCTGCCTGATCAGGCCCCGAGAGACTCTGAGAGTTCGGAGGAGCTGCTGCTCAGCTGTCGCCACCTGGAGGAAGCCTTGGAGTATCACACACAAGGTGCGAGAATATAGTTTTATAAGCTGTAATGCCTGTTAATATCTAACCGGTCTTATCTCACTGTGATTGTTTTTATTCCACAGAATGGAACGCAATATTATGGAAGCAAAAACAAGGTGAGTGTCTGTTCATTTTCATGAAGTAGTGGTTTGCTGATATTGAATTGTTCAATAACCAGTGATGTTATCTCAGTATGTGTGATTCACACACCTATATTTACTTATTCATTTACTCATTTATATATCCACTATAAGTCCAAGTCCGCTATAAGTTTTTACATGTGTGTTTAATTTTCTCAGTAGTTATGCTAAGGTACTAGATTAATTTTATTTATTAATATTTATAACGAGTTTGGTTTACAAAAAAAATACTATAATGACTATTTTTCACAAATACGTTTCCTAAAATATGGAAAACCCACTGAAAATTGTAATCGACAGTTCACTCTGTAATCTGGCAAACGTGTTAACTGGAAATCATGTTTTCTCTGACCATAAAGCGGGCATTTTAGTACGGTAAATGATGAATATTGAGGCAGTGCAGTTCAAAAGCCGAAGGTTTATAGTGTAAACTGCTCTTCATTACTTTGCGCAGACTGACTGTCACCATATGAGAAAACAAAAGTCTGACACATCAGCCAAACCGAAATAAGATAATTAAATGACGTCAAACATCATTTACTACTATTTTCCATCTCATAATAAAATCATATTTAAAATCAAGATAAAAGCAGACCATTTGACCATCTTTAACACACTGGCTTTGTTTTTCAGACCCTGCAAATGTTGTTTGGTACAAGAATGCCCTGGAGTCGCCCGCCTAGCACACACTAACCCCCCTCCACAAACACATACTCAAAACACACACATACACACCCCGCACTCAGGTTATCATCCCCTCAACGTTTCTACCGAGACTCTTTGGACTTGTTCCTCTTGAAGATAGATGTCTTGGTCTTCTCGGTTGCCTTACAACAGAGTCTGCCTCAGGCGCAGAGTCCCTCTGCATACCTCTGTCATTTTAATGGTGGAGATTTGTCTCTTTTAAGAAAAAAAAACAAAACTACTTTATCAAGCTGCAATTTTATTTCAGTGAACTGCAGTTTTACAGTTAAGAAACCCCTTTTATTCTTCCCTTGTTCCTACTTGTGTGCGAGTGGTTAAATCAAGCACTTTCTGACCTGTAGTTGAACACGTCGTCCCGTTCTCTAAAGACTGAGCTTGTTTTTCCCCAATCCAATCCTGAATGTCCTTTCATCAGTCTTCCCTCCCGCGATAATCCCTTTCTTCCCATGCAAATTGTTCTCATGAAGTTTACAGAGGTGCAGCTGGCACGTTATGGCAGCACCTTCAAATGTCTATTGGTCTTAATGCTGTTTTTTTAATATATATATATATTTCACCCAGATTGAATGTCGGTCATAAATCCTAATAGGAATCCGTTGTTGTGTATGACCTAATAATTTTTTTTTTTTTTTATTAGCGACATACAAATAATTTACACTGGAAGATGTTCAGAGATTTAATCAAACAGTGTTGCATAAAACAAAATGAATAAACTTGTTAAAATACTTTCTGGTCTTTATTTTCAAAATGTATACAGACTAAATATTCGACATATCTGTAATCTATTCATCCATTTTCAAAACCACCTTTCCTGTGTAGTAAAATAGTATCTCAGTGATCAGACTTCAGAGATGAGGAATAATGCACATCTAGCCGGTGTTTTCGCAGAATAAATACCCAAAGGCTGAATTTTTGCTTGATGTAATCCTGCTTCTTACATGACTCATACATGACTAAACCGACAGAATACATTGGTCTGAGCTGTAATAGTTCACTTATTCTCATTAAAAGGCTTGCATTAAGGAAAAAAGGGTTGGATGCGACTTATACTTGATTACAGAAGTATTATTATTCAGTCTCAGGTCATAAAAAAGTTGGGTGACACAAGCATGCATCAGTTTTTATTTTCCTAAGTGCCCCAAGGACTGTTAATACTTTCATTAATTTACTTTGAAATATTGTGACTGACCAATCAGAATCAAGTATTGCAGAGAGCAGTGTAATAATTCTGCAAGACATAGCTACTATAGATCAATAATTGTATTCAATGTTTTTACTAAATATTACACACAAATCTGCTTTAAATGAGAATCTAAACCGATTTTTGCGACTGACGTAAAAAATGAATATTGCATAAAGATGAATAATAGAATTTATGGACTGCAACTTGATATTTCGAGCATAATTAATGACATTTTTTATTTGTAAACATCATGCACGGCAAACATCAGTCTCGCCATGTGACCTCCACTTCATCTGTCCTGTACCTGAAAAACACACAACACTGTCATCGTTACAACAAGAAAAACAACTGTAAATTTAATATCTGCGTGCAATGGAAAAACTAGCAAGCTCAAGATAAAATCGCAGCGTTATCTCATCAGCGAAGCACAAAGCAAACAGTTTTATTAACTGACGCTAATAGTTATTTGTGAAGCTGTTTACCTTTGTGTAATCCAGGAGTCTGAGAGCTCGGTCACGTGACCCGAGCGGAACATTTCCCAACCTGCCTGTGCAATCATTGCTCCATTGTCGATACAAAAGCTGAAGGCACCATATAATAGCAAGTATTAATTTGATGTTACGATAACAAGCTGTCATAATTCATCAGCGTCTGCTGGAAAAAGGCAGATTTCTCACCTCTCATCTGTGGCAAAAAGTAGAGCGCCTCGTTCTTTACACATGACCCCCATCATCTCTTGCAGACGCAGATTACCTGTAAAACGAACACAGAAACCAGTAAAAGAGACTTGGGGTGAATTTGTGGCCCTAATACGGGACACTTAAGATTGTAACTCCTCCATAAATACAAGAATGCTGGTAATTAGGGCATAATTTACCCCTATTTAAAGGGACAGTACACTCAAAAATAAAAATTCTGCCATCATTTACTCGTTTCAAACCATTATGAGTTTCTTCTGTTAAACAATAAAGATGTTTTGAAAAATGTTGGAAACCTGTAACCATTTACCTCCATAGTATTTGTTTTTCTTACTATAGACGTCAATGGTTTCAAGTTTCCAGCTTTCTTTAAAATCTCTTCTTGTTTAACAGACAGTTTGAATCACTTGAGGTGAGTACAGTTTCATTTTGGATGAACTATTAGCTTTTAATACCAGGCATATAACAGAGGAACTCTAAAAATAAGCATTTCTCAAAATATTTGCACTATACCAGAATATATAGTCATATTATACTTAACTGGTTTGTAATGTCTGGAGCGTTTAAAGACATAGTTCAACCAAAATTGAATATTCTGTCATCATTTACTCATCCTCCACTAGTTCTTTTGCAACCAAACTGACAAATACTTACTTATTTTTGTATCTTTCATGTAGTGTTAGTGTCTATATGTTATAAACCCTTTTATCATAGAAAAGTGCTTTTTGTAAAATGTTTGTACATTTCTTTTGCCTTGAAATAGCTAGCGAAGCTCAAATGACAGTAAAATCAAAGCTCTCTCTCCTGTTAAACACAAAGATAGATATGATGAAAAAACAGCCACTGACTTGCATAGTATTGGCTGGTCAGCGGCTGCTTTTGCAGCAGTAAACCCCTAACATTCTTCAAAAAGAGAAAATAAATGGACAGAATTACATTTTTGCGTGAACTATCCCTTTAAGTGTCCCTATTATCCCTATTTCATAAACCAGTCATGGAAACAACTCCTATTAGTCACTGTGTATATTCATATTTCTTTCAACAAATAATTAAATACAGATGTAATTTTAGAATTGAGAACTTTTAGGAGATCTTGATTACATGCTTTCGAAGTATTTTGCGTGCTTGTTTAGTGTATATATACAATTGAAGTCAGAATTATTAGCCCCCCCTTTGAATATTTTTTAAATATTTCCCAAATGATGTTTAACAGAGCAAAGAAATTTTCACAGTATGTCTGATAATATTTTTTCTTCTGGAGGAAGTCTTATTTCTTTTATTTCGGCTAGAATAAAAGCAGTTTAATATAAGTCTAATAATTCTGACTTCAACTGTACATCAAAATAAATAGCAATTGAGTTATTCAGTAAAGGCCCTAGTTGTAGTGTTGAAAATTATAGTGATAGCAAGAAATAAGGCTCGCTGTTTTGTTTACAGCATTTGAAACAGACTTCAAAGACAAGATGCATATAGAGCATCATTTTTTAATGCACAATTGAACTTACAGCCGACTCCACCGACAATCAGAACCTCCTGAGAGCCGCAGTGGGCCATGGCTCTTTCTGTGATCTCCACCAGCATAGCGAACACGGTCTCCTGTCAAACACATCATTGTTACTTCCTTTTCACTATCACAGATTTAGGCATGCAATGAATAAATACTGTAGGTTCAAATACTTACTTGAAGGGAGAAACACAAATCCTCAGGTGTGCATTGATCTGTACTCAACATTTTGTGAGCGGCGTCCTGCATTTGAACATAATAGAAGTGACATTTGAAGAAATCGGTGCATTTAAAAGAAAAAAAGGTGGATTTTTGTAAATTCATCTCACCTCTATATAGGACAAAATACCGGAAAATGACACGTCCATACCCTTGACTGTGTATGGCAGCTCTATATACTTGTTACCCCTAATAAAAATAAATATATTTATTATCCAAACACTTTTTTAATACACACATTACAGCTTTTAAATGAACAATTGAAGTTGAAATGCATGGAAATGTACTTTTTTGCCATCTGTTCAATGTTGTATCCGGGACTGGGGTCATTTGATATCTGTAAATATCAAAATCAGCATTAAAGTCTTCAAATAACTCAAATATTACAGAAAATATTACAGAAAAGAAACAAACTTCTTAAATGCTGACCTTAATGACCCTGGCAAACCGATCCAAGCAGTTTCCCACAGCAATGTCGATAGTTTCTCCAAATATTCTGTAACGTTGTTCAGAATATGCAATGACCTGTGGAAAAAAATAAAGAGAATATATTGATTTATATTAACATGAACATGAGAATGCATGAATGTACACTACTGATATGTCTCTCCATTTAATATTAAGGTACACATTTCAGGGTTCCAAATGCCACATTCTAAAAGCTGAATTTCCATGGCAAATAATGATCAGGAAACAAGGTGCTGTTGTGCTTTGGAATATATTAAAATAGTTTGAGCTTGAATATAATTTTTCATGACTGTAATCACCATTATGAGAGCAACAATGTAAATTCCATCTCATATCACCTCATCGGGAGCACCCGATCTTTGAAGTGGTAATTTTGTAGCCAAAGCTCTTGAATTGTACGTTTGTCTTTAGTTAACAGCTTGGTGACTGAAATTGACTTCAGGTTACGAGCAGAAAAGGAATTTGTCTCAAAAGTAAACCTTAAAAACTGTTGTAGATTTTTATCTTGTATTGTTTTTGATGTGTTTTTAAGTTTTTGATTGTTATAGAAAAGTGATATTTATAAAATGTATATATTTAAATTTGATCTGGTTTTGCCATGAAATAGCCAGAAAAGCTGATATGGCAATACATTCAATAATCTTTCTCTCTCTTGTGGAGCAGGAAAGTAAGAAAGTCAAATCAAAATGGTGCAGAAAATTACACTAATGACAACAAAAAGTAATAATAACAACACAAGTTATGTTACTTTAACTTACAATAATCAGGTTTCGACTTTTTTTTAGTTATATACAATTTAACTTAATATTTTGAGTTGTAGTGTCAGTGAGTCCGTGTAGACTAGTCATAACAATAAATGGATATTTGAGAAATGGAAATTTAAAGACAAACAAAATAAATTCCTGAGAAAAAAAGACTCCTCAGTGTCTGGAATAGACCTTCTAAACATCCATGATGTTCCAGAAATTCCATGACCCATGAAACTCTGAATTTAAAAACTGACCTGAGTGTTTCCTCCGCTCACGTACAGTACAGTAGGGTTTTGGGCATTGGTGATCAATCGGCCCATTTCTATGTGCCCAATACAGTGGTTGACCCCCAACAATGGCTTGCCCCACAGCTGGGCAACTGTCCTAGCCACAATGGCCACTGTCACCAGTGGAGCCCCCATTCCAGGCCCTGTACAAAAGAAGACATTTGAGAAGTGGAGCCAGACCAGGGGTGTCCAATCTCGGTCCTGGAGAGTTTAGCTCCCACCCTAATCAGACACATCTGAACCAGCCAATCAAAATCTTACTAGAAATATTACAAACTTCCAGACAGGTGTGTTGAAGCAAGTTGGAGCTAAACTCAGCAAGACACCAGCCCTCCAGGACTGAGTTTGGACACCCCTGAGCTAGATATATGCCCATACTCCATACATTGAACATGCATGATGCTGATGATGTGTTGTGCCACTTCAAAATACAGAACAAACTGTACAAAGCGAATCCATTTGTATATGAATGAAATAATTACTTAAAACATTTTAATACCATAATGAATTACATTTCAGACTTATAAAAGGCTAAATCATAAGGTTGACAAAGATGTTTGCTTTCTAATTTATTCTAATGCAGTTAATTTATTTTAACTAATGTCTCAAAACAAGCAAACTCTAGTTGTATATATATTCTTTGTTAATATAACTTTCCTTAAAATATTGACAAGTTTTCAAAACAAAATAAACTAAATGTATCCACAACAGTGTGTCCAGGTCAGTATCATCACCAGGTAGTTATAAATGCATGAAGAACACACGATTGTAAGGAAGATAATTAAACCATATTTGTAAATAGAGTTAATAAATACAATTAAGATGAAATGAGTTTAACTGAGATGGATTGTTGGTGATTGTACAGACATTGGCCTGATTGGGTAACTTTAAAAAAAAATTTTAAGATTTATTTTTGGCCTTTTTTGCCTTTATTGGATAGGACGGTCTTTAGACAGGAAGCGAAGTTGGAGAGAGAGAGAGAGGGCGAGGGGGGTTAGGGAAATGTCCTCGAGCTGGGATTCGAACTTGGGACGCCCTGACGTGCTACTGCACCATATGTCGACGTGCTAACCACTAGGCTATTGCGCCAACAAAGATTCAGCACGAGTATCAAGCGACCAATCTAACTGAGCTAACCAGGTCTGATTGGGTAACTTTATATGTGCATTGTAAAATGAAGACCTGTTTAAATTGATTTAAGACCTACAACACAATATATCTGTAGATTTAAGATTTTTAAGGCCTAAATTTTATTTTTTGAAATTTAAGGCCCCATGGACATCCTAATTTGTGAGAATCACTTGTTGCAAGTAAATAAAATTCACCTTTTGTGTACGCGACACAATCAATATCTGCAGCTTTCAGGCCTGCTTGATCGAGAGCCTCCTGGAGGACCGTGAGAATCACACTGCGGTGGTGTTTGGCAGTTTCGCCCGGTAGGAACCCTGAGAAGGTATAATGGGGTATGGTATCATGATGGTACTTGTATGTAAATAGGCCACTGTTTATGATTTTACAGGGGGAACCGTGTGGTCTGATGGTCTCACCTTGTCCAGGCGGGGTGATGTAAGTTCGTCTGGGGTTTGACAGCACTTCTCCATCTTTAATAATACCAATGCCGATCTTATTAGCACTGCCTTCAAAACCAATCACTATCGTCATCGTGTCTGCTGGGAGAGAGAAACAGGAATCATCTGATGAAAATCAGCTTTAGGCTTTTTATAACTCTTAACATCAATATGAAAAAAGTATTTGTTTATATATATTTGTGTGTGTGTGTGTATACATACATACATACATACACACACACACACACACACACACACACACACACACAATTTTCAATAAGGTTGTTTTAGTTCATGTTAGTTAATGCAATTACAATGCATTTATTACAGTATTTGTTCATGTTAGCTAACGATAGTTACTGAAAATACAGTAGTTCATTGTTAGTTCATGTAACTTATGGTGCATTGACTAAAGTTAACCAGCATGAGTTCTGATTTTAATAATGCCTTAGTGAATGTTGAACTATGATTAATAAATGTAGTACAAGTATTGTTCATTAGTTCATGTTAGTAAATACATTAACTAATAAAACCTTATTGTAAATCGTGACCACAGTTTGTGTATATTTATATACAGTTTGTATATACTGTATGCAATCCAATTTATATGTTTACAACTTATATTTTGCCACTATTCTTCTAACCCAGTGTTTCCCAAGCCTGTTCCTGGAGGCACACCAACAGTACATATTTTGGATGTCTCCCTAATCTGACCCATTCATTTCAGGTTTTCGGGTCTCTTCTGATGTTCTGATTTGATTTAGGTGTGTTTGAACAGCAAGAGGTTGAAAAGGTGTATTGTTGGTGTGCCTTCAGCAACAAGGTTGGAAAACTGTTCTAACCACTAGGCTTTTCCCATTGGTCAGCAAGAGGTTTTAATCATTTAATCCTAATCAAACTTAGTATGACTTCTACTTTTTAAATTATTTGTCAAGTTAGAGCAGCGTTTCCCAACCCTGTTCCTGAAGGCACACCAACAGTCCACATTTTCAACCTCTCCCTAATCAAACAGACCTAAATCAACTTATCATAACATCAGAAGAGACTCCAACACCTGAAGTTAATGGGTCAGAAAAGGGAGACATTCAAAATATGTACTGTTGGTGTGCCTCCAGGAACAGGGTTGGGAAACACTGGGTTAGAGGTATGTTGTTTATTATGTTTACATACATATATATTACACTGGATGTTGAAACATTGCATTTGATATGCTGAATTTATACATAAAATAACATTTTTAAGTATTATTTAATTTAATACGGACACATTATTTTGTGTATATGACTTTATATTTGTATAAACATAACTGCTAAATGACAACATTTCTGTTGATATAAAACAACTCTATATCACTTGTAGATCATGTAATATAAATGTAACGTTATACACTCTAGATGTAGAATATAAATTGGATCTATAACATTACTATATGACGGAAGGAGCTTTTTATAGTCATATATAGACACTTTTATAGTATACTGATAGTCAGTAATATAGTTTTAATTGTCGGGATGGTCGTAGTTTGGTTTAATTATAATACTGAATATATTAATAATCTTAATTCATTCTCTTAATCATATATTTTCTAAAAACTCCTCCATACTTACCGCACACTCGTTGAAAGCAGGACCATAACAACGGTTAATGTCGTTTTTAAAGTGCCTGGACAATTGTGATGGGGAAAAAATGGGAAAATAAAGTATTACTATTTAATCAATGTACTGAAAGGGAACATACAATCAAACTTTTCTCAAGTACAAAACAAAAATGCTATTTGTTTTCGAAACAAACTATTTTAAAACTTGTATTTTAGTCAGGCAATATTTGGGACGGCTCTAAGCGGCGAAGTAAGCGTGCTCCTCATGCACAATCACATTCGGTTACCCGTCCGTGCAGAGTGGCTCACAGTTCTGCACAGATTGAGCTTTCTGTATTATCTGAACTAAACATTAAAGTGTCGGGTAAGAAAGAATTATTTGTTTATAATGAAGTGCATGTGTATATTTGCTGACTTTGAACTCGTTCATGTGTAAATACGTCCATTATTAAGCCCAAGCGTGCGAGTCAGTACTGCTTTCTTTATTGTTTCATTCATTCAGGCCGCACTTTTGGCTAACGCACATATTTGGTTAATTCATGCTCGTTCATTATTCCAGCAAACTGCAAGCACATGCATTTTGCTTTATGCAGATCACGCACTTTATGTAAGTGTTTTGATCACATGTGCAAACCAAAATATGTTATATGACCTCTGTTATGAAACGGTTTCCATCTCACATTAACGCATTCCACTGCGCATGTCCTCTCTTGTAGGTGTACGTGTGTGTGCTGTCAGTTTCTTGCGTGTGTGTGCCCTGAAAACAACTGTAAACATGCCCAAAAGAGCCAAGAAGAACGAGGAAGGTGTTGATGGAGAGGCTGACAATGGAACTGGTAACAGTGCATCATTAATATTAATAATAATCATCATCAATGTATTTAAAGAGTTTGCATCCTCCAGACTGCAGCAGATAACATTAATATTTCTGCCACAGCAGCTGCAAAGAAAGAGAAAAAGGGGAAGGAGCCCGAGGCCCCCATTCTGTATGAAGATCCTCCAGAAAAGCTGACCAGTAAGGACGGCCGTGCAGCCAATATGAAGATCACCTCCTGGAATGTGGACGGCCTGCGGGCGTGGGTCAAAAAGAACGGACTTGATGTAAGAGCACATTATTTGTGTATTATTGCATGCTCATTTTTCAACAGGCCTGTGTCTCCATGTCAGAGTTTTACAGGCTGATTTCTACTGCTCTGTTGTTGTGTGTTTGCAGTGGGTGCGGAAGGAGGATCCAGACATCCTGTGTCTGCAGGAAACCAAGTGTGCTGAGAAAGCTCTGCCGGCGGACATCACTGGCATGCCTGAGTATCCACACAAATACTGGGCAGGATCAGAGGAAAAGGAGGGCTACAGTGGAGTGGCCATGCTCTGCAAGACTGAACCCCTCAGTGTCACCTATGGCATTGGTAAGAGTAACAATACATGCTTGTTTTGCATTTTACCTACTGAGTTATAATGCACTTACAGCAACCAGCTTCTTTTATTTTTTTATGAAAAGCGCTGTACAAATAAACTTGAATTGAATTGTTGACCTAAAACTGAAAATCCGGTCATTTACTTTCTCTTTTCTTGCCGAACACACAAGATGGTTTCAAAAATGCTAGAAACCTATAACCATTGATTTCCACAGTACTTGATGTTCCTACCTTGGAAGTCAGTGGTTACAGGTTTCTAACATTCTTCAAAATATCTTCTTTTGGGTTCAACAGAATAAAGAAGCTTCTAAAGTTTTAGAACCACTTGAGGGAGAGTAAAGCGAGTATTATTATTATTATTATTTTTAGATGAGCTATTACTTTAACGTTTATTTTTATTTATTTAGCAGAAACCTTTTTTAAAAAGACTTAAAAATGTGACTTAACGATTTCATTTATTCATCTTCAGGCCATACAAGGTTTATATCACTTTAATTCTTGCCAAGACTGTGGGTGATTTTATAAAATGCAAGTCAACAGGTCAAAATCTTTTGTTTGTTTGTTTTAATTGATATTAATAATTGTTTAATTACTACTACTACCACCTCTAATAATAATAATAATGAAATAATTTATTGGGGAAAACTGGTTTTCCACTTAATTTTCTTCTTTCTCTCTTAATTTCTTTTCTGAACAGATCAAATATTATTTGTCTCCAAGTTACTCTTAATCTGATATTTTCTTTCTTGCGCAATTTGAGGTCAGATTACATTTTTTTTTGTATGAAGAAAACAAAAACAGAAAAGGGAATTTTAGTCTGGGAGGATCAAAAATAAAATTCTATAATCATATATAAAGAAAACAATGGAGAATAGCTAAGTGTTACTATTGCATTTAATATATATATATATATATATATATATATATATATATATATATATATATATATATATATATATATATATATATATATATATATATATTGGTTGAGGTTATTTTGCTGCCAGTGGATGCTAAACCATATTAAACCCAAAGGTTCACATAATTTTTCCACCCGGCGCTGTGAATATTCACGTTGTGTTTAATAAAAACATGAAAACATCAAATTAGTTTGTTTATTAGTTTAAAAAGACTGTTTTTCTGTTGTTGTGACTTAATTCCGAAGGGTTTACACATGCTTGTTCTAGTTACTGTATATTTAAATTATATATATGTAGATGTGAAAGTGGCGCTCTTATAGGACCAGAGAAACTTATTTTTTTACTCACTCTTTAAAAATCTCTGTACATTTCTAGGTAAAGAGGAGCATGATAAAGAGGGCCGGGTCATCACTGCAGAGTTTCCTAATTTCTTTCTGGTCACGGCGTATGTGCCCAATGCCAGTCGTGGTTTAGTGCGGCTTGACTACCGCAAGACCTGGGATGTGGATTTCCGAGCCTACCTGAGCGGCTTAGATGCACGCAAACCCCTGGTGCTGTGTGGAGATCTGAACGTGGCCCACCAGGAGATCGATCTGAAAAACCCCAAAGGAAACCGCAAGAATGCAGGCTTCACCCCTGAGGAACGGGAGGGCTTCACACAACTCCTGGAGGCCGGCTTTACCGATAGTTTTCGGGAGCTGTATCCAGATCAGGCCTACGCATACACCTTCTGGACCTACATGATGAACGCCCGCGCCAAAAACGTGGGTTGGCGTTTGGACTACTTTGTGCTGTCGTCAGCTTTGCTGCCTGGTTTATGCGACAGCAAGATCCGAAACACGGCCATGGGAAGTGACCACTGTCCTATTACCTTGTTTTTGGCAGTGTAAGTCAGGTTGTTTTTTTCCGTCAGGGATATGAATATATTTAGTTCCTTTTAAAAGAGTCCCTGGTTCACTTTTTACTTCATGCATAGATACACACACACAAAAACTAGCTCTGTTAGTCTTAGATTAGCATTTCCTTTCTTAGAATAAAAACAAATACAAGTAAAACACAAAGTATCTTCATAAAACAAATACAAGTGCAAATTTAGGCATCTGATTGGTGCAGACACACTGAAGGGAGTCACGGTGGATCATCAAATCATTTTACACCATATGCAAAGTATGCTAAACATTAAAAATATGAAATCTTCATAAATGCAGGCTCTCGTCCCACTTTTTATTGTTAAATAACAAGTGTGTGTGTGTGTGTGTATATATATATATATATATATATATATATATATATATATATATATATATATATATATATATATATATATATATATATATATATATATATATATATATATATATAGAGACACATTGAAGGGAGTCACGGTGGATCATTAAATCATTATACACCATATGCTCCATTTCATTTGTAAACTCCTCAGACTGTTATCTGAATGACTGACCTGCCAGACTACTGTAATAAACATCATCTCTGTGATTTAGAGCTGTCGCTTGTATGATATCTCCACCTGCAAACTTCTATGATGTGCTTTGGGTTTTGTCTTTGGTGCTATTTTACCCTTTTGGATTTCACAGTACTCTGAATTCTGTCAAGTTATTGGAAGTTAAATGTTATGTATTTCACAAACTGGATACAAAAGATCAGTGATTTTTGCTTCTGTGATGTTTTTCTCTTTTTTTTGTTCTGTCTGTAGATGTTTTTTCATGTTTTGAAATAAAGTAGTTTATAAAAAAGAGTCTTGTGTCTTTTTACTGTAATATTTATATTAAAAGTATCAAATTTAATATAAAATTAAATTGCTTTTATCTATATATTGAATGCATTAACTGTTCATGTGTTTTTAGAATTTATTTGATGAAATATTTAGTTGTTACAGATTACTGTTACTGTAACATATTGGAAATTGCTGTTGATGTTTACTATATTTAAAATGTATTAAAATAAAAGTATATTAAACTGTTAAAATAAATATAATATATAAAAATTTAGTAAATGTATATTATAAAAAAAGAAATATAAATATAATGATACCAAAGAAATATGTCTGTCTTTTAAAATGCATAAAAATAATTACATATAGCAAAACAGTGTTTACGGCAATAGAACAGTATTCAGATGTTGGCTACAGTACAGAAAGTATTTAGTGAGTCTCAGGGTGATATATAATATTCAATACTGCTATTATATACTGTATTTCATAATTCTCTGTTACATTATAGAGAATAATGAAACGTACAAACTATATTATTGTCTAAAAGTCCTATTAATTTGATTTAGAAGTACAATTATATTCATTAGACCGTTAATTTCACATCAGACAACAGTGATTTAAATGGCAGACGCAAAATTATTATTATGGCGAAGATTTGCCTCATGAATATCACTTACGTAACGCGACGTTCGCCAATAGTAGAGGTTGTTGTGGTAGCTCATGAATATTAATAAAGCACGTGATCGAAACTTCAGGAAGGTTACCAAAGCAACGTTGGCATCACCAAATTAAATATTCATTAGGCAAATCCGCCGACATATACTTCATAATAAAAGTCTCCATACTTTGATATATTCTTTAGCAATATGGACGTAAATCCATAATGTTTCTGAATCCCCCGTCCTAGACTGGTCTAGACTCAACAACATTAACTGTAAAAGGCGTACATAACAGGTATGAAAGGAAACTGGTTTGAGAGCAGGAATTGAGAGATGGTCTCGCAAAACTAGCATAATGTGGTTTTGCACCACCAGAGGGAGAACTAGAATTTCACTGTAGACCAGACCAAAGCGGATTAGACCGGAATCTGTGTCGTTCAGTCCAGTGTTTTGAAACCTGCGAAATGGACAGGTGGAAAACGCGTCGAAATGAAAAAGTATTCCTCCTCATAGCGCGTTTCCTCTGAATTATGTCAGTCGACTGCTGAATATATTCATTTAGAGTTAGCTTAAACTTGATTGAAGTTGTAAACAATGGAAGCGCTGTGGACCAACAAAATCGAAGGTAAGTCAATTCATTTCCCTGTTTGTTGTTTCATGTTACTGTCACATATGGTTTTTAAAATGATACTGTGTCATATATATATATATATATATATATATATATATATATATATATATATATATATATATATAGTGTGCGTGTGTGTGTGTGTGTGTATAAATATATATATATATATATATATATATATATATATATATATATATATATATATATATATATATATATATATATGAGCGATTCCAGCGTTATGGATGTGACATTTGCAGAAAAAACTCAAAACAAAAATTGGCATATAAAGTATATGTTAACATTATATTGAAACATCTGTTTATATTTTCCAGAACAACTGACCATAGAGTTAAAGGATTAAAAAAAATAATCTGTAAACATGTTTTGTACTTTAAATGAGGAAAATAAACATGCATTATGGATGTGACCAAAAAAGTCTGCAAGTTTACAGTATACAGCATACTTTGTTGAAATTCTGTGAATTAAATTGCACAATCCAAAAGAAATGATGCTAATCGAAAGGATAATAGTGGCTCTCTATAGCACAAACATCATTGATTTGATTTTATTTAATACTTTTGCATTTATAAGAAAAAAGCTTCGTTATGGATGTGACACCTCGGCATTATGGATGTGACAGATGTGAAATTGCCATTCGTGTGACTTTTGGTAAATCAAATAAAATAGTTTAAAAACATTGACAGAGACATTTATAAGTATTTTTAAAGTGCTGTGAAATACTTCGATATCACGTAATATGTTCTAATTATTCGTTTTTTTAAGAATGACAGTGTAATTCTAATATTTTAAGGCTGTTTTGAGATAAAAAAAAATTATAATCAATATTAATGCCCCCATATGCATGAAGATTGATATTATTTGAAAAATAAATCTGCATACCTTTTTTTACACTATTAATTTAATGCCACAATAGAAAAACGTATTACATAATTAAGCAATTCAACTTTGATAATTTGAATGATAATTAAAAATAATAATAAAAATAGATATTTGTATAAATTCAATTGCTTTCAGACCATGTTTTTAGTGCTTTTTTGTGTTTGTTGCTTGTTCTAAAAGATTCATCATGTGTTTTAATTCTTTTAAAACATGATTTTTATTTATTTACTTTATTCATTCAATGTCTCAAGCAGTGTTTGGGGCAACACATTACAAGTAACGCTAGTTACTGTACGTAATGATATTACTTTTCTAAGTAACGACCAAAGTAACACATTACAAAATTAAGTAATAATGTTCGAGTTACTTTTTAAAAAATGTAATTTAAGTTACTTGTTCTTGTTCTTGTTGAAATTTATTTATACTGTCCTAAAATTAGTGTAATCATGTTGAATTACGCACAATGAGAAAATAAGCTCCCTGCAGGAACAGACAAAAACCAAAATGGCAGAGCCTTACATTTCTGTGATGGAAGTATTCTCATTATTTTGAACACATGGAAGAAAAGGGAATTAAAGTCTAAATGGACAGTGATTTTACAGAACTAATAAGACAAAAATACAAAAGTAGCAAACACATTGCTTTCATTAATCTGTATGGCATATAAAGCATCAGGAAGTTCTCAGAAGCTAAAATCTTTATATATATATTTTAATTATTATTTTTTTTAAAGGTAAATGAAGGTGTAGGTTATACAGTGTGTTGTTAATTGCAGAGCTTCTCTAATTAAAAGAAGAAAAAAAACCCTGTAAGTTCTGAAAGAGATCAAGCCTCAAGCAGGTATGAAAAAGTAACTCAAAAGTAACGTAACGCATACACATTACTGTAAAAAGTAACTAAGTAATGCAACTAGTTAATTTTTTAGGGAGTAACTCAACTGTAATGCATTACTTTCAAAAGTAACTTTTCCCAACATTGATCTCAAAAACATTGCATATTAAAATAATTCAACTTTAGCTGCTATTTTTAGTGCTTTTCTTGTTTGTTACTTGTTTTAAAAGATTTATCATGTGTTTTCTTATGGTCTTGTTTTCATACCAGACCCACTGTCACTGATGAGCTTCATAATTCCTCCATTGAGGTTACTGTCCGCGGCCATGTGGCAGGTGACTGAGCGCAGACAGGTGAAGCATTATGGGATGCTGGAGGAGTTTGTGAGCCTAGTAACAGAGACCATACCAGAGCTTCTAAATCACCACCAAAGAGCCCAGCTGATACTTGGCTTAAGAGCGAGGGTAGGAAATGTCACCCGAAAACAGATCGGGCTTTTCAAGAAACTGGATTTTCAAGTTTTAAAACAGGACATTGATTTGATCTCTTACTCTGTGCAGCATCTTCTGGAGCTCTGTCGAGGTAAACATCAGGGAAGTCTGAAAGAGATTCAACCTCACCTGAAGCGATTATGCCGTCCTCGGGTCAACAAAGAGGTCAGTAAGGTAAAAAAACATGCTTAGGAACTCATTTAGCGGTGAATTGATTCAAAAAGTACAACTTGTTTACTTATACAGCTAATAGTATGGACCCCCCATAGATGCTGCATTAGAAACGTCTCGCATAATTGGTCATTTCTTTTTAGTAATTTGATGCAAAGATGATATGCACATGACGTCATAAGACGTTTATATTAGGTTAGTTTTAGGTTGTGACGTCAGATGACCAAAATTCAAGGTCTAGCCAGAGTCCAATAATGATGTCACATGACATTGATATTTGGTTGATTTTAGGTTGTGTTGGAAAGTGACTAAAATCCAACGTCTTAATCCAACATCATATTAACGTCAAATATTAACATTTATTCATCAGGTATGGCAACCAAAATCTAACATCTGATAGACGTCACAGTGATAACATCCACACAACATCAAGCTGTAACATCATTAGAAGTTGATATTTGGTTGATTTTAGGTTGGACATTGGACATTGACGTTGACCTGACGTTAGGTTCTGACGTCAACCCTATATTAATTTTCAAAAACAAAATGCCCGACGTTGGGGTACAACGTCAATCTGATCTCATGTTGACGTCCTGTGCCTGCTAAGTACATACATAAGTAAAATAAATAATAAATAAATAAAAACATCTCAAAGATTTAAGATGCTGACGACCATTAAATGCATCATAATAGTCTCGTGAAAAGGGTCCATTACTTAGAAAATATCATATTCATGTAAAAAAATGGGCTAAAGCTAAGCCAAATTGTGTGCATTTTATAAAAGACATTAAACAATATGGTTTAATGGTTTAAACTACCCTGTGTGACTGTGTAACAGAAATACTAAAAAAAACATATGAAGCATTATGTAAATTTACGTAGGTTAATTAAACATGTTTTTTTATTATTATTTTATCTATTATTTTATTTTTACCCTTGGCAACTGTTTATACTTTGTTTGTATACGGTTAATATACTCTGTTTTGTTTTAATTATTATTATTATTTTTTTAATTGTTGTGAGATTTATATGTTTGTACATAATTCACAATAAAAGCAAAGCATTTAGTGGTTGTAGGGCTGGCCGATATCGGAATACGAGTCATCTTATATCTTTTTAACTATATATATATATAATTACGATATAGTAGCATTTCTTTAAATTCAGTCAATCAATAGCCAATATTGTTCTGATTTAAAGCACTATTTCTTTTTCACATTTTAAAGTATATACTCAGAAATGTACTTATTTATGTGTGATCATATTTCTCACTTTATTTAGAACTTCATGGCAAAAATGTTTCATTAAAAATAAAATAAATATTACTAAAATATAAAACAGTTTTCAAAAACTAATGGTTACTGGTGCAACATATGAATACAAACATTACTAAATAAAATGCAAAATGCAACTTTCTCACGATGCTGTTATGCATGTTTCTGTTTAATCCCAGTAATAGCATATGATATTGTGCTCTTATAAGTTCTGAAAAAGTATTACAATAAACAATGTAGTTTGTGACTTTTATTTTGTCTATATGATGTGTATTGGCATATTGCACAGCCCTAAGTAGCCCTGAATGTGTGTGCTTAGATTAAAGAGATGCATTCTGTTATCATTTACTCACCCTTGACTTGCTCCAAACCACTTTGATTTTGTTTGTTTTGTTGAACACCAAAAGAAGATACTTTAAAGTATGTTTGAAACCGGTAACCTTTGACATCCGTATTAGAAAAAACAAATACCATCGAAGTCAGTGGCTATTTAAAATGATCAAGTATATAGATGTTTGCTGTTTTACATTGCAGTTTGCTGATAAAGACATGGAGGAATCTGAGGCATGTTTTTTGGACCTCGTCCGGACACTTATCAGCAACCCCAAAGAGAAAGAGCATTACTTCCAGGTTGGAAACACATATATTCTATCTAGGGGGGGGTGTAATATCATCAAATATATTTGCATGGATTTTTTTAACATTAAATTGAAAAGATATCTGCTGAATTGAGGGATTCAAACTTAATTTTAGGAATGAATCACTGACTCAATATTAATAAAAAAACTAATTCAGGAAAAAAACAGCAGAGGTTGCTGAGAGGTTGTGCAAATGTTCTTTTCTGGTTTGGTTTGAAGAAGTTTTCTTGGGTAACCCCCCCAAAAACTCAATATTATGTACTTGTTTGTTGAACTTCACATTTGTGATCATGCTCACGTGTTGATAATTGGGAAAAAATATGCATGTGTAAAAATATGCAATCTTGCAAGTATGATAAAATATCTTATAAAGTTAAACTGACCCACACATTTTATTTGCTTTCATTAATTTAGTTATGGCTTTTCATGAATTATTGACTTTTAAAATATCAAGACATGTTTTTGTTTGTGTTTTTGCAACGTGGGTGACAAACTTGAAATAAGAGTCAGTTTTGTAGATCGATAAGGCAGCTTACATAAAATTTTTAATTTTAGATGATAAATATTATGTATTCCTACTCAACCACACTTAATTTATCTGCTTTTATTCGTGTATCTTTAAAATAAATAACTTACTCCCTATTTCTATGCAATTTTAGAATGTTTTCCCGGAAGAATATGGACCCAAGTTTGACAAAAACCTGCATGCGCTGATGGAAGATTTCCTCCTGAAACTGGATCGCATGGTGTCTGTCCCAGATCTTTCAGAGGTACATCAAAAAACCAGTTTAGTAAAGAAACGGAACATTTTTGCTATGTTATTTGTGTAACCATTGGCCTGGTTTTGTTCTTCAGACAGTCTCTTGGCTCAGGACATGTCCGTCTCTTTTGGACGATTGCATTGATTCAGTTTCAGTCCCAAAGGAAATGAAGAGTCTTCTTGAACACCACACAGCTAAAGAAAATCTTCAAGACAGTGGTAATTTTTTACACGCCTTATCTATGTAAGAGATTATATCAGATGCATTGTGTGAATTCAGGCCGGATTTTACAGTCAGTTGCATTTGTGAAAGAGTGAGTAGTTCTTATTAACAGCATACAAAATAAAAGTTTAATATATATATATATGTATATGTGTATATATATATGTATATTTTGTTTGTCTGCGATATATATTGCGATATACTTTGTTATATTTGGAAAAAATCTTTGATCACACTTTATTTTAAGGTTTAGTTCTCGCTCTTAGCAAACCATTTTGTCTTTTGCTTCAATAAACTCCTAATTTCCTTCTTATTAATAGTTATTAAGGTAGTTTAGGTATTGGGTAGGATTAGGGGTGTAGAATAGGATCATACAGAGCATGTGCTTTATATGTATTAATAAGCAGCCAATATCTCAATAACATGCATGCTAATAAGCAACAAGAATTGGTCTCTAAAGTGTTACCGATTTTGATTGACTGGGATGATTCTGCAGGAGAGCAAATCATGCATAACATGGAATAATCAAACTACAAGCACTCATGAATGCAACAAAGCACCAATCAATTATGGTGCATTTAAACAAAACAGATTTTTTAAATGGTTATATCCATTACAATATGAGCTTGGTCACCTAACGTCTTTGGTAATAGAGAGATAATACATTTAAATTCAAGCCAGTTTTTGCAAAAAATAAAAACACAAACTACAAATATTCTACTAACTTCTAACTTTTATTTAATATTTTCCCCCAACATATTCATTTGGGTGTTATTAATTTTGTGGTGTGATCTGAAGTTAGATTAGTTAGATTAGTTCCAGTATTGGCTTTGGTACTGACTAATGTAATGTAAATGCACAAATATAATAATGTATATTCCATAGAAATTAGTAATTTAAAAGAGAGATCTGTGAGGGGTGAACTCATATATGCTGAGCACTGGATATCTTTTTATGTGTGTGTTTCTATATACATTATAAACTGAAACAGTACACACACACGTGTTAAGGCAAACTTTTATTTTGTATGGATATAATGAATTAACAGCACTAAGAGCAAACCAGATGGTTTATACGTTCAGAATAACAAGATAACAGTTTCAAAGATGAAACCTTAACTGTGGTTTGGTGATAGTATAGGATCATTTTTATTTTTTTGCATAAACATGTGTGTATTTTCTTAAAATCAATCAAAACTTCTACAACAGAAACTCTTTTTAAATGTCCAAACATAATTAAACAACAAAAATATCACTAATACATTTATTTGACAATTTAGTGCATTAAAAACCATGCCCTTCACCATCCCCTTAAATTAATATATTTTTTGTTCATATTCACCTTATTATTACTTACATATAATTTGGGCCAGACTGAATCTGTGGACATTTTGTTTTGTAAGAGTTATTAAAAAAGTTTAGTAAAAAATCTGCTGATTTATGTGGAATAATTTTGGGAGTAGCGTAACTAAAATCTTAATATATGAAATAAAGAGTGATACTATTTTAACTTCCATTAAATGTTTACAATGCAAATCCTATTAGATCCACTTATTTTAGTAAACAAAGCAAGTCTCTTATGTAATATATCTACTAAAAGACAGAAAATATTACTTTACAAACTGTATTGTAAATAAATCAAATGAACTCTTTCATATTAATAATATTATGATTGATCTGCAGATTTCTGTGTGGACAGATTTAGTGTGGGCCTACTTATACTGTACCTTTATTTTTCCGATCGTACTTTGATTCTTAATTCGTTTCCCTATTGCAGAGTGCAACAACTGTACGTTTTCATCTCAGTCCCTCCCACCGCTGGTTCGAGTCGTCATTTCCAGCGATCACACTGAATCTGGAGACCCGTCTGATTTAAATGGTCAAGACAAAGACGATGGACACGCTTCTAAAACCTCGTCTGATGGCTGGACGGTTAAAAAGATCATATTAAAAACTGAGACGGAGGAAAGAGAGCACGAAGAGGACAATGATCAAAACTGGCCCATCACGGGAGCCAATTCCACAGGAAAGAGGGACGACTATGATGACGGCTCTCTTGGGGAAGAGCTGAACCAGACGCAGAGCACAAAGTACTCCAAAAGATCATTGAAAAGGAAAAGAGATGAGAGTGCAGACACGTCCAGAGAATACACATTTATCAATCATTTGGGGGCATACACAGGTCAGTTCAATAAATCCATACTTGTCTGTTTATTTTTATTTGTTATTCATTTTTTACTAAGCATATGCGATATTGACAAAAACTAATTCTCAATGAGCATTTACAATGTCATTTTTAATACATAACAGGTCATCACAAAAACACACCAGGTTAAATAGACAAAACTAATTCTCAATTGTGGTTGAGAAATACTGACTTTAATAATAGGCTTGTTTCAACTAATAATAATCTTCTTCGTGTATTACAAGGGATTTACATTTTGTCTGCTTTATTTACACAGAGGAGTCTGCCTACCAGAGCTCTGATGCTTCAAAAGTCCCCTGGACCGAGGAAGAAACGTTCGGCCTTATTGATATATGGGGAAAAGACAGCGTCCAGCGGAGCCTGAAGGACTGCGCTCGCAACCGCCACATATTTAACCTCATCTCTAAGAAGATGTTTGAGAAAGGCTTCACCAGAACAGCAGAGCAGTGCCACACCAGAATAAAACGCTTGAAAATGAGCTTTCGACAGTACCACGATAGCATGTGAGTTCATTTACAAGTGCATTTAAAGTCCATGTAAACAAATTAGACACTATTTACTTTACTTTACTTTACTTTACTTTACTACTGTTTTGGGGGTTTATTGGTATTGTTGTGCGTTAAATTTAAAGAAATGTTGCTATATAGTCCAATGTTAGTTAAATGTTGTAACTTAAAATTAAATCTAACCTTATTACATTTTATCTAGTTGCCTAGGCAGCATTTAAAATTTTATCATGATGTATTAAAGGGCGCCTATGATGAAAATCAACTTTTGTGAGCTGTTTGGACAGAACTGTGTGTAGGTATAGTGTGTCCACTGTCATATTGGAGTGATTGAAATTTCTTGACGTTAAAATAGGATCCAAATCCCTTCCATTTTGAGGCCAACGTGACATAGGGGTGCGGTTTCCCCGCCCACCGAATTGATTGACAGACACGTGCAAACTTTATAACGACATTGTGTGTGACTTATTGTTGCAGAAAAGTTGTAATTAAATAAACAACAAATATATCAAATAACTGTTGGGAAAGTTCTTACTGTAGTAAGAGAGATCTACTTTATTCTTGTCGGTCACTGTGCTGTTTATATTCATGAAGACTACATGCATCAAAAGCAATACAGACAGATCTCTGTGGCTGTGACAGGCGCGGGGAGAACCAGCTCATTTGCATTAAAGGCACAGGCAACAAAAACAGCTACAATGTCCTAACAGCTCAAATTTCCCAGATTCAGAAAGGTATATTAAATTATCTGATGGGTATTTTGAGCTGAAACTTTACAGACACGTCCTGGAGACACAAAAGACTTATTAAATCTTGAAAAAGTGGTAAAATAGGTGCTCTTTAAAATATCAAAAAAAGATAAAACACAAGAAATTGTCTACAACTTTCACTGCAGTTAAACAGAAACAGAAAATGTTACTAATAATAACTGTACATTTCATTTTTTAGAAGAAATTTGAAGAAAATGTTATATTTTTAACGCTGAAAATAAAAATTAAATAAATAAACTAATCAATTAATTAATTCAATTGTTCTGTTCAGTACATACATCTTTAAAATGTATCTTGAAAATAAAAAATTCAAAAGTTTTGCAACTTTTTTTCTGATTAATCTTGTTTTATTTCCTTTTATTGTAAAATAAAATAAATAATTAAACTCATTATATTTCATTCAGTTGCCGCGGCAACATTTAAAAACATTTTCAGGATTTTTTTCGGGATTTTTTTCAAATTAAAATAACAAAAACAACAAAAACATCTATTGAAAACTAAAATCGACAGAAAACCCTAGAAATTTTGCACAAGAAACTGCAATTTAACATAAACAGAACACGAAACTAAACTAAAAATAACTGTGCATTAAATTTTTTAAACGTTTATTCAACAAGCATGTGTTAAATGATCCAAATGTGACACGGAAACAAAGTTGTTGGTTTGCACTTGCTATTCATTAAAAAATCCTTCTATAAAAGTATCACACGTTCCACAAAAAAATAGGTTATTTTTTACACTGATGGTAAAAATATCTAAAATATAAATGAACAAATTAACTAATGAATGAATGAAACTTTCTGTATATAAATCTTTAAAAGGTTTCAAAAATAAGTAAACTACTTTTTTTTTTCTGATTGATCTGGTTTTATTTCCTTTAATTGTGAGCATGTTTTTCTGTTTGTGCACAGTGTGAGAGGAGAGAAGGCGGATTGGAAGTTCTACGATGTTCTGGAGAAAATTCTCTGCGGTAAAGATTCTGCAGAACAGGAAGACAATAATAATGACGTCAGTGTTCCAGAGGACTCTTCAGTGCAGCAGGCAGAAGATGACACTGACTGGGAAGCTCTTAGTCACGCTGGACTCGATGGTACTTAGATTCCCTGCACATATTGAACACAATACAGTTGAAATTATTAGCCCTCCTGTGAATATAGTTTTCAGTTTTCTTCCTCAAATAATTCCCAAATTATGTTTAACAGAGCAAGGAATTTTTCGCAGTATTACCTATAATATTTTTTCCTCTAGAGAAAGTCTTATTTGTTTTATTTCGGCTAGAATAAAAGCAGTTTTTAATATTTTTAAAACCATTTTAAGGTCAATTTTATCAATATGGTCTACAGAACAAACCATTGTTATATAATGACTTGCCTAACTAACCTAGTTAAGCCTTTGAATGTCACTTTAAGCTGAAAAATATCTAGTTAAATATTATGTGCTTGGCAAAGGTTATTAGAAAGGAGTTATTAAAACTATAATGTTAAGAAATGTGTTGAGAAAATCTTCTTTCCATTAAACAGAAATTGGAGGAAAATATACAGGAGGGCTAATAATGCAGACTTCAGCTGTACATTGTGCAACTTACTATATTGTTTACCACATTGTAATTTTCCAGGCACCAAGAATATCTCCTGGACAGACCTGGAGACGCAAACGCTCATCAGGATCTGGGGAGAGGACAAAACGCAGCGAGAGCTGAGAGGGGTTCTCCAGAACGGACACATCTTTGCCATGATCTCCAAAAAGATGTCAACTCACGGCTACATCCGGACAGCAGAGCAGTGTCAGAGTCGAGTAAAGAGACTGAAGTTGTGCTTTAAACAGGCGCATGAGAGTAAAAAGTGAGTGATTTAACATGTATAACATACCTATACTGCATGAGTACACCACTCACAAATCTCATGTAGATTCATTTTTTCTATAGGAAGCTTTACAATATTATATTTGTGCATATACATTAGTTTAGTCAGTACTGAAGCCAAATCTGGAGCTAATCTAACAAAATAACTTAAGATAACAGGCCAAAATTAGTAGCTCAAATGTATATGTTAGGGAAATATATTAAATAAAAAATTTAAAAAGAGCAATTTAAAAAATTTAAAAAGAGCAAAAAATATATAAAATTTTGTTGAAATGTTGTAGTTTGTCATTTTTTCCAATATTTTACATGAAATTAAATGTATTATCTTTCAATTTCTAAAGATTTTCGGTGACTAAAATATTATTTTAATATACATATATATTTAATAAATCTGTTGGTCAAAATTTGACCTATATTCACTAAAAAATGGATAAAAATGTTCATTTTTGAAATGTGGTGTACTCATTTATGCTGAGCACTGTACAACATTTTTTTTTTCTTTGACTAAAATTTCCTGATGCAAAAAAAGCAAAACTCAGTTATCAATTAGCACAGATTTTTGGACATTTTCAATAACTGAAAGTGTTTTTGTCTTGATTTTTTTTTTTTTGCAGTACTGAGGGCAAAGAACAAGCAGAGTTTAAATTCTATAAACAGATGGAGAGAATCATGGCTAATGAAGAACCATGTTCATCGCAGATCAAAGAGGAGGAGTCAGCTGATATTGAATACCAGGTGTACAAGTATCAAGAAATAGGTTTGTTTAATTTATTGCTTTCTATTATTTTGTACATTTGTTTAGAGTCCGTCAGGTTTCAAATTGATTATTTTATTGAGCAAGGATGCATTTTATCAAAAGTGACACTATATACATACATGCATTTACAAAACATGTCAACAGTGATAATAATAAATAATTCTGAGCACCAAATCAGCATACAATGCTGGGGTTAGGATGCTGAAAATCCAACGTTCCATTACAGGGACAAATTACATTCGTTGTAATAAATTTACATATGAAGAAATCACAATATTTCTGTTTATATTAGATATTTGATCAAATAAATGCAGCCTCTGTGAGCAAACATTCTGCTTAATTCGATCTTGCCATTTCAGCCTCAGTGGATGGAGATTCATACCTTTTAAACTTTTTTATTTACGTATAAAAAATAAAAAAATGGCCATCCATGCATTTTAATAATGAAGATCAAGAAAATGTATATATATATATATATATATATATATATATATATATATATATATATATATATATATATATATATATATATATATATATATAATAAAGAAAGATATCAAGGTAGACTCAGTCTTTTGCTAACAAAAATCATACTCCTGGCAAAGGACTTTAACCCCTGACTTAAAGTTTTTGTTCAAATGCCTGTTGTACATCATTTTATTATCTTTATCTTTATTATCATTTTATTATCTTTATCTTTATTATCATTTTATTATCTTTAGCCTGTGACATTTCCGGTCAAAAAGAAATCCAAAAAACTTGCTGGTGGAATAAAAGTAACTAAATCAGAATTTGCCAGTGGTATGAATAATTTCAGGCTTGACTGTATATATTACAAACAATGAGAGATATTGTACATACACATATCATTTGTTTGCTGTATATTGTACACAGGTATAATCACCACATTATACATATATATCATATAGGGCTGCACAATATTGGAAAAATCTGACATCGCGATATTTTGATTTGTTGCGATATATATTGAGAAATGAATATAATTTCATTTGAATAGCTCTATTTGTTTAGATCATCTGGGATGCTGAACATCTACATAAAATATCATAAATTTAAAAGCATATAAACACGACAGAGTGAAAATGAAAGTTAAATAAATGTTTCTTTTGGGGAGTCAAACAGTATTCAAGTACAGAAATGAAACGATCAAATTTTAAAAACCATGGTCATTATTGCATAAATAATTTAAAAAAGCTTTATCTTTTAACCTTTAAACCCTAAATATTTTAATCCTGCAATGTGAATATTGCAGATACACACCTTGCAGTATCGATGCTTAAACAATATATTATTCAGCCCATATACATATCTCAGTGAATAGAATCATGCAAAAACAATCATATAAATAAGAAAAACGGTGCATTCATACATTTTAAGCACAAAACTGTTTGTATTAGTTCTTGTGTTCACTTTGTCACTTTCCAATTTTTACTAAACCCAGAAACAGCAATGAACTGTATGGATGATAGAAAGAAGGTGGCCTGGTCTGATGCCGAAACGCTGATTCTCCTTCAGTTATGGGGCGATGAGCAGGTCCAGCAGAACCTTCAGCGCTGCCCTCACAATGGCCACATCTACTCTGACATATCAGAGAAGCTGAACACACACGGATACCTGCGCACCGCTGAGCAATGCCACACCAGAATCAAACGACTCAAGATCAGCTACCGGCAGTGCAGGGACAGCATCGGGTCAGTATTCAAGCTCCAAATAATAAGACAATCACAATCATACATTTGAGGTCTGAATTATTAGCCCTTCTGTATATTTTTTCCCCAATTTCTGATTAACGGAAAGGAGATATTTTTCTAAACATTATAGTTTTAATAACTCATTTCTGATCTATTTTATCTGTGCCATGATGACAGCACATCATATTTCACTAGATATTTTTCAAGATACTAGTATTCAGCTTAAAGTGACACTTAAAGGCTAATTAGGTTAATTAGGTTAACTAGGCAGGTTAGGGTAATTAGGCAAGTCATTGTGTAACAGTGGTTTGTTTTATAGTCAATAGAAAAAAAATATTGCCTAATACTGACCTTAAAAGGGTTTTAAAAAAATTAAAAACTGCTTTTATTCTAGCCGAAATAAAACAAATAAGACTTTCTCCAGAAGAAAAAATATTATAGGAAATACTGTGAAAAAATCCTTGCTCTGTTGAACATAATTTGGGAAATATTTAAAAAGAAAAAACTATTTACACGAGGACGAATAATTCTGACTTCAACTGTATATCAATTTTGAATACGGCACAAGCAGAAAATATAGTCTTTCAAAAAGTGTGCACATGATTTTAGTGCATGTTTAATTTTTTTATGCAGTTCACCTGAAGCTGAACGAGTAGAGTTCAAGTTTTATGATCTGATGGAAGATATTTTTCAAAGAAATGCATCGTCGAAAGCGTCTGGAGATAATGAAGAAGACAACGGCATCAAATCAGGTACTTTCATTGCTTTTTGGTTGTAGTTTGTAGATGTGGATGTATAACAGAAAATATATTATTTACATTGTAATTCTGGAAAAAGAAATATAGTGTTGTGTATACATGGTGTATATGTTGCATGGTTATTTTTGCTGAAATATCCTATTGTGAAAATTTGTGACAATTAAACCATATATGTGATGGGGGTGGGGGGTTGTTTATTGTATTTATTTATTGTTATTATTATTTTTCTTTTGCTAATTGTTTTTAAAAAATGAATGTCCTGATACTCTTTGACTTTTTACCTTCTACATAATGTTATGTATATTTCCAATAAACATACTTATAAAAAAATATCTTATTCTGGTAATGCCAGATTTTGACAATCCTTAAAAATGTTTATTATTTGCTTCGGTCAGAATCCCAAGGCAGCAGTGCAGACCAGACAACGTCATGGTCAGAGTCTGAAACTGTGGCTCTAATAGACATTTGGGCAGATGATGAGGGGCAGGAAGCCCTGAGGGCATCCGTTCATAACAGCCACGTGTTTGCTGATATAGCAGAGAAACTGAACAGTCAGGGATTCTTCAAAACACCAGAGCAGTGCAGATGGAAGATCAAGAACCTGAGCAAGAATTTCCGCCAGTGTTACGAAAGAAAAAAGTGAGTTTTTATTTTTATGTGGATGAAATGTTGAAGCCAAAGTGCATTTATCTGAGACCTACTAATGTCCTCCATATTATTCTCATCTAGATGTGGCAAAGAGATTGTAGATTGCAAGTACTATGATAAACTGGAGCAGGTTCTGGGTGATGAGGCCTTTTCCATGGATGTCTTTGAAGAAAATGACCAGGATGCAGGTTTGTGACTCCATCCATCTATCAATACATTCATCCATCCATCCATCCATCTTTCTAACCGACCAACCAACCAACCAACCATCCATCCATCCATGTATTCCTCCATCCTGTCCAATCCTATCCATTCATCTAGCCATCGCATTCCCATCCCTTTGCTATGCTATTCATTCATCTACTCATCCATGAAGCCTTTCTATCCATTTTGGTTTGTCCATCCATCCATTCATCATCATCCATCCATCATCCATCCATCCATCCATTCATTCATCCATTCATCCATCCATTCAATCATCCATCCATCCATCCATCCATCCATCCATCCATCGCATTCCCATCTCTTTACTATGTCATTCATTCATTTACGCATCCATTCAGCCTTTCTGTCCTTTTTGGTTTTGTCTATCCATCCATCCATCCAACCATCCATCCATCCATCCATCCATCCATCCATCCATCCATCTATCCATCCATCCATCTGTCCAACCAACCAACCTACCATCCATCCATCCATCCATCCATCCATCTCTCCAACCAACCAACCTACCATCCATCCTTCCTTCATTCCATCCTCAACAATCAATCTCATCCTATTTCATCCCATTCTATCAATCCATCTTACTGCTTCCCTTACTTCCCTTCCATACATACATCCATCCATCCATCCATCATCCGAAAAAAAGGCTTCATTTCAGTGTTTTTCAATTGAGTTCCATTTTAATGTATTCCTTTGATATTTGTTTCTTCCTTAACCTAAAACTCTTCAACCTCTCAGAATACCAGCAGACAGCCATGGTAGCCGTATCTGAATCGGGCAGGAAAATGACCTGGTCAGACCGGGAGACACAGGCCCTGCTGGAGATCTGGGGTGATGACCGTGTGCAGCACAGCCTCATGTCCTGCCCTAAAAACAGGCACATCTACAAATATATTTCAAAGAGAATGATTGCATTGGGTTTCAACAGAACAGGTGTGCAGTGCCACTCGCGCATCAAAAGACTCAAGTCCCAGTTCTACTACGATGGGTGAGCGAGATGGGACTAGTATTGTATACTCCAATTGCATGCATAAACAATATGTAGTGTAGTACTAAAACTGATAATATATATAATATATTCATGTGTTTTTCAGCAGGGAGGAGTGTAAATTTTATGATCAACTGGAAAAGATTCTTTTAAAGGACAGAACGTCTGATGACAAGGAGATCAGTGAGCTGGAATCCATAACTGATTCGGATTCAGGTATCTGTCTGTAAACTGGTCACACTAATTAATTGATTTTACTTTTATGATCCAATAGATAAATACAGGATTTGTCTTTATTAATCTGGAGACATTCGAAAATGTCATTTATTTGCTGATGATGCCTTTACCAGTAATGGCTGCTTTCGATGCATTACATCATGAAGCTTTAAAACCTTACGAATCTTTTGGTGTGAATCGGTGGTTCAGAGTATGTATCAAATTGACAAAGTCACATCATTCATTCCAGTAAACTGGGCGTTGTTAAATTATAACTGTTTAAAAAATTTAGCAAATTCAATAGTTCTGCAATATGGGGCAATCAATATAACAATATCATAAAATCCACATTAATACGATTCACCAAATTTACTGGATCTCGGATCAGATTTATGAGTTTGTAGTAGCGCTGCACGATATTGGAAAAATAGGACATTGTGATATTTCGTTTTTCTGCGATAAATATTGCAATATACAGTATATACAATTTCACCAGATGGAAGGAATTTATTAGATTTGATTGAGATTGGGAAAATTCTTTAGGTAACTTAATTATGCATGTAGTGTAATAATCAAATTACAAACATAGATAAATACATGAGAGCAATAATAAAAGTGTGATAAATAGTGATAGTAAATAGTGTTTTATGCTTTTCAGGGCAGTCAAATAGTATTCAGGTACAGATTTTGAAAAATCTATGTAAAATAACACTGCAAAAGTCTTTACTGTATAAATAATTCAATAAAATATATGTTATTAAATAGGCAAAGGGGTAAAATGTCTTGTGCCTGAAAACTTTGAACTCTGTCAGGCCTTAAAACATGTGCAAATGGTAAACTTTCACTCATCATGTTTAAATCTCCGCAGTATACACAATTCTCATGTATTCTGAACTGCTGATGTTCAACTCAACATCGCATATCCTGTGATGTGACTATTGCAGATGTGCACATTGCAATATCGATGCTGAAACGATATATTGTGCAGCCCTAGTTTGTAGAACTATTAGTGAGACATTTGTGAAAATGAAAAGGAATAATATCATTTAACAGTCTCTTGTTGGCCTGTTTATCAGAACCCCCCATGGAAGAAATATACAAGCATTGAATATATATAAAAGACCGCTTATTATTCAGACACCGTATGATAGTAGATAATGAGCTAAGGACATTTATAGGTTATACTTTCAATTTAAAGTTCGCAATGGACCCTTTAAACAAGACTGTTACGACACATTTAACGAATCATCAGCAGTGGTGTAGTTCTAAAAAAAAGGTGGTGTACTATTACCCACCCAACCCGCCCATGCTATTTTATTATTTTACCTGAACATTTCAGCGAGACATCATTCAGACTTTGAAAAACTCACGAAATTTTCTCACCGCTGCTGTGGTCGTCAGGGGCAGGGAATGGCGCAAAATATGAACAAAAATGCACCAATTGCAGCAAATTAAGATGAGAGTTAAAAAAACACTTGGTATACAGTTAAGGGATGCGAATACACGTAAATTAGGGAAGTCTAATCAGCAAAACAAGTGAGAATACTGAGGGTATACGCAATTATTGATCCTCAGAAGTCGTAATACCCAAAGAGCTAGTGGCAAAAAGTAGGCATACTGAGTATACGTGCGTATAGCCCCGACTACACCACTGATCATCAGCATCTTAAATGCTTGAGTATTTAATATTTAGATTTAAAAGAAAACGTATGAACATTTTTATGTATTATAAAAATGTATGATATATGTATTATATTATCTTTGCATCAAATTACAAAAACCAATGACTGCTTATGTGAGGTGTTTCTAATGCGGCATCTATGGGGGCAGGACAGTACATTTGACATAATTTTTTCTTCTGAGATCAGTCTCACACATTTTTTTCCCTTTTTCTGAAAGTCTTGATAACACCAAGGAGTTTTTCCCTTTTATTTGAGCAAATAGCATTGTAAAATAGGATTTGTTGTACTCTCCCATTCACTGCGCTCTAAGTTTACCCAAATTTTACGTCAACTTCCACTACTGAGAAATCTGGGAATGTGAAAACAGTCCATATGTTGGTTCAATTGTTATGCAGGTTTTGAGTTTTTGTTGCATTTACATGGTTTTGACCAGCAGGTGTCCCTAGCATATGGTGTAAATCATTTTGCAAAGCAATTGGTTTCATTGTTTTGAACCTTTAGAAAGCTTAATTTTTCTCATCCCTTTACACTTGTGAAATGTATTTGCATCCCCAGACTCCCTCGCTCTCTCCAAACCTCTCACCGTGGACGGGCCAAAGCTGGCGTGGGGTGATAGTGAGACACACACTCTTATATCCATATGGGGCAGCGATGGCATCCAGGAGAGGCTGAAAGGCTGCGTCAAACGTAAACCTGTTTTCCAGCAGATCGCGTTGATTATGGCTGAGAAAGGCTACAGCAGGACTGATGAACAGTGTCGCTCCAGGATCAAAAGACTGAAGGCCAGTTACCGCCAACACCTTGATAATTACAGGTAAATACATCAGCAGTGCTGAACGTGGAATATTTAAATATGAAACTATGGAAGAATTGTCATTTTTGGTGTTCTCATCCAATAGGAATGAAGGTGAGCAGGTGGAGTGGAAGTTCTACAAACAGTTAAATAAAATATTCAAGAAATACCCTCTAGATGATACGGAGACAACAGTTCAGGAGACAAAGGCAGTTTGGAGGAAAAACCCAAGCAGGTCTGCAAAAGCACAGAGCTCAGGTAAATCTCAACTGTTTAGATGTAAAATTTCACACCAAAAGGAGACATAAACAGGGTGTCTTAAAAAGTATTAAAAGTTGATAAATCATTGTACAGAAATTTAAGGCCCTTAAAAAGTCTTGAATGCTATTTTGCAGGGTATTCAATTTTCTATCATTTTTTGGTTATGCAGTGTTTGGTTGTATGCTAAAGTTTGCCTGAATTAAATATGCAAATATCAGGATGCCGTGTAGTTTATGAAATCAATAAAATCCTGCTAGATTTGACATCATGCTGCTTTGTTTACTGCTGTAATCAAGCAAAACACCATTATTTTTGCAGTTCTTTAGGCGCCAACCTGCTGAATTAACTAGATTTAAGAGATTTTTATTAGTTTCTTACATTAATATTTAGTAAATATACTTTGTTAAAATCTCACCGGTGTTTCCGGTTGAAACCTAAAATATAGTCAGATAAAACAAGATTTTAAATATATCAAACTTATTCTGACATCTATTTATTCAGATACATAAAAGAACAGGTGATCATTCTTCTCTTGCTGACAAATGGGTACAATTGAAAGGTTTGAAGGATAGTAACAAAATATAATCATTTCAAAATACAATAACTTAGAGTGTTTAGGGGCTGCACTGTGATGCCAGGGCGTCAGCGCCAACGCTTCCCATTCACTTTGAATGGGTGATGTCAAGTGTTGGCGAGCAAAATTGTGGATCCGTCATTGCCACTTCAGTGGCGTTGCTCTCTGCAGAAGTCAGGAATTTCTTTTCAAGCGCCAACGGAAGCATCAGCCAATTAGATTGCTTAATGCAAATATCCCAGCTCAGACAGTAGCCGATTGCAGATAAATTTCATTGGCTGACGCTGCTATGACAATAGCGTCAGCCCCAGCTTCAAACACGCCCTATGTCAAGCATTGACGCTGAAGCCCCATGTGAATCAGGCATTAGTCTTTTATTTTGTTATCAAATAATTCTTGCTCTAAAAATGCCTGATTTTTTTTTTTGTATGTAAGCTGACACAAAATTACATTTTACTTGGTGTCTTCTTTAAATCATGGTAAAAATGTATCTGCGTAAATATTTAAAAGTAAAACAAGAAACATTCTAATGTACAGGAATTATGTTAATTTATTTAAATATTACCTTTAAATGTTTTCATCTTTGACCCAGATCCAAAACTACTTTTGTGCCAAGAAATATATAAAGACAGATATTTATATATAGACCATTTCAATGTGGTCATGTCATTGGCCCATGAACATTTCCTGCTTGTTATCAAACTATTTCAGAACTGTAACAAGAGGCAATTTAATCATAACATTATCAATATGTGGCTCTTTTTGGATTCTCGGAAGCTATAGAAATTAAAAATGTAAAACAGGAAATACGTTGGGACCGTTGTTTTGGTTCACATGCCTCAAAATGGTCTGTCGATATTTCAAAAACCTTTGTTAATAAAACAAATATTGTTGCTTTTTGTTTCAGACTGACGATGCTGAACTAATGCATCTGAATGACATCTGGAGACAGAGCAAGACATTCTTCTGAATATCTGAGCCAATGAGACGGTGTAAACAGAGGGTGTTTTCTATCATGTGGACTGTGGAGAATGGAGTAAGAACACACTCAATCAACAGACATACAGAAACGTGCACACTGACCCTGCATAGCTCTACATATTAAGGACATTTGTCTAATGGTGCTGTCTCAGAGGGTCACGTGGTTAAATTTAGAGATCTACTGAACTAAAGAGGATATGCATGATGTTACTATAGAAGTGACTGCCACTACGCCCACTGAGTAGTAAAAAGACTCAGCGGCAGCATTGGTGTAGTGCAAAATAAGCAAAGACATGGTTAAAATGAGGAAAAGTTGTCGACTATGAATTCAACTAGAATTTGGAGCTATTATTTCACAGACTGCTAACCCACTAAGCAATTTTGTGTTTAAAAGACATCCAAAAATAGATGTCATGGCTAAAACAAGGATACACTTAGACTGTCAGTTAAAATCTAATAAACAATAGACCAAAACCAGTACACAGGAATGGATGACAACAAGTGAAGTCTGTTTATTCTGTGTATTTGATGACTAGTCTGTTTTTGGACTATTGTTAGATGTCTATTAGATTCTCACTGACAGCTCAGATTTAGCCTTGTTTTAGTTAATACGTCTATTATTTAAACAAACAAACAAACAAAAAAGCTTGCTGTGGAAAAAAACACTGAAATGTGAAGTAAATAGCTGCCTACTAGTCATTTTACTGAATGTTTTGCCATTCTTTTAGTCTGAACGGCAGCGCATGTCTATTAAAGAGAACGTGGTTTTTTTAATGCATCCATAATTCAAGATCTCACTGAAGTAACAGGAATTAAACGATTTGCGTTTGAAAGCAATTTCTTTCATTGGATTCAATCAATCTTTATCTTCTTGTTTCAGACCTTTTCTGCCATCCGAGTGCATAATCGTTCATAAAAATTCCTATATTGTATATTTGTATCATAAAACAAATCAGGAAACACTGAAGAAATGCCATTTGGCAGGAAAGAATCAGCTTTTAAAGTACGTTTGCTAGATGTTACAAATTTTAATATATACATTATACAAATGTTACGTCACTGTTACACAGGATAATGCCAAAGCTCATTGCTCACATCGTCATCTCTTTTTAAGAGTATATCTAATGTGTACTGGCATGAGCCAATTGTATATAACAATACAATGCATTCTCAATGATGGAAAAGTGAACAGTATTATAGTTGTGCCAGACAAATAATGCTTCAAGACAAACATTAACAATGGTTTAAATCCAACACTGCTTTGTTTAGGGATTTTACTGTGCAATAAACAGATTATTTATTTCTATTTCTTTGTCCAGCATGATTGAGAAAACACAATGATTATAACATGACAGGCTTTCCGGACTTAAAGGGTTAGTTCACTCAAAGATTTAAATCTGCTATTAACTTACAAAACCCTCAGGCCATTTAAAATGTAGGTGACTTTTTTCAGTACAACACTGAAGAATAATTCAGCTAAAACTGGTCCTTGGTGATTCATAAATTAGGAGTCAACAGCTAGCCGGGTTTTTGAGAGAAAAAAGAAAACAAAAGCAGGCAAAAAATAGCTTTAATACTGAATAATCTGAATCAACTGCCTCATCAAACTTTGGATTAAAGGTAATGTTTAGACATATAATCTTGCCTCATTGACTTTAGTACTTCAATAGGACCCATAGGTATTATTTTTGTCTCACCTCTATGTTTTTTTAGCAACCATCAAAGTACTAGTTAACCATTTTATATATCACGAAGCGCCACATATTCAGATAAAAATCTTCTAATGTTCAACTAAAGACTATAGAAATCCATCTACAATACATTTGGGGCCCTGAGAGTGAGTAAATAAACATCTAATTTTCATTTTTGAGAGAACTATCCCTTTAAGTGCTATCAACATAAATGCCGTCAACTATGTAAAGTACAAAAGTGCCTAAACAAGCAAGGTTTGAAAAAACATGTTATCTTTGAAAGCAATGATGAGCTACACGATTAACTAATCACTTTAAATGGGCAGATTCAAGATGATCGGTTAGGGGCTTTTGGGATCTGGCTTCGCACGGCCCCGAGTTTGGTCGTAGCTTCTTCTGCGATTCCCTCGTTCCCCAAGATGCGTCCTCTCATGCTTCTTCAACGGTCCGGCGAACTTGAAGCTCTTTCCGCAGTGGGAGCACTGCCACGGCCGCTCGCCCGTATGGCTCAGCATGTGGTTCTTCAGATGCGACGAGTGCTTATAAGTCTTTCCGCATCTTTCACAAGTAAATGGTCTTTCGCCAGTGTGCACACGCTCATGTCTCTTCATGTTTCCAATCTGAGAAAAAGCCTTTCCGCATATTTTACAACGGAACGGCCGCTCTCCGGTGTGTATACGCAAGTGGCATCTCAGCATCTCTGGTCCTGCGAACGTCTTGTGGCAAAGGGTGCACGGGATCTTAAGTCTGGGTCTTTCATGATTGCGCTGGTGCTTCTTCAAGTCGAACATGTAGACGAAAGACTTGCCGCAGATGGAGCACAGATACTGGCGCTCGCCTGCATGGTAGCCTTTGTGTCTTCTGAGCAGGCTGGCGTAGATGAAACTCTTCCCACACTGGCTGCATTTGTACGACCGCTCCATGGAATGGTAGCGAACGTGTATTGACAGCTTAAACGCTGTCGGGAAACTCTTGTCGCAGTGAGGACACTGGTGGAGGTTTTCTGAGGTGTGGCATTCGCGGTGGATCTTCAAATAGGAGCCTTGGGAGAAGCTCTTGCTGCAGATTGTGCACTTGTATGGTTTTTCGCCAGTGTGCACACGGATGTGCTTGATGAGGTCGGCTTTCTTGCGGAAAGTCTTGATGCATTGCGAGCATTTGAATGGTCTGGCGAGCGAGTGTGTTTTGATGTGATTGGTCAAGAAACTCAGACACCTGAAGCTTTTTCCGCAGTCCGAACACTGGAACGGGCGTTCGCCAGTGTGTGTGCGCATGTGATTCCTTAGCAGGCACTCGAAACGAAACTCTTTGTGACACTCTGGACACGCGTGTCTTCTCTCATCCTGTGTTGTTTGAGATTCAGATGGAGAGGCTGCTGATGACTTTTTGGATACCGCAGCTCTAGGTGGACTGCTTTTCCTGTGTATGATGGACTTTACAGATGGCGGTCTTTCTATGACAGGAACGAAGATAGTCTCCTCCCTCACGATCTCAACAGGAGTCGGAGGCAAAACTGGCAGCGAGACTCCCTTTCCAGTTAACTCTGAAATCCACTGCTCTAAACTGACCTGCCGCACACCAGGCGTTTCCACCATTTCTGATTGCTCGAGAAACTGCACTTCCTCTCCTTCATTATCAAACTCCGACACCACTACCGTAGAGCCGTCAGCGGTGAGATAGATCTGCTGGACTTCACATATACCCGAGTCTTTCTCTTCGCAGAGGGTCTCCTCTTGTTGTAAGCCGTCCTCTGCTTCTTCTATTGTCGCGAACTCCTCACTGACGGCTAAAGTCTCTGCTTCTTCTGTGTAGCTCTGAGAAGGGCTCATTATGGCGATGGCAGCGTGATCAGATTCGGATTGGTTCTCTGTGGCTTCGGATTCAATGATAATTGTCTCTTGTGCAATGGAAGTGGGAGGCAGAGGTTCCTCTTGTTCGATGGTAATGGTAGGGGAGATTGTTTCCTGCGGGATTGGATGAGGCAAACAAACTACTTCTGCTGCAGAGGGAATGGACACTGTTCAGATGAAAAGAAAAAGAAAACTTTTTAATTAAATCCAGTACCTTTAACAGGTTTATGGCTGAGTAAAAAAAAACATGTCCAGGTCACATTTCTCCCTATATTTATTACCTTTATTATTTTTTTTAAATATGTCTCAGACTAGAGATGTGCGATTATTTTTTTTAAGTGACTGTTTACATGGACATCAGTAATCAAATTATTTACATTAATCTGAATAAGACACCAGAATTACTAAAGGTATGTATTAATGTTAGCGTTTTACATTGTGTAGTACGTAGATCTATTAATGCTATTACGTCACCACACGGCACTATCCAAGATATCGTGTGAAGTGCCATGCATCAACAATGATGTCAGTGATGTTTCATTTTTAATTTGACAACTTCAAATGCAGTTCATTTATCATGTTATGTGTGCAAACAGACAATGGTGGATATAAATTCTCCAGCATCAGGCTTCCTTTGCTCTTTCATAAGTACATTCCTAATCGGAGTATTGTCTGAATCATTAAATCTGGATGTCCATGTAAACCAGGCATGTCCAAGCTCGGTCCTGGAGGGCCGGTGTCCTGCAAAGTTTAGTTCCAACCCCAATCAGACACACCTGGGCTAGCTAATCAAGCAGTTACTAGGCTTTCTAGAAACATCCGTGCAGGTGTGTTGAGGCAAGTTGGAGCTAAAATCTGCAGGACACTGGCCCTCCAGGACCGAGTTTGGACACCCCTGATGTAAACCATCTGAGGTCTGAACTTGATTCCTGGTGGGCCGCAGCTCTGCAGTTTTGCTCTATAATTAAACACACCTGATCCAACTAATTAAGGTGTTCAAAACTGCTAGAAACTGTTAAGCAGGTGTGTGTTGGATCTAAACTGTGCAGAGCTGTGGCCCTCTGGTTTGACACTATTGATGTAAACGTATTGACTGTTAATGTTTTTAACACTGTTTGAGCTGACAGAGCCAGTGGCTTTGAAAACAGCAACATAAATACTATCATTACAAATCCCTCAAAAATTATATATTGAGATATCTTTTTTTGTAAATACGACACATTCCTAACCTTTTTATTTTGCCAGTAAATCTCTGTATGTTAAATACACAAAAAGCAAACAAACGGTGAGGCTCACTTTCACTGATAACTCTCGGAGAGTCCTCATTGTTTATTGTGTGCAGTCTTTTGCTTTTAAAGTGCTGGAGCACATCCTTGATTTCAGCTGGGTCTGAGAGCGGCTGCACGATCTCCTCCATCATCGAGAGGCCACCGCAGAGCCGAGAAGCTGTCTGAAAGAGTTCGTGAGATCAGATTTACCTTTCATTTTTGCATGTTAGATTAAAGATTCTTTATTGTTACTTTACTGAGTACTAGGCATGGGATGATAACCGTTTTCAAGGTATTGGAAAAGTCAAGGTTTTAAAACCGCCAAAGTTTTCTGAAATACCGTTCCTAAGCTATGTGTAAGATTTTTTAATAGGACAACATCATCCTTAGCAGAAAAATAATCTTAAGATGCCATTTTAAATTGTAAAGAAATGAGTGTTTTTGAAACTAATGAAGACAGCAGAAGTCAATGACTCATTAGAATTATTTAGCCTGACATGTTTACTGCTCCAAAATATTATAAATCTTTCAAAAAATAAAATATATTGTTTTCAAAGGGGAAAAGTTTTTGTTTTTTACCCAGACATTTAAAAAGAATATATTTTAGAGCAGTAATCACAATACCAAGGTTATTATATCATCAGAATCCTATACTGGCCCATGTCTACAGAGTACTCAGTACAACAAAATTAGAGCAATCTCTACAGTGCAAAAGGTAAAATATTTCACAATAATTCTAAATTGGTTATAACTTCCCTATGTATGCTTTGTAAATTGGGTAACGCATTATGGATTGAGGACACACCTCTTTAAGGTTGGGCACCGGCAGCAGATCTTCCACCCGAGACAGAAACTCCCATGCAAGACTCTGTAAAACTGCATCATATCCTGAACCGTATTCAACAGGGAATATGTGCTGCAGACAGGTATGAAACGTGGAAAATACCTAATTTTTACGCATGCTTTATACAGAAAGATGAAGGGAAAAGGAGAAGGTGAGTAAATCTAACCTGGAGGAAATTCTCTTTCTTTTCTGTGTCTTCTAAAATGCTGTGCACCGTTCGAATGAATTTGTTATTGATGATCTCACTTTCCACATCTTTACACTGCAAAATACAAAGCAGAAATATTGTTGATTACTTATGCAGTGCAGACAATTTGTACACAGCTAGTGTGATTACAAAATCAATTACTTTGTGAGTGAGATTTCGAAGAGAATCCAGATGTGCCTGAATGATCCACAGATCTGGCAATTTATCTTTCAGACAAAGCTCCAAAATCACCTAAAGAATAAAAAAAAATCTCTTTAAAAGTGGGGCTTAATAGATTTATATAATAAATAATAACATTACAACAAAAAAATTACCTTTTTCCTCATGTGAAAAATTAGCTTATTAACTAGACTCCGACTCATGATGTCTGGAACATTCTCTGTCACCAGATTCACAAATTGTTCCAGTTTCCCGTACTGTGTCACATTACGCCGCTGAATCACCTGCCATAGAAATGCTGACATCAGCCGGAGAGGTGGAACAACCAGACGAAGGGCAGAGAGAGGGAGAGCTTAGGAGAGAAAAAAACAAAGTGTTGCAGATTAATATCACAGACAGTACATCTTAATAATGAATCTGCAGATTTGCAATGAATCCATGCAGATCATTTTAGAAGTCTGTGAACTTTTAAAGAGAGTAGCCAATGTTATCCAATGCCACTTTTTAGAAAGAAATCTGGAGCTTATGATTGATAAAACATAAAAAGGTGTGCAAATCTTATATAACTCCACATTTTGTGTTGTACTTTTACTTTGCATGCATACATGCATGCTGCAGAATTTTAAATAATACCTTAAATACTGTTTTAATGACAACAAACAACGTCTACAATTAGAAATGGCATTGAAACAGAGATAACGTTATAGTTAGTTTGTGAATATTCTGTCATTATACAGCAGAAACATTCCTATATTATTTTCCACAGTAATACAGTTCCACATACATCCATTAAAATGATTAAGTGCGACTTTCATTCATAAGGATCTTTTTATAATAATAATAATCTAAAGAAATGTGCTCAAGTTGTGAGGTGCGAGTAACTTTAATAGGATTGGTTGTGCTAGCTTCACTCTCTTAGCATTTAGCTCATAAGCTAATGAAACTCACCCGGCTCTCGACTCTCTACGTTAAGGATATCCATTATATGATGTTGGAATAAACTTATAATTGTCTTTCAGTCAATCTTAGATCGCCTCGCATCACTTGATTAAATCATAATAGACGGTATACGATTGTCGTGAAGTTGACCGAAGCAACGAACAACAACGCTCAACCGGGAAACCGGAAGTTACCGGATGTAGATCAATATTCCGCGCTTTTGTACGTGTTTAAAAGTGCACGACACCGTCCGCCTCAGGTCTGGCGGAGAACGGTAGAAAACGATCATGTTGTAAAACAAAATACATTTGCAAGTGATAAGTATTCACGGCATAAGACTTGTTACGTCCAACAAGGAATTAACTCAAGAGTAAGTACTGTCAAACAGTGGAATTCCTAATACGCAGTGAAAATAGTGCGTTTTTAGATTTACTGAATAAAATAACTAACTCTGGAGTCGTAAAATACAGTTTACAGTTGTAATGAAAATATATCTTGCGTAAAAAGTGTCTGGAATTAAACAATATTCCCTCACTTTTCTGAGAGTCCATTTATCACCGACAGATGGCTTTCCCGAGGAGCACCTCCATTCATAAACACATTAATTACAGGAGCAGGTAATAAAGCTCTGTGGATGGAGGGAGTAAATGAGTGATGAAGGAGAATGATGCTGTAGAAAGGGGAGCTCACATTTCCCGAGCTGTTTCAACATCTGCTGAGGGAGATACTGCTCTATTATTACGTTATAAATATGGATCACAGTCTTAATTAAAGGGACAGTTCATCAAAATATTTATTAAATTATGTTATCACTTACTCACCTTATACTTGTTTTAAACATGTCTGTGTTTATCTGTTTTATATTATATTAATATTATAAGTATATTAATTTGAACAATATTGGAAACTGCTATTGACTTCCATATTTCAGTTCAATTCAAGTTTATTTGTATATAGCGCTTTTCACAATTATTAATGTTTCAGTTTTACAAAAGATGCACATTATTGCATTACAATCAAATTAGGAAAAGTTCAAGTTATTAGTTACTAGGCTTGGGCGGTAATATGGTATACCGCGGGATCTAAAAATAGCAACGGTATCAGTTTCAATACCGTTACACCGTCATAAAAACAATGCATTTAATGTATATGGGAGACAAGGATTAAATATTAAATTGAATTTATTTAATGCCTAAAACTAAGCGTGGTTGTCATCACGGGACAGCATGGAGGAGAAAGAGAGAGGTGGGGAAAGATGGCGAGTCGTGCACCAAGTGACCTGGTCTCGAAAAAGAACACAACTTCTGCAGTTTGCTAGTATTTCGGGTTTCGACTGAACGAGAAGGGAGTGGCGGTAAATACGGACTAGGCAATTTGCAAATTCTGCAACAAAAAGGTGACCGTGAAAGATGGAAATACCTCCAGCCTAAGGTCGCATATACGGTGTTCAGTTTCTGAACGGTTTAGGCACAAGCCAACAGTTTGGTGACGCTGTCTGAACCTTACATCATAATTTTTTTATTATACACGGTAATACCGTATACCGAAGTAAAATAGGGAGAAGGTTTGACGGTATCAAAATTTGGATACCGCCCAAGCCTATTAGTTACCATAACTTGATTAGTTACTAATAACGTTGATTAATTGACTAGCAACTATTAGCTTTTGACAGTTAGCATTATTATATATAAACATAGTTAACTTGCAGTTATATAGCATATAGGTGATGTCTATAATTGTTTATGTCCATAATTGTTTGGTGTGTGAATGGGTTTCCAACATTCTTTAAATTATTTTATCTTGTGTTCAACAGAAACCAACCTCAAAGGTTTTGAGCCTTGTGACTGAATATGAATAACCCATTTTTGGGTGAGCTATTACTTTTTAAGTGTAATGCTGAGTCTTTCCTGTGTGCATGCATACCAAAAATACATTGTGACAAAGTGCATATGGTAAACAAAAATATAGAGATGATATTTTATTATTTTTAATTTGATGGATATATGAAGAGTTCAGATGCAAAAACCTCTAAGTGCCATCTGAAATTTTCTCCTAAAATGAGCATTTTCTCAGCCTCCTATGTTTATATTCAGTTATTTTTTTTTAAAGGCAACGGAAAGAACTTATTCGTCACTTATTTGAAGAAAATATCAAGCAGTATTTGAAGGTTTTTGCATCTAAACTCTTCATATGCGTGTCAGGGTCAGAGTCTGGCTTGTGTGTCGTAGGATATACAAAATGTATATTAACGATTCATTTTAAAATGTTGTTTCAAAAAAGGACATTTATTGATTGAACAGATTATGCAATAATATCTAGAGAGAAGGTTAGAGAATATTCTGTGCACATTAAAGGTGTTTTTGTTAGATTAATTAAGTTGTGAGGTCTGTTAACATTTTATTTTGCTGTTGTAGATTGGATGAATTGGAGTACGTGGACAACAACAGAAGATAAAGTTAAGGTAAAAAAACCTCCATCTTATGCTTTAAATTCAGCATATTTTGTGCAGACAAATATAAATATACAGTTGAAGTCAGATTTATTAGCCGTCTTGAATTATGAGTCCCCCTGTTGTTGTTTTTTTGTTCCCCAATTTCTGTTTAACGGAGAACAGATTTTTTCAGCACATTTCTAAACATAATACTTTTAATAACTCATCTCTAATAACTGATTTCTTTTATCTTTGCCATGATGACAGTGAATAATATATGACTAGATATTTTTAAGACACTTCTATACAGCTTAAAGTGACATTTAAAGGCTTAACTAGGTTAACTAGGTTAACTAGGCAGGTTAGGTTAATTAGGCAAGTTATTGTATAACGATGGTTTGTTCTGTAGACTATCGGAAAAAAAAATATATATAGCTTAAAGGGGCTAATAATATTGACCTTAAAATGGTTTAAAAAATAAAACCTGCTTTTCTTCTAGCCAAAATAAAACAAATAAGACTTTCTCCAGAAGAAAAAATATTACCAGACATACTGTGAAAATTTCCTTGCTCTGTTAAACCTCATTTGGGAAATGATTTAATAATAATTCTGACTTCTACTGTAACTCTGAACCACAAAACCATTCAAGGGGCAGTTTTTGTTTTGTAATTGAGATTTGTACATGACTTATACATTTAAATGAACGAATTTTCCACTTATTACAGACAAATATTTGAAAATCTCGATTAATCTAAATATTGAGAAAAGTGCTTTTAAAGTTGTCAAAATGAAGTTCTTAGTAATGAATATTGCTAATCAGAACATGGTCTTTACTTAATGTCCAAATCATTTTTGACATAAAATCAATTATTTCGACCCAAACAAAATGATTGTTTGGCTATTCCCTGTGCAACTGAAGACCAGGGTCACATATTATGCTTGCACAGAAATCATTGTTATTTATATTACTCAACTTAAAATCTATTATATGTTTGTAATTATATTTTTTAGTGGATAATGTGGGAACATTAGCCAACAAGTTTTGCATATTTTAGTAAATGTGCCAACATCCTCTTAACAAAAAATGGTTCACAGCCTTCAGTTGTGTCTAAAGAGCTGTAAAGCGCTGTCCTTGAATATGTACACATAGCATGAATGATTAATGCAGACTATCTGTGAGATTTAATCTAGAAACAAATCAATACCAGTGTTGTACAGACATTTGCTTATTAAAGACCTATTAAGGCCACAAATCGATCAGAGCAGACATTTATGACCCTGAAGCGGAGCCTCCTGCACCAGCAGAGAGGGATCAGGGTGGTGTGGGTTAACAGCATCATAGCCATATAATCACACACACACACACACCATCAGAGACGCAGTACAGCCACACACCACTGCAGCAGCAGGAGAGTGTAGGTAATGTCGGAAATAAACATCGAAACCGAATCTGCAGACGAAGATAAGCCTGCCATGCGTTCATCCTAAGATGATTTATGGTGTGAATAGGCACCGGTGGGTTGATGACCAGCCATAAAACTCGAGGAGAGATGGAGAAACAAAGGGAGGAGTAAAAGAGAGAGAGTGAAATGGCGGTAGATAAAGACGGGGCCATGAGCTCTGCACCGCCGTACGACTCTCTGCCAGCTCGGCAGAGTCCTTGCCGTGCGAAGGATTGGGAACGAGAGTTACACGGCAATCAGAGACTTTCTTCTCCGCCCCGACCTGCACTTCCTTCAGTTTCCAGACGACCCTCAGCGCTGCCTGGTTATCTGCTGTCACCTTCCAGAGAGTATAACGATCAGCAGCAGCGTCTTTCGTTATCGCTGTGTTCGGAGGCCTCTCTGGCGCCCCCTGTGCCTGCGATTGGTACTGCACCGCCGTGCTGTCGTGCGGTGGGAGTCATGCCCTTGCTGCGCCTCGCACTCCTCATTTTCAGCTTCCTCTTTTGGGCAGCAGGCCTTGCGATTTTCACTCTGGGCGTATGGGCGCATGCTTCGCTATCCGACTACATGCTATTGTCGGCAAACCGCTACCCTAACGCTCCTATTATATTGTTAGGCACAGGTGCTGCCGTGACCACTTGGGGCTTTTTAGGATGCTTGGGAGTTGCCGCTAATCTTCCGTACCTTCTTCGAGCGTATGGCTTGTTTCAGTTTGTAACGCTCATGGGTGGACTAGCAGCAGGTCTTTCGGGGCTCTTCTATAGAGAGGATATTGCCGAAGGTTTTCGTAGCGGACTTCAGAGAGCCGTATTGGACTATGGTGAAGATGAGGGTCGTGCAGATGCACTCGACAGCCTGCAGAGGGCGCTAAAGTGCTGTGGCGCTGAGAGTTGGCGCGATTGGCTAATTTCTGATTGGGCTGTTCAAGATTTTGGAATTGTGGGAAATGAAACGTCCGTTGTGTCATTACCAGACAGCTGCTGTATGAAACGCAAAGGCTGCCGCAACAGACCTTTACCCGAATATATTGACGCAGATATTGAGCTAGCCGGGATTCACGGTCATGGTTGTTTCCGCAAGGTTTTCAGCTTGGTTAATGATAATGTTTTTCACATTGCAGCAACGGTCTTGGGTCTTGCATTCACCCAGGTGGCAGGTATAGCTCTTGCATGTTTGCTTGCCAATCGTCTTACACCCAGACCGCGAAGACAAGCGCGCTGATATTGAAAAAAAAAAAAAAAGCATGGTGAATTTCCTTTGCCTGGACTTTCGTATTACCAGCTACATTTTATGGACAAATAAACATCCCCAAATGTGTCGTAAACATTTGAACGATGTGAACATTTGAGTAGACTAGAGCGTAACTTCAAATATTTGTGCATTGGGTATATTTAACTTGCATGACTCTGAATGACTTGTGTTTTTGTCCATTAGATATCTAAAGTAAAACAAAACATAAAGAGTGGTGTCAGTAGATTAGTTAAAGGTAATCCTTTGATATGTTCAGAAATGTTCTGAAATATTATATTATGTATAAAACAGCCATCAACACCATTGTTTCATATGTATTCTGTAAATAGTTTTTATTAATGGTCCATTAGAAGTTGTAGTGCATGTTGTTTTATTCATTGTAACACATCTAAAGCAACTCTTTTGATCTTGAATGCTTCACTGGAAGGTAACTGTTTATTGATTAATTATTAAATAAAACATAGGAGAAAGACAGAAATATATTTTATTCCTAAAAATTAATGTTTAATCAAATTATGAGGCTCAATGCATGACAAAGAGCACAATGTTGTTGCATTAAACCCAATTATTTTGGGGACACTTTATTCAGTGTGATTATTCATCATTTTAAACCCATTTCATGTAATGTTCTGAAACAAACAAGATAATAAAAATATGTTTATTATATATTTATGATTCATAAAATGTGAAAATAATAAACATATACAGCCAAAATAATATTAATAACGTGCATACATAATCTATGTGACAGGCCTCTTGTATAGTTGACTGTGACGAATGTGTTGTTTTGTCTGTTATTTGCTTGTTTGTTTTCTCAAATTGCTGGTTGTCTTGCATTTTATAAATCACCAAGGACCATATTTTCAGCAAAAAAAATCTGTATTGTGCTATTGAAGAAAAAGGATACCTACTGTATGTTGGATGTTCTGAGGGTGATTAAATTAATACCAATTTTCAGATTTTAAGTGAACTATCCCTTTAACTGCAATGTGCCATTTCTAAAAATGTGCATGCCAACTGCTATTAACTAGACACAATCCAATTTAGTATTTACTGTGCACAGCTCCATCTGGTTTCCTGGCTGAAGTGGCGAAGCTCTATGTTTTATTGCTGTCTAAAATGAATAGACACCTGATTTATGTTTTGATTTCCCAAAGTTAGCTGACCGAACCTCAATCTGGGATATCAAACAAGCTTATTTATGAGAGTCTATATTTCTTTATCACAACCCCTACTGCAATTACCAGCAAGTGATGAATCATCCGGGATAGTCACTGCTGTCTGCCTGTTTAATGACCTGACGCACAAAGAGGATCACATCCACCTCAGGCTGCAAACAACTTTGATTAGATCCCTCAGATGATTAGATGATTATTGATGTAACATTAATTAGAAAAAAGAATGAAAAAAGGATTAATGAAAGAAAGACAGACAGATAAATAGACAGATGTACATATAAATGATAGACTGACAGACAAATAGAACAATAGATAGACAGATGAAAGGAATGATAGATAGATAGATAGATAGATAGATAGATAGATAGATAGATAGATAGATAGATAGATAGATAGATAGATAGATAGATAGATAGATAGATAGATAGATAGATAGATAGATAGATAGATAGATAGATAGATAGATAGATGGATGGATATGTGGATGGATGGATGGATAGATAGATAGATAGATAGATAGATAGATAGATAGATAGATAGATAGATAGATAGATAGATAGATGGATAGATGGATAGATGGATGGATGGATATGTGGATGGATGGATAGATAGATAGATAGATAGATAGATAGATAGATAGATAGATAGATAGATAGATAGATAGATAGATAGATAGATAGATAGATAGATAGATAGATAGATAGATAGATGGATGGATGGATAGAAATAGATAGATAGATAGATAGATAGATAGATAGATAGATAGATAGATAGATAGATAGATAGATGGATAGATGGATAGATAGATAGATAGATAGATAGATAGATAGATAGATAGATAGATGGATGGATGGATGGATATGTGGATAGATGGATAGAAATAGATAGATAGATAGATAGATAGATAGATAGATAGATAGATAGATAGATAGATAGATAGATAGATAGATAGATAGATAGATAGATAGATAGATGGATGGATGGATAGAAATAGATAGATAGATAGATAGATAGATAGATAGATGGATAGATAGATAGATAGATAGATAGATAGATAGATAGATAGATAGATAGATAGATAGATAGATAGATAGATAGATAGATAGATGGATGGATGGATGGATATGTGGATAGATGGATAGAAATAGATAGATAGATAGATAGATAGATAGATAGATAGATAGATAGATAGATAGATAGATAGATAGATAGATAGATAGATAGATAGATAGATAGATAGATAGATAGATAGATAGATAGATAGATAGATAGATAGATAGATAGATGGATGGATATGTGGATGGATGGATAGAAATAGATAGATAGATAGATAGATAGATAGATAGATAGATAGATAGATAGATAGATAGATAGATAGATAGATAGATAGATAGATAGATAGATAGATAGATAGATAGATGGATATGTGGATGGATGGATAGAGATAGATAGATAGATAGATAGATAGATAGATAGATAGATAGATAGATAGATAGATAGATAGATAGATAGATAGATAGATAGATAGATGGATGGAAAGATAGATAGATGGATGGAAAGATGGATGAATGGATGGATGGATGTGTGTGGCCTACTGTGTGCTCAGTGTTGAGTCATTAATCTCCTGCAGGATTATGTTGTTGTTGAGCAAAGCAGCTGCAGCTCTTGTAAGAATCAGAATGGACCAACGTTTCACTCCTCTGGAAAGACTGAAGTTCAATAACGTTGCGTTGAAAGCGCTGCCAGTGGATTCATCTCTAGAACCGGGCTCACGGATTGTAAAAGCAGCATGTTTTTCCCTAGTAAAGCCACAGCCGCTGATCAAACCAACAATTGTTGCGTTGTCTGGACCGGCTCTTGCTTTACTGGGACTGAAGGCGGAAGATGTTTTAAAGGACCCTCATGCGGCGGAATATCTGAGTGGGTCTCAGCTGATACCGGGGTCTGAGACCGCTGCACACTGCTATTGTGGACACCAGTTCGGTCAGTTTGCAGGACAACTGGGGGATGGGGCAGTGTGTTATTTGGGGGAAGTGGAGGTGGAGGTCAGGGCTGAGCAAACTACTGATCCGAGCAGCACAAGTCCTTGTGGTCGGTGGGAAATTCAGGTTAAAGGTGCTGGGCTGACACCTTATTCTAGGTAGAGTTACTTTGGCTTCACGTTGCATGCAATTTTGTACAGTAGAAGTATGCAAATATTAAGATTTGATCATGTTTTTTGCTTACCAAGGCTAATTTCTGATTACAAATACTATTAAAAGGGGTGATATTTAATAATAAATATACAGTTGAAGTCAGAATTATTAGCCCCCCTGTTTATTTTTTTCCATAATTTCTGTTTAACGGAGAGAAGATTTTTTAAGCACATTTCTAAACATAATAGTTTTAATAACTCATCTCTAATAACTGATTTATTTTATCTTTGCCATGATGACAGTAAATAATATTTGATTAGATATTTTTCAAGACACTTCTACACAGCTTAAAGTGACATTTAAAGGCTTAACTAGGTTAATTAGGTTAACTAGGCAGGTTAGGGTAATTAGGCAAGTTATTGTATAACAGTGCTTTGTTCTGTAGACTATCGAAAACTATATAGCTTAAAGGGGCTAATAATTTTTTACTTTAAAATGTTTAAAAATTAAAAACTGCTTTTATTCTAGCCGAAATAAAACAAATAAGACTTTCTCCAGAAGAAAATATATTATCAGACATACTGTGAAAATGTCCTTGCTCTGTTAAACATCATTTGTGAAATATTTAAAAAAAAAAAAAAATTCAAAGGGGGGCTAATAATTCTGACTTCAACTGTATATAGCAAGCTAAAATAACTTCTGTGATTCTCATGTCACATGATCCTTTTGCAAACATTCAGTATCTTTAAAGTAATTATAATTTACAGTCATTTATTCATACTTACATTTTAAATAGGCTATATTTAATAAAGAAAAGCAAATACGTGCTGTAGATTTAGATTGATTAGTGTATTAACAGAAAGATTTATACGCTATAATGAAACAATTGCTTTTTCAATATTATAACTTGCTAATGTTTAATGCATCTCACTCTAAATGTCTGATTTAATCAAATATTTTTATTGAAGTGTTATTTATTATCTTTAAGTAGTAAAAATATTTGTTTTTGAACTCCATTTCATGGCAAAATAATACTTAGAAACATGCTGTATGGATTTTCAGTCTCAACAATGGCTGGATTGTGGTCTAACTGATGAAAATCCCCTTTTCTTGCTGAATAATAAACACAAATCCGCTCTTAACCCAACAATAGATGCATTAAATTTCTCATTCAAGGAAAGCATTCCATGAGTTATGAAACCCTTATTGCCATAATGACACGTGTGCACTAAAAAAATGATTCATTGCATTTACTAATGTTTTTTTAAGGTAAGTGGTTGCAAATATTTTATATGGGCTGAATTTCTACAAACAAATGAAGTTGAACATTACTAGATTTAATTTGTTTAAATTCAGCCCATATAAACTGTTTGCAACCACTTACCTTAAAAAATGTAGTAAATCCAATGAATCAAAGAATGCCATTAACCTTGAAAATCAATATTTTAGGCTGTCTGATGGACGTAAAGTGCTGCGCTCCAGCATTCGGGAGTTCCTGTGCAGCGAGGCCATGTTCGCTTTGGGGATTCCCACAACCCGAGCAGGATCTCTGGTAACCTCTGACCTTTATGTCCAGAGGGATGTGTTTTATAGTGGCAATCTCAAACCAGAGAGGTGCTCAGTGGTGCTCAGAATAGCACCCACCTTCATCAGGTTGAGAACTCTTTTTACTAATCTCACAACACCACTACATGCTACACTAACTCGATTCCTGGAGGGCCGCAGCTCTGCACAGTCTTGCTCCAACCTTAATCAAACACAACTGATCCAACTAATCAAGATGTTCGAGACTCTTTTGAACAACTTGATTAGTTGGATCAGCTGTGTTTGATTAAGATTGGAGCAAGACTGTGCAGAGCTGCGGCCCTCCAGGAATCCAGTTTGAGACCCATGACTTATACACAATACCAAGATATAAACGTGAAACAATTCCTAAAATCCTGAAATATCCATTGAACTGTAATATTTTAAGCGTGTTGCAGTTGTTTTGGCTCGCACTTTAAATCTCCTATTAGACCTTGTTTTTCTTTATTTTTAGATGCTACTTGTATGCAAACTATATAGTGTACAGTTAGTATAGTGTGCTATATAGTGTAGTAAAAACTAAAGTATGCTACAGTATTTATTACAGTTTATCAGTTCACTATAGTTAATACTCCAGTATGTCGGAGCATTCTTTGTCAATGTTTTTTTTAATACTGTTAATATACAGTATAATACAGTAAAATACTCTTTACTACACCATTGTTCAAAAACACACTGTAGTATTTACTGTAAATTACTGTGGCATTTTTTCATGTGGGAAATAAATTCTTATCTGGTATCATCCTTTTCTAAATATAGTGATATACAGCCACTTTCTTGTTAAATATCATGTATATGGCTTATATTGCTCAATGAATATGCTGTAGTATTTCCACACTTGTATTTTAAATAGTTCTCACTCTGTGTTATATACATTGACTCATGATGACTTAAATTTTTCTGCGTTTTTCACCAGATTTGGCTCGTTTGAGATCTTCCACCCTCTGGATGATTTCACAGGAAGACAAGGCCCTAGTGTGGGACGGCCTGATATTCGTGCAGGACTTCTGGATTATGTCATTGAAACATTCTACCCTGAAATACAGAGAGGATATTTAGAGCGCCAAGAGAGGAATGCTGCCTTCTTCAGAGAGGTTTTAACTATTATATATTGTGCTACCATTGTTAATATCCTAAAGCAAGGGTTAATTAGGATGTATTAGTAGAATTCATTAAATATTAAGAATGATATGAATTTGACCTCACTGATAATGTTGGATACTATCTATATATAATATATATGCGTATTAAAGATTAGATATCATCAAATCAAATTTGGTCAATGTTGTGATTCTTAGCTGGTTAGTTTGGTATATGGCTTATAATGCTTTATAAAGGAAGATATTTTTAAAATCCTCATGGAAAGGAGTGAGAAAAAATATAAAAAGTGAACAGGCACTAATGCACTCTGTTCTGTGACCCCACAAGGTGACTGTTAGAACTGCCAAACTGGTGGCCCTTTGGCAAAGTGTGGGATTTTGCCATGGTGTTCTCAACACAGACAACATGAGCATCCTGGGGCTCACTATAGACTACGGCCCTTTTGGCTTCATGGACAGGTTGGTCAAGCTCTTATTGCGCTACAGTAATTGCAATGTACATTTTTTATGTTTGAAATAAGTCTAATAGATGTCTAGATGTTTGGACTAGTCTAGTTGTTAAATACAGAGACTAGACAGACAGATTAAACAGGCTAGACTGACCAGATTAAACAAACTTCACATAAATATGCATTCAATCATTCATGTGTATTTGAAGTGTAGTATGATTTTGGGCTACTTTGTCTGTTAGATTTTCACTGACTGCCTAAATTTAGCTTTTTTTTGTAGCCAAGTCATCTATGCTTAGATATCTAACAGAAGAAACTTATAGAGGTTTTAAGAGTCAGTAATTTATTAATTTATTTATTAATATTTATTTTTGAGTGAACTATCCCTTCTAATGCAGGTTTGACCCTGAGTTTGTGTGCAATGCCTCTGATAAGAAGGGCCGCTATACTTATGAAGCTCAGCCGTATGTCTGCCGCTGGAACCTGGCACGCTTGGCTGAAGCTCTCGGCTCAGACATCCAGTCAACTAAAGCAGGTGTTATTTTAGATGAGTTCATGCCCCTTTATGAGGACTTCTACCTGGGCAACATGAGGAAGAAGCTGGGTCTACTGGGAAAACACAAACCAGAGGATGGGGAACTGGTGGCGGATTTGTTGAAGACCATGCACATTACAGGTACAGCTAGAAGGAAATATTTAAGTTTTAGTAAATGATATTCAATTCAAGTTTATTTGTAAAGCGCTTTTCACATTAATTATCATTCCAAAGCAGCTTCACAAAGGTGCACATCATGATATTACATTCAGAATCAGTTGTTTAAAGCGTTAGCAGTATATAAACATAGTTAACCTGCAGTTATACTGTATAGAGTGTCTTTCAAATTTCAAAATTAGGGATGCTCCTATCAGGATTTTTGCAGCAGATACTGATTACTGACTCTTTGTCATGGTAATTGTCCGATACAGAGTATTGATTCTGATGCTTAAAGCTTTATAATGCATAAAATACATTTTCATTCACTCTCATTGGGTATTTTCACTAATTCGCAGCCATCACGGAGCATGAATATGCAGGAGACTCGTGGAACTTCTGATAGAGGTCATACGGTTGGATGAGACACTAGATAGGGGCGATCGCTCTGCTTATATTACAGCAGCTCCAAACACTGGATATACAATGGTTGCAACAAAGAAACCATCACTTGTGCAAGTCGTGCCAATCAATTGTATAAACAGAGGTGGGTGCACCACATCTTTGTGTGTTTTAGCTGCTGTGAGGCGAGCACAGTGATCACTTTAAGCTGAATACTAGTATCTTGATAAAATATTTAGTCAAATATTATGTAGCCATCATGGCAAAGATAAAAGAAATCAGTTATTAGAAATTAATTATTAAAACTATTAGGTTTAGGAATGCCTTGCAAAAACCTTATTTCCGTTAAACAGATATAAAAATATACAGGGTGCTAATAATTTAGGAAGGCTAATAATTCTGACTTCATTTGTACATGTAATGCTAATTGATGTTCAGTGAAGTGTATTTGTGTATTAAGTGTTTGTTGTTGTAGAGTCCTCTAAACATTTAATCCTCAAAAAATGTTGATTTCCTCTAATACTCCAGGTGCAGACTTCACAAACACATTTCGTCTGCTCAGTGACATATCCAGCCCTGTTGGTGATCATGCAGAGAAAGATAATACAGACTCAGTAGTGGAACTGATTGTGGATCAGTGTGCATCGCTGGAGGAGCTAAAGGTGGCAAACCATCCTACAATGCAACCCGGGTGAGGGGACCGGCACCCTCTCAGGGTCTAATCTTCATAACAATCAACAATGTTATGTGCTTTTCACCATTACTATGAAGCCTTTAGCAGGGCTTTCTGGGCACAAAATGAGGTGGATGTGGTATCCCATTCATGAAATTGTTGCACATTTTACATTATTCTTGTAACCTTATTAAGTAAAACATTATCCTAATGGAAAAAGACTGGAATTAAATGTAATTAAATACATGCCCAGTGCTTGAGCAACACTTGGTGTCTGTCGAGTGAATAAAAATAGGGTAACGGTTTATTTTACAATGTTCTTGTACATTTATTTTATTATAACAGTAAATGCAATGCTGTTCTATTAATATAATAAGTTTGTGACTGTATTACTGTGTATTTAAAAGGAGAGTAAGAGAGTAGACTTATCTGTGGACATTGGTGTTTCGTAAATTGTAAGATAATGTCTACTGGCACTTTCAGAGTTAGTAAAATCATATACAGGCAAAACACAGTTAATACCCATGGCTCCTGCTGATAGATTGAGGTCTTAAGCAAAGCATTTTGTTTTTGCAAGTAACTCAATGGTAAAAATATGTTGTTAATATTAACATTCCAGTATATTTTAATGTATTTTTGTCAGTGATTTCAATGTATCACCATGTTTGGGTCATTTTATCTGTTTTTTTGTTTTTATTTTTGTTTTAACCTTGTGCCAGTAGCTCTTGATTTAATGAAAGACCAGGAATTACAGATTCAAGTAAAAAAAATCTCCCTTGGTGTTCAACTGAATACAGATATCAGCTACATCTTAGATGCCCTGAGAATAAGTTAATTAGTATCCTTTTAGTTGAACCCTAGTTGATGTCTTTAAGTGTTTATAGAATTACATGATAATTCAGACAACTTATAATATCTATAAAAATAAAATGTAGCCAGAAATAGCCGAACAGACTGTGCTGTGTTAGATTCTGTTGTTTTTTTAATCAACAATTCCAAAATATTAATGTCCCTGTACTCTTCATTCTTCTCTAAATGCTGTCAGAAAATTGCACGAAAATCAAGGCAAGACAATTGGTATGTTTACTGAATGAATTTGCATTATGGTTTGTTTTAGTGACTAAAAACATTGACGCATAAGAATTACGTATTATGACCTATACAGACTGTAGGTATGAAAATATATATGATTGCAAGTACTTTATAGGTCCTAAAGCCTCGTTTTTCCTGGGTAGTCCACTAATTTTGGTTGATCTTTCGTCCATAGGTTATCGTTAAAACAAAAGAATAATTTATTTGCTTAGAGAAGTGTCTAGAAGACAATTTAAATAAAGAAACTGATTTAAAATAATTGTTGGAGTGGAATAAAAATGTTAATATGTTTTCTCAAATCCTGTGTTTACCCTACTGTAACTCACTTAAGGAATTTAAAACAATTTTACCAGAAAACCATTTAGAATTTGTATCTTATATTAATGTCCAATGTTTATTCTATGTATTATGCTTGTATTACTTTTTAATAGTATTTGACATGAAGATAGCCAATGAAAGCTGCCATTAAATGTACATATAAGATAAAATACGTTTACCCTAGTGCAGTGGTCTCAAACTGAATTCCTGGAGGACCACAGCTCTGCAGATTTTAGCCACCTCCAACTCACACCTGCATAATAGTCTCTAGTACTCTTGAACACCTTGATTAGTTGGATCAGCTGTGTTTGATTAGGGTTGGAGCAAAACTGTAGAGCTGCGGCCCTCCAGGAATCCATTTTGAGATGCCCATGCCCTAGTGTTTCTATATAAAAGATGTCCTACATTTTTGGAGAAACTTAATACTACCTATAACGTCTTCTTAATTTATTTCATTTTCTGCTATATGTCTTAGTGAGTTGGAGATGATTCTCTCCATGGCTGAGACAAATCCAGATATGTTCAACATGGTAGCCAATCAGCCAGAGGTTGCCAAGCAGCTGGAGAAGATAGGGAGGCTGAGGGAGCTTCTGATGATCAGTGAGGCGGAGCTAAAAATCAAGCAGAGAGAACATTGGCAGAGATGGGTCAAACAATACAGGTATTAATAAACAAATGAAGAGTTGAGATCAGAATTTTTTTCTAAACTGAGCATTTTTTTCTCAGTACCATTCGTTCATTTTCAGTGATTTTACATTAAAGGCAATGAAATTAACCTATGCTTTGCCATAAAAGTGAAATTACTGAACCTGAGAGTCTGAGAAAAAAGTTTTAGAGGTTTTTGCATCTGAACTCTTCAAATATTCATTAATATATGAGTATTAAACAAAACATCCAAGTGCTTTGAGCTCGTTTTTTCTGTTCACCACTTTAGGAAACGTCTGAGTTTTGAATGTAACCAAGCAAGTGACCCTGCTTCAGTAGAGAAAGAAAGGGTTCGATCTATGAACTCCACCAATCCTGCTGTGGTCTTGCGTAACTATATTGCCCAGAATGCAATTGATGCAGCTGAAAAGGGTGATTTTTCAGAGGTCAGTGGTTTTAATTTACATGCAACAATTTTTGTGTATTAAATGCTAAAGCATTTTCATTATTCCAAATGCTTTCAGGTTCAACGGGTGCTTAAAGCTTTGGAGAACCCTTATTCAGTGAGTCCTGATCTGGAGTGTCCAGTGTGGTCAGCAGGAAGAGGATCAGGTCAAGCTGATGGTATTAGCATTAAGGGACAGGAAGTGATGGAAAACGCATTAAGAAAAACAGCAGCTGAAACTCACCATATGCCATACAACAGCAAACCTCCTGAATGGGCCAAAACAATCTTCATCACATGATCATCCTAAAAACCTCCCAAACATTACAGTACAAGTCTGTTCGAGAACATGTAAAACATGGAGGTATATTCCTCCCATGTTTATCGATCAGGTAAAGTACTTAGTGCTGTGGGAGGCTGAGCAACACACAACACTCTTTGCTTCAGATAATGCAGAGATGAAACCCACATGTGTTTTTTTTTTTTTTAAATATTGCATGATACACACTCTGCTAGCATCTAAGACAGAATTGTGAAATATATAACCATAATTGCAAGAAACATGTTAAAATAGTGTATAGAGCAGATATAAGCGTGCAATTCTGTTTATTTAATTAACTTTTTTCCTGGAATTGCACGATGACTCCATTAGCTATTAAAACATAATTCATAATTGCAAGAAAAAAGTTATATAATACAGATATAAACTAACAACTCAGATTTTTTAATTAACTTTTTTCTTAGATTTGCATGATACGTACTCTGCTAGTTATTTAATACAGAATTGTGTAATATATATTCAAAATTGCAGGAATAAGTTGATGTAGAGTGGACTTATTTCCTCAGAATTGCAGTTGCTAGTCATAAAGTCAATTGTAAGGTAAAACATACTATTTTCTTACAATTTACACCTTGCACTTCTGACTTCATAACAAACTATTTTGAGTTTACATTTCACAGTTCTGTACAAAAAGCAAGTTTTTACAATGCAGCTCTAAGAAAGAAGTAAGAGTTGTGAGATATAAACTCACATGTGAATGAAAAAAAAGTCAGGATTTTAATCAATTGTGAAAACATGCTTCCATACAACACAGAGACTAATTTGGATGGATAGATTTTCTAAATTATTCCAAAGTCAAATCTCTTCCATTATCTGATCAATGACGACTCAGATGATTAGCTGAACAGGCCCGTCTGTGTTTGAAAAGCAAGGAGTCTGTATTGTGCACACATTTGAACACATCTCTTTAAATATCACACTTACAGCATGCAGTAATCACTTAGACATGTAATAGGTAGATCACCTCATAATTATTGCTCTCAAAATCTAAAGTACACTGTAATAAGTGATTAGTTACTTTACATTAATAAAGTAAGTAAACCAGTTGCCTTTAAAAAGAAACAAGTTGATTTTACCTAAAAAAAAGTTAGTAAACCCTTGACTTAACTTTATATTAAGCACATAGTTTGTTTACTTAATAATTATAAGGCAACCAGTTTACTCTCTATTTTAAAGTAAAACGTTTACAGTGTTTATGTTTAATACAATCGCTTAGTTTCAATTTTTTGCATGGGATTAAAGTAATTGACCAACTTATATCGTCCAAAAGCACAATTAAAATCTAGGTAATATGATTTAAAGGTCACACTTTATTTTGGTGGTCCGTTTGTTGAATTTAAGTTACATTGCATCTACATGCCAACTATATGTCATTAGATTATAAGTAGACTGTTGAGGAAGCAGTATCAACAGATATTAAGCAGACAGTCTACTAATACTCAAATGGACCATCAAATTAAAGTGGTACTGATTGAAATGCTTAATTTGAAGTCTTACTAATGATTTTGTGAAACTAACAAATTAACATTATACAAAAAAGCTTAGGAAAAAACATATAAATGCTGTTAGATGATGTAGCTCAGTTGATTGAGTTTGATTGCTTTTTATAATATACAATATTTAATAAATGTTCTCTTCATACCAATGCATTTGTTTTGCATTGTGTTTTTCACAGTCTTATATAAAGCTGTCATGCACAAGTGGTTGGATTTAGTAAATAGACTAGAGATGATATCAATCATCGAGGACATCCAGGACAACACATACACTTAATAGACAAATGCATTAGGCATGTACACATGGACATCACATATATGCAACAAAATTGCAGGTTAACTATGTTTGTATATAATAACTTATATTTGACTAACTATAATTTAATTGGATTGTAATGCAATAATGTGCACCTGTTGTAAAGCTGATTTGAAGCAATAATTATTGTAAAACGAGCTATACAAGTAAACTTGAACTGAATTGAACTATAGACCACTTTAATGTGGTCATGTCATTGGCTCATGAACATTTCCGGCTTCTTTTGGATTCCCAGAAGCTTTAGAAATGACAAATGTACAACAGGAAATACGTTGGGACCATTGTTTTTGCTTACTACTCTCAAAATGGTCTACAGTTGAATTATATTCAAACTAAATGGCAAAACTAGATCTAAATGAGAATCAGTTTGGTGTTTAAGCACTAACTTTGATATTGCAATAAGTTGTAAAGCTGAAAGTAAGACATTTATATCTTAAATCGGGTGGGCAAGACTAAGACTAAGTACTTTGCATTATTTATTCATCAGAACAAATCAATCTAAAAACCCAAATGTTGTTTGAATAAAATTCAAAGCAGCGGATTAGTGTGAAATACCCATGAAAGAGCACAGTAGTACAGTAGTATTACTTTATCTTAGGTAATAAAATTCACTTTATTTTATCTTAAGCTAATTTAAGATTTTTTTTCTCTATAGAGAGTTTTTTGCACAGGGCTCAGGAACAGTATGGATAAATACAGTAAGGCTATATTGTTTTTTTACTTTATTTTAAGTTTTTTTTTTTATTATATATACTCAGAACAAGAACAAACATTGGCTCATACTGTAGACATGCAAAGAGCAATATATAGGAAAACTAATAGAAAAGAGATAACAAAAATTGCATATTAGTCACAAAACATACAATCAAAACGGGTATACAACCTAAACCTCAGAGGGGTGACTGGATTGCTCTTTTGAGGTATGGATTTGTCAAATAAATCAAGAAATTGACCCCAAGTAGCCAAACATTTTCTTATGGAGCTAGTTCTTAAGTTCTTAAAAAATTGAGTTTAACAGATATCATGTCGGAAATCCAGTTCTGGAATGAAGGGGGTAAAGGTGATTTCCAGTTGTTAAGCACAATTCTTTTAGCCATGACCATGCCTTGCATTAAAGACTCTTGCATTGTTTGAGGGAGAGAAGATTTTGTGAGAAGCCAAAAATGGCAAGTTCAGCATTTGGTAGAAAAGGTCTGCTAAAAGCTGTACCAGTCAAATATGTTTGTCCGGAATCTATTCAGTAAGGGACAGAACCCAAAGGCGATAAGACCATATTGTTCAGTGATTAAATGAAGCTTTTCTGCAGGTTAAAGAAGACAGGACGCAATTGAATAAGTAAGTTATAATAGTAAGTGAATGTTTTATGTTAAAATATTTTTAGTCTTGTGGTGCCTTATTTATGGGTTTGTCAAAATTACAATAGCAGTATTCTGTAAGAGTGCAGTTATTTAAGATTAGTGTCATCACTGTATAATAACGATCAGATATTTCTCATTGGATATTTCTAATTTCTCAACTTACAGATTTGATTTAGATTGCAGTATTGTGTGTTTTTACTAATAGAGCACTTTTTCTCACTGATGCACAACGCATGCAAAATAAATAAATAAATAAATAAAACCCAACAAATTCTCTGCAAGTGAATAGAAAACACACCAGATTGGCATGAATGAAATTGTGTTTTTTTAGGGTAAGGGTCACAAGCGATTAGTGGTCAAATTCAAGACAGAATGCAAAGTTATTTCCTTACTAAAACAAATCAACTGACAAGACTTAAGATGTCATTTAAATAGTAGGCAAAGCAGTGTAATGCATGACTTATATGCACGTGCCCTGTTTGCTTACGTAATAAACTTTAAATCAGTAAACTTTATGAATTTTAATTGAACTTGCATTTGTGTTTGTTTTAATGTCATTCTCTTTTGTTAGCTATGTTTTATTGCATCTGCAACTTTGTGAAGATTGTGTCAGTGGGAGGAGCCAAATCAAGACTAGGATTAGGAGGATCCTCAACATAGGAGTGATGTTTAAATATTGCTTTCCATAATAAGGCACAGAACATACCAATTTAGGGACAGTGAAGCAGGCTGGAAGATTGTAGAGTGCAGGTGAGCATATCAATTTTGTTTAATCTATTAGTGATTTTTCATTGCAAATGTGGATAAATTAAAAACATGTGATAACGTGATGTAACCAGGGTTGCAATGTTCTGTTTCCATTGTATTTGGTTTAATTTGACATTGCTGAATTTATAGTTGAATGAAATTATTTTATTAAAATATGTTATTCTAGTGATAAAACTATGCAACTCTATGTTTATGATTACCATTATATGTTGATTTTCAAGCTGATGTTTAGGATAATGCATCAGAGTGACTGAAAGTATATATTTATTTCAGGTATGGAGGTGACATATTTAGAGTTTTGAAATATTGAACATAGGTCATTGTGATTGTCATGGTATATTGGATTTTTTAAATTCACTGTTGGAGTACTTTTTTCATTGGTCTAGTTTTGGTTTATTTTTGATTAGCCAAAAAACTAGTCTTGTGGTTTTGTTTTTGATTGGTCATTGGACTAGTTTTGGTATTTTGTTTGTTTGTTTTATATAGTTTTGGTTTATTTTTGATTGGCCATTGGACTAGTCTTGGGATTTTTTTTTTAATTGGCCATTGGACTAGTCTTGGGAATTTTTTCGTTTGTTTTGTCTAGTTTTGGCTTATTTTTGATTGGCTATTGGACTAGTCTTGGGATTTTTTGTTTGTTTTGTCTTTTTTGATTTATTTTTGATTAGCCGTTGGACTAGTTTTGGGATTTTGTTTGTTTTTTTTGTCTAGTTTAGGATTATTTTTGATTGGTCATTGGCATTTTGTTTGTTTGTTTTGTCTATTTTTGGTTTATTTTTGATTGACCGTTGGACTAGTCTTTAAATTTTTTTTTGTCTAGTTTAGGTTTATTTTTGATTAGCCATTAGACTAGTTGAACTAGTTTTTTTTTTCTTGTGAGACTGGTTTTGTTATAATTTTTTTAGCCGTTGCACTAGTCTTGGGATGTTTTCTTTCCTTGGGTCATTGGGCTAGTTTTGGAATATTTTGAGACTTTGGTTTATTGGTCATTGTACTATAGTTATATATTTTGGTCCAGTCATCCAGATTTTTGCAGGAGATTAGTCATTGGGTTAGTTAAGGGCTATTTTTGATTGGCCATTTGGCCAATGTAAGGCATTGCTCAGATGATCATCTATTAAGATAGATTTGGTCTACTATTGAATCAGCCCTTTGGTTACCTTTGATTGGGGTAGATTTAAGCTATTTTTGATTGGATATTGGGGTGGCCTCTTATGCAGACCTGGCCATCATAGGCATAAACTTTATTTCTATTTCTATTTTAATTCCATACATTTCCACATTTACCTACGGTTATATGGTACACAGAGCTTTTTACACTGGATATACAAAACAATTAAACATGAGAATCCAGAAAGTGTATAAAAAAAGTAAACAAATAATTAAATGACACTGAAGACTCAAATATATTATAGTATTAAACTACTACAATCCTAAAATAACTTGATAACACTTTATCATGCTATAATTCATGCTATAACTACTGGCTTACTATTATTAAGATATGAAATGTTCATTAATAGTTATAAATTTTGACCTTATTTTGTTCAAAACTGCTTTTATTCTAGCTGAAATAAAACAGAAGAAAAAATATTAAGGAAATACTATGAAAACATCCCTTGCTCCCTTTAACATCATAACAAAAAATTTACAGGAGGGCTGATAATTTTGACCTAATTGTATGTCTCAATATTCATATCTGGTTAATGTCAGTGATTTGATTTGTCCATCTTTTTAGGCATCTCATTTGTGAAAATTGATCAACAGCTATGACAGGCTCCATGTGGCTTATTTCATTTCTGAGTAAGTAACAACACACTCAAACAAGCACCAATGTACAAACTATGGCACTTTTTCCTAACACTCTCAATGTTAAGTTCTAGGCAAAACCATGCCAAATACATGTGAAACAATCAGACTGATGAATGGTAAAAACTCTTGCTCTGGTCGAGTGGAGGTTTTTTTTTACGATCGGTACAAAAATGCTCAATGGGGAACAGTGTGTGATGATGGCTGGAGTCTGTCAGACGCCGCAGTGGTGTGTAGAGAGATGGGATGTGGAGATGCTATAGAAGCAAAGAGCAATGCTTTTTTCGGACAAGGTATTGGGTTTATATATTTAAGCAGTTTGACTTGTTCTGGAAACGAGGCCACATTGAGCAATTGTGCATCTAAGGCAATTGGAGAGTTTAACTGTGACCATTCAAAGGATGCCGGAGTTGTCTGTCATTGTAAGTTGCAAATATTACGTTTATTAATTACATTTAAAAAAAGGTCCATGCAACAAATGGGTAACCTTTTACTTGAAGGGGTGTTCATAAGACCGTCATTATTAAACCTTTATAATGAGATTTTATGCATGCTTACAACTGTCATTAAGTGTCATTCATTCAGTTAATGACATTTTAAATGCAAAAATGGCATTGTTTGTTATGACAACTTGACATAAATGAATGCTTCACAAACTGTTTTTGTCTTAATCATGACGACTTAACATTACCAAGACAACAAAACTTGACATAAATCTTTTATAAAGCCATTATAAATGTGTCATGAATTTAAAACAGCATCATTAACATTTTTTTTTACCGTAACTACAGTGGTACAAGCTGAATTTGACATTAAAATTAAATATTAATGATGTTGTTAAAAATCATTGGACTGTAATGACACTTTTAATGAGACATTTTAATGACATACAGTTTGTTCCAGAAAATATTCATGACAGGCTCAGTTATAAGGCATAAGCATGCATAAAGGTTTCATGACAGTCTTATGAACACCCCTTTCCCCTTCAAGTAAAGTGTTACCAACAAATGATTTACATATTTCCACTGCTCTTTTAGCCCTTGTTAGACTGGCGAATGGCACTAACGCTTGTTCTGGACGTGTGGAGGTCTTCAATGATGGTCAGTGGGGAACAGTGTGTAATGATGGCTGGGACCTTAAAGATGCTGCTGTGATTTGTAAAGAGATGGGCTGCGGTGCTGTCTCTGGATTAAAGACGGGTGGTTATTTTGGCCAGGGATCAGGGCCTGTGTGGCTCAGTGATGTTCAGTGTTCTAACACTGAATCCACGCTGAGACAGTGTGTTTTAAATGGATGGGGTCAAAACTCATGCGGACATGAGAAGGATGCTGGAGTTGCCTGTCAGAGTGTGTACAAAACCTTTATTATTATTAATCACCAATGCTTAGGATTTGTGGCATGTGGGGGATTAATGGAGAAGTGAATATAGAATAGAAAATGTAATATATTTTAAGTTATGACACTTTTGACTGAGAAACAAGATTTAGGTCTTGATTTTGAAAAAAAAAAATCCAAATGAAGTGGCTTTATTTTTAAAATAATGCCATTTATGAAAGAAATATTCATTCATTCATTTTCTTTTCGGCTTAGTCCCTTTATTAATCTGGGGTCGCCACAGCGGAATAAATTCCCACATGCATATCTGCTTCTCATCATGCGTTATGTAGATAAACAGCAGTCAGTGACAGAGACCGACTCAGATGAAGCTGACATACAGCTCATTAGTCAAAAATACCAAGTAAGTTTATTTCATGCATTTGTGGTGGAGTCTATTCAAGCCTTTCTGAAACGATGAGCCAAACACAAATGCCGTTTGCAATACACACGCACACACACACACACACACACACACACACACACACACACACACATATTAGCCATTACTGACACCATGGGGCTATGGTAATTATAGCAGTTAAGAATTGAACATGCGATTTTACATGGCGTCTTCATTACAAACATGCTTTGTTTTTATTTTATTTTATTTTTATTTTTTTTTATAAAACTTCACAGAGAGCTGGAACAAATATTTTAATCTTAGTTAATTTGCAAAAAAATGTTCTGTGGACATGTGTATACATGTTATTATAGAAACATGGCGTTTGTCAATCAATTCGGTGAGTGGGGAAAACTGCACTCCTACTGTACCTCACGTTGCGGTGGGCCTCAAAATCACAGGGATTTGGGATTTTTGGGGATTTTATTTTAACGTCAGGAAATTTAAAAAAAGACCTGTTGTGTTTATATATATATATATATATATATATATATATATATATATATATATATATATATATATATATATATATATATATATATATATATATATATAAATATGAAATTATTAATACTCCTGGCAAATTTTTTTTATTTAAAGTTATTATACTTTTATTTACATTTAAACTACAACATTAAGTCAGAATTAGCCAGCGGAATGAATATTTTGAGGCTTTACACAAACTTTTATTTTAGATGGGATTAATAGTGATTATTGTTTGCCAAGCACTAATAAACAGTCATGTGAAGAAATTAGGAAAACCTGAGGGTGAGGATGTCCTAACTTTTCCTCAGCTTGAATATGCATTTTTGTAGATTTACATTTACAGAAGATCTTAAAGTCTTTTTTCAGTTTTAATTGTTTAGTTATATTACTTAAACCTTTCTGTATTGTTAAAATTGAGATTAAATACATTTAAAACCTTACAAAATACCCAGGCTTTCATAGGGCATCCTATTTTTTCACGACTGTATATATAAACAGTATAACAGAGTCTTTTTAGTAGATCCAGCAGATCAATTTCTCTCCATTATGCCACAAATGTTATCCATAGATATCTGTTCTGTCTGTAATTAAAACAGAAATGTTATTGACAAGCCTTAAGCAGCATTGAGACAACAAAATGATAACAGCTCTCATTGTTATATTATTCAGGCAAAATTAGACTGGCGAATATCTGGAACTCTTGCTCTGGAAGAGTGGAGATTTACTATAATCAGTGGGGATACAGTCAGTGGGGATCAGTGTCAGACAGTGGCTGGAATCTACCAGATGCTGCAGTGCTGTGTAGAGATGTGGGATGTGGAGATGCTGCGGCAGCAAAAGGTGCTGCTTATTTTGGTCCAGGTGGAGGACCAGTATGGTTGGATAATGTGAAATGCACTGGAAATGAGTCCACAATCATTGACTGTCAGTTCGACAGAATAGGACAGTACACTACTTCTCATTCGAAGGATGCAGCAGTCATCTGCCAATGTAAGTCACTGATTTAAAACATGCAATACTGAAGATACAGTCAATTAAGGCTGCACGATATTGGAAAAATCTAACATTGCGATAATTTTTATTTTGCGATTATATAATGCGATATGAATACAATTTCACCAGATGACTTAATATCTCCATTTGGAAAGAATTTATAATGTTAGATCAACTGGGATGATTCTGCAGTGAGAGTGCATCTCCATAAAATCTAATAAACAATCTATAAACTTTTTGGGATCCCCTGGCACATTTTCGTTGTGGTACGTGCTATTGCAGTGCATTTCTGTATTTGCATCATGTGTTGTGAATATTTTCATGCATAATTATCTATAAATACAACAAAGAAAAATATACAATTGAAATAAAGTGTTTAACATTTTCCGAGTCTAATAGTATTTAGGTACAGTAACTGAATGATAAAATAAAAATAATTCAATAAAATTGATTAAAGTCAAGGTCACAAATGGTACATTTTCTTATGCCTGAATGCTTTTAAAATGAATTATATATAATTATATATATTATTACTTATATATTAATATTATACAATCACAGGCATCAAAAACTTGTGCAAATGATATATTATGATACAAAATCAACATTCCATATCCTTCAATGCGACTATTGTGAATGATCACATTGCCATATCGATGCTGTTGTGCAGCCTAATCGTCAATGTATGATAAGCAATAAAGCAATTGTTTAAAAGGTGGAAAAATAGTTTTCCTTCTTGCATGGAACACAAACTGATGTTTTTCAGAATGCTCAAGCTATTCTTTTCCATGCAGTAAAAGCTTTGAAGAAGAATGTCAACATGACAGGTTTTTTTTTCAAAATAAGATTAGCTTTGTATGATCCCATTCATCATAGCACTCAAATATTATCAACACCTGTGCATGTTAAAATTTGGGATGCTGATTGATTATTTGAGACATGCAGTTATCAATTAGTGATTTGCAAATGTGATGATCCTCTTATAAACTATAAAGAAAACTATATGTTTGTGTTAAACAATACACTGTAAAAAAATTCCTGCTGTCTTCACATTAGGGCTGCACAATATATCATTTCAGCATTGATATCACAATCTGTGCATCCACAATAGTCACATCGCATAGATATGCAAGTTTGGATTATAATTGAGCAAGAGTCTTAGTTCAGAACACAAGATTTATGAGATTATTGCAGAGTTTAAACATAAAGGAGTGAAATTGTATCAATTGAATGTTTTTAAGGCCTGAGAGAGATATATGTATTCAGGCACAAGACATTATACCAATTGGAAGTTTAATAAAGCGCAATTGTATTAAATGGCCACAGTCACCCACCCTATCGCCCAAGACTTGGTTACTCACTGAAGCTAAGCAGGGCTGAGCCTGGTCAGTACCTGGAATAGAGACCACGTGGGAAAACTAGGTTGCTGTTGGAAGTGGTGTTAGTGAGGCCAGCAGGGGGCGCTCAAGTTCTAATGCCCCCAGTATAGTCAAGGGGACTGTCAGTAAGCGCTGTCTTTCGGATGAGACATTAAACCGAGGTTCTGACTCTCTGTGGTCATTAAAAATTCCATAGGGGTAGAGGCCAAATTCCCTCCATCGGCCCTTACCCATCATGGCCTCCCAATCATGCCCATCCATCGAATTAGCTCTATCACTGTCTCTCCTCTTCTCATATAGCTGGTCTGTGGTGAGCACTCTGGCACCGTTGTCCTGTGGCTGCCGACTCATCATCCTAGTGAATGCTGCACACTGGTGGGGGTGTGAATAGACCCCCTTTATGATAGTGAAGCCCTTTTGGTGTATGGCCATACACAATAAATGCGGCTTATAAATACACATTACTTACTTACTAAATTATTTATAGATCAAAAACTTCGCAGCGTGATATAACATTTACAAAACCTAACCCAATACATAAGTTACCTTTATATCTATTAATAGGGAACAAATTAGAAGTTTATTGAAGCAGAAGTTGTAGTTAATGGTTGGCCAATAGTGGGAGGTGAGACTTAAAATAAAGTGTGACTAAAAATTCTTTCCAAGTAGTGCTATTCAATCATTTGGTGAAATTGTGTCAGTGCATTATATCACAGAAAAATAAATATCGCAATGTCAGATTTTTCCAATATCATGCCTTTTAGTTGAATCAAAGGAACTTTTCTAGTCATCTCAACTTAAATCAAACTGACTAAAAATATTAAGTTCAACTTTGTATAGCTTAAAACATATAGTTAAAACCTGATTAACTTATTAAATTAAGTTAAGCAACATAAAAAATTCAGTCATAAATATATTTTACAGTGTATTTGTACAAAAAAAGCAATTGTGAAATTTGCAAATCATCCAAAAGTCCTGGCTGTTAAGATCTCCTTAATGTAGTTCACCCCACAATTGAAATCTTTAGTTAATATTATTGATTTTTTTTGTTGTGTGTCAAATGTTAAACCTGCTCTTTCTTATCCATTTAAAGTTTCAGATCAGAAATTATCCAAATAATCCCTATTAAAAACTGGATATAGATTATTTTCTGCTTTTTGATAACATGTTTGTTTTTCACTCCCTGTCTGTACATTAGTTCTTGTTAGGCTAGTAAACGGCTCTAACTCCTGCTCAGGACGAGTGGAGGTTTTCTATGATGGCCAATGGGGAACGGTGTGTGATGATAACTGGGATCTGTCAGACGCTGCCGCGGTGTGTACTGAACTGGGTTGTGGAAGTGTTATAGAGGCAAAGAGCGCTGCTTATTTCGGACAGGGATCTGGTCCAGTATGGCTCAGTGGTGTTAACTGTGCCACTGGCTCGACTCTGAGAAACTGTGATTCACAAGGATGGGGACAAAACAGCTGCGGACATGAGAGAGATGCTGGAGTCAGCTGTCTGCGTGAGTACAAACACTTTACACAAAAATAAAGAGAGAGTTCAGCAAGATATTAAAATTGCCTATACACACGCTGGTGTTTATCTAATTAGATGAAATTAAACAAAACGTCGAGCTCGTTCTCTTCCAAATAGTGCCATGTGACACAAAATAATCCATATACTAGTTTTTTTTAAGGTTTTTTCACTGAAAAGTTACTGAGTTTATTCTGAATCTGACAAGTGCACTGCGATAATTTTCTTAGATATTTTTTTGTCTTGTTTCTAGTCTAAATTATCTAAAAAGTACTAAATCATGAGCATTTTCTAGACAAGCAAGAAATATTGTCTTGTTTTAAGGTATTATTTGTCAAAATTAAGTAAGTTTTTCCTTAAAACAAGCTAAATAATCTGCTAATGGGGTAAGAAATATAATCTTATGTCAAAAGGAAAAGCAAGATTTTTTGCTTACTCCTTTGTCAGATTGTGTTAAAATATCTGTTCAGTTGAAAATTCAGCTCTACCATTTAATGAAGTGACTTTTATTGACATGTTAGTAGTTTAAATATAATGTAATATAAGAAACAATGTATAAATTACAAGGATTTTGTAGCATAATATACAACACCAACCCAGACAATATATTACTTTAAACCAGAGATGCCCAAATAAAGGGCCCACAGGCCAAAGTTGGCCCATGGTAACATTTGATTTGGCCTGCCATCCCATCTTAAAAGAGAGGGAGAATGATAGGGAGGGTTTGGGCGAATGCGTTTGACAGAGATTGTAATTTCGAATTTAACGTACCCTTTTGTTTCTTTGTTTTATCGCTGAGCTAATAAAAGCCACCTGAAATGAAATGTTGTAAATGTATCAGACTTTTGAAGTGTAAATACTGTCACTTAACAGATAGAGGACCATGCACAAGACATCTGGGAGCAAATCAAGGCGCAGTTCGAATTCAGCATTGAACTCCATTGTGCTATAAATGGGATTATTTTTTTACTGTAATAAGTTCATTATAAAATGTTCAAAATGATACTGCATTAGTTTTCTGCAACATTTTCTAGTTATTTTTAAATATTAACGAATACATTAGTAAATAACCCATGGCAAATTTAACATATATGGTTTGGTATATATTTGGCCCACAGTCCTCAATCAAGTTTGCTTGTTGGCCCTTTATAGGAAGAACTTTGGGCACTCCTCCTTTAAACTATTAAAAATGTTCATAAAAGTCATTAGAAGAAAGATCAAGGACCCATAATGCAATCCAAACGCATGATGATGATTGATGATCACAGAAAGCTGAACAGATCTTTTAATCCCAGTTGCTTTGCGCACGTCCTGTCTTGTGGATATGATTATACGCGTTATTACAGACACATGTTAATACACGGCTGTCAATTAATTCGGTGGGCGGGAAACTGCCCCCCTACGTCACGTTGCGGTCAGCCTCAAAATGGGAGGGAACATCAGGAAATTTTAAAAAAGAGATTTAATGTATTTAGCACTCCAATATGACTGTGGACACTTTATACCTACACACGGTTCTGTTCAAACAGTTTACAGAAGTTGATTTTCATCATAGGTGCCCTTTAAAAACAATGAATAGCGGTAAAGCAACTGTATTTTCATTGTTGTGGTGAACTATCTTTGTTAATGTTAAGAACCAGGAAATCAGAGCACATCACACCTGTCCTCAGGTCTTTACACTGGCTCCCAGTCACATTTAGAATAGATTTTAAAGTATTATTACTGGTCTATAAATCACTAATGGCCTAGGACCTCAATACATTACAGATATGCTCACTGAATACAAACCTAACAGATCACTCAGATCTTTAGGATCAAATAGATTAGAAATCCCAAGAGTTCAGTCAAAGCAGGGTGAATCGGCTTTCAGCTACTACGCCCCTCGTTGCTGGAATCAGCTTCCAGAAATGATCAGATGTGCTCCAACATTAGGCACATTCAAATCAAGACTGAAAACACATCTGTTTAGCTGTGCCTTTACTGAATGAGCACTGTGCTACGTCCGACTACTATGTTTTTCTCTTCTTTTTAATTCTTTTATAACACATTTTATCAGCTTTTATTTTATTTTTATTCTTACCATTTTTATGTTTGTTTTTATTTCTCTTATAATTGTTTCTTTTATTCCTGTTTATGTAAAGCACTTTGAATTGCCACTGTGTATGAAATGTGCTATATAAATAAACTTGCCTTGCCTTGCCTTGCCTTGCCTTAATGTATCCATAAAGTATCCGCTTATAACTCTCTAATCTTTCTAGCTAAAATTAGACTGGCGAATGGTGACGGTTCCTGTTCCGGACGAGTGGAGGTTTTCTTTTACAGTCAATGGGGAACGGTGTATGATGATGGCTGGGATCTGTCAGATGCTGCAGTGGTGTGTAGAGAGATGGGCTGTGGAGATGCTGTACAGGCAAAGAGTAATACTTATTTCGGACAAGGATCTGGACAAATATTTATGTCTAGTGTAAACTGTGTTGGAAATGAGGCCTCGCTTAGTTTCTGTGATTTACTTAAGCCCAAAACATCTGACCATTCAAAGGACGCTGGGGTCATCTGCGACTGTAAGTGAAAGTCTTTTTCATTTCATGCAAGTAAAAAGAGAAATGAAAGAAAATATATGCATTTAATTATGCTTTGCATAAAATAGTAACTTTGTTTTATGTAAAATGCAAGTTATTAACAAACCAGTAACAAAGGCTGCATTTATTACACTGCATGGTTCAAGTGACTCAATTACGATTTTTGTTTTCCCATGTGGCACAGATCAGATATAGCCCATGTATGTATAGCAGGAAAAAATCACATGGATTCTGATGTTCTCAAATCAGATTCAGGCCTTATTCATATGTGGAAATATATCCGATATGAATTGGATCAGGGGTGACACAGTGGCGCAGTAGGTAGTGCTGTCGCTTTACTAGCAAGAAGGCCGCTAGTTCGAGCCTTGGCTGGGTCAGTTGGCGTTTCTGTGTGGAGTTTGCATGTTCTCCCCCCATTCGCGTTGTTTCATCCGGGTGCTCCGATTTCCCCCACAGTCCAAAGACATGTGGTACAGGTGAATTGTGTAAACTAAATTGTCCGTAGTGTATGAGTGTGAATGAGTGTTTGTGGATGTTTCCCAGAGATGGGTTACAGCTGGAAAGGCATCCACTGTGTAAAACGTGCTGGATAAGTTGGTGGTTCATTCCGCTGTGGCGACTCCAGATTAATAAAGGGACTAAGCCGAAAATGAATGAATGAATGAATCAGATCCGTACCCTCATGTCTGCAGTGTAAGCAGGTAGATCGGATTTTCACCTGTCAATGCGAGTCACGCAACATTAAAAACAGTAGAGAATGACGTCAACTCTGACGCTTTGATTTAAGAAGAGACTTTAGCAAAGTCCCAAACCTTAAATCTCAGACATGATGACTAAAAAAGTTTTTTTATTGTCATGTAGAACAAGCGTTTAAGCATGTTATCGAGAGAGAGAAACAGAGAGAGAGCGCAATATCCATCCAATATTTAACCAATATTTTGCAAAGCATATATTGCATACATCACATGCATAAATCACGCCGTGGACATTACATTAAGATGCCTACTGGTTTAAAAAGGACTAGATTAAAAGAAGATGGTAAAATGAGAACTTTTCTTTTATAAACTATAGTAAAACAACTTGCCAAAAAGAATTTAAAAAAATGAAACCCTGTGAGCACATTAAATACAGTAAAGGAGAAAAGATCGCTCTTTTATTATCAGCTGTCAGTCAGCACCTGCTCTTTTTTTCCTGGTCATTGCACCTTTGCCGTGTGCTGTGTAAATGCAGACAATCAGAAACGAGTCACTTTTACAAGATGATGTAAGCCGGTCAGCAAAAAAATTTGAGACAGTCACAAAATAGGAATTGGCCATCAAGATCTGCAGTGTAAATGCAGCCAAAGACTTCTAGCTCAATAAACTACTAATTAGCTGCTCGTTAATAGTTAATAAGGTATTACTTAGGATTAAGTACACTGAAAACTAATGATTCATTGGATTCACTAATATTTTTTAAGGTAAGGGGTTGCAAACAATTCATATGGGCTGAATTTAAACAAACAAACACAGTTAAACATTACTATATTTCATTTGTTTGTTTAAATTCTGCTTATATAAATTGTTTGCAACCACATACCCTAAAAAATATTGTTTTGTTTATAAAAGATCATACTTTATAAGTGCTAACGAACAGTTAATATGTTAATAATAGGCAGGAAATAAACAAGTAGTAATTTGTTTGAGTTGTTACTTAAAGTAAAGTGTTACTCAAATGTTATATTTAATTTAATGTGTTGCTGTTTTGTAATTGTTTGTGATGTTCAACCATTTCTGAGTGAAATTTGGTCTTACGCCAGTTTATTACTAGTCATTGTCACAATCCTAAATATGTTTTATTGTTCATTTATGTGGATTCAGCTCCTGTCAGGCTCATTAATGGAGATAACTCATGTTCTGGACGAGTGGAGGTTTTCTATAGTGGTCAGTGGGGAACAGTGTGTGGTGATGGCTGGGATCTGACAGACGCTGCAGTGCTGTGTAAAGATCTGGGATGTGGAGATGTGATTGAGGTCAAAATGATAATTATTTTGGCCAAGGATCAGGGCCGGTGTGGCTAAGTGATCTGCAGTGCTCTAGTACTGATACAAGGCTGCGAGACTGTAAATCAAGCGGATGGAGCAGTAATAGCTGCGGACATGAGAAAGATGCAGGAGTCATCTGTCAGGGTGAGTGCAAACGTTAACTAATATTAATGTGTTGCATTGGATTTCATGTGTAATATTAAAATGACTGTATAATTTAATATAATTTAATAATTTATTATATTATATTATATTATATTATATTATATTATGTTTTGTTTTGTTTTGTTTTGTTATGTTTGCTAACGGACTACAAATCTGCTGGTAAACAGACTACAAGTTCTAGTCATGCAACACACATCTGCTCCAAGTCTCCATTGATTACACTCCCACAGCTGATGCTGCTCATGGACTGATTACACAAACATATATACGTCTCACTTTGACACTCATTGCTGAGTCTTGTTATAATGTTTGTGAACATTACGACGCGTTTTCCTTGCCTTTCCATTTTAGACCTTTACTTTGTTGTTTTGTCTGTTTACGTTGCCTGCTGCCTGCCTGTACTGACTATTTACCTGTGTTTTGACCACATCTCTGCATTCCCTGCATACATCTGTTTGCACCTGTGTTTACCGTTGCTTGACCATTCTGCTAATATACCCTGCATATGGATCCGCACCTCCCTTGTCAGCGTCCCATTCACATCACATTTATATTATTGTAAAATAGGGATGCTGACAACAGAGTTGAGGATCCACATGCAGTTTATTAATAAGAATATTCAGGCAGGCTATGATCAGACAGGAACAAACAGTGTAATGAGGGTAATCCAGAAACATAGTCTTGGTCACAGGCAGAGGTCTGTGCAGGCGGCAAACAGGATAAACAAATAACAAAACAAAGGTCAGGAAACAAGGTTAGACTGAACTAGGAAATGCTTCGTTATAGTTTCAAAGAAAATATAAAGAACAAATTATATTTATATATATTATTCTTTAAACATCCGATGAGCTTTTTAAAATATATAATTGCATTAAAGTTTATATGTTTTTAGATATCATTCATTCATTTTCTTTTCGGCTTAGTCCCTTTATTAATCTGGGGTCGCCACAGCGGAATGAACCTCCAACTTATCCAGCACATGTTTTACGCAGCGCATGCCCTTCCAGCTGCAACCCATCACTGAGAGAACCAGCGACCTTCTTGCTGTGAGGCAACAGCACTACCTTCTGCGCCACCGCGTCGCCCTGTTTTTATTTATGTTTATATAAATTTGTAGACAACACAATGGCTTTTTTTACTTCAGATGATTTGAGAAATTAATATTTATTGGTATGACATGAAAACATTTGTTATTTTTGCTGATTGTCATTTGCAAAGTTAAAATAAATAAATAAATGACAATGTTTTATTCATAATTTGGGAGAAAGAATTGTAAACCTTTTTAGAATCAAACATACTGAATAAAATCGTCCAGGGATATCTTGATATTATTCCAGACTCTACATCAAACTGACATCATATTTAATCTCCTAAATAAACTGATCAATAATTAATTTCTCTGTGTAACTATTAGATAACGTTAGGCTGGTCAACGGCTTCAATCCCTGTTCTGGACGAGTGGAGGTTCTTCTTAATGGTCAGTGGGGAACAGTGTGTGATGATGGCTGGGACGTGGCGGATGCTAAAGTGGTGTGTAAACGGCTGGGCTGCCCCTCCGTTCTGGAAATAAAAAAAGCAGCTTATTTTGGACAGGGCTCAGGGACAGTGTGGATGAATAATGTGAGCTGTTTTGGGAACGAGTCTGCATTGACGAGCTGTTCATACACACGCAGTCCAACCAGCTGTGGTCATGCGAAAGATGCTGGAGTCATCTGCGGATGTGAGTGCAAATGTTTTCGTTTTATTAAGAGAGATAATGGAGTCTTTCCAGAGTTCCACTGGGTATTAGCATCATAAATATGGGGAAAGGAAGCAGTTTGTTTTTATTAATGTTCAATGCACTTTATGCTTTGTGTTTAATTGAGTTACTGCTGCTGCGTAAGTGTTTATAATAGCACAGTGAGTGGAAATTTGCAAGTGGATTTTGTTTCCTGTTAGGAAGATTACTTTGAAAATGTATCTCACAACAGATTACAAAATAGATGCAACTTGAACTGATACTTGAACTTGAACTGATACATTTTTCATTATGTGATCATTTGTCAGTATACACTCACTGGCCACTTTATTAGGTACACCTTACTAGTACCAGGTCGGACCCCCATTTGCCTTCGTGGCATAGATTTAACAAGGTGCTGGAAAATTCCTGAGATTTTGGTCCATATTGACATGATAGCATTACGGAGTTGCTGCAGATTTGTTGGCTGCACATCCATGATGCGAATCTCCCATTCCACCGCTTCCCAAATGTGCTCTATTGAATTGAGATCTGGTGACTGTGGAGGCCATTTGAGTACTTATTGTCATGTTCAAGAAACCAGTCTGAGATGATTCACACTTTATGACATGGCGCGTTATACTGCTGGATGTAGCCATCAGAATATGGGTACACTGTGGTCATAAAGGGATGGACATGGTCAGCAACAATACTCAGGTAGGCTGTGGTGTTGACACGATGCTCAATTGGTACTAATAAGCTCAAATGTGCCAAGAAAATATCCCCCACACCATTACACCACCACCACCAGCCTGAACTGTTGATACAAGGCAGGATGGATCCATGCTTTCATGTTGTTGATGCCAAATTCTGACCCTACCATCTGAATGTCGCAGCAGAAATCAAGACTCATCAGACTAGGCGACGTTTTTCCAATCTTCTATTGTTGAGCCTGTGTGAATTGTAGCCTCAGCTGTTCTTAGCTGACAGGAGTGGCAACCGATGTGGTCTTCTGCTGCTGTAGCCCATCTGCCTTAAGGTTGGACGTGTTGTGCTCTTCTGCAGACCTCGGTTGTAACGAGTGGTTATTTGAGTTACTGTTGCATTTCTATCAGCTCAAACCAGTCTGGCCATTCTCCTCTGACCTCTGGGACCAACAACCACGCCACGTTCAAAGTCACTTAAATCACCTTTCTTCCCCATTCTGATGCTCGGTTTGAACTGTAGCAGATCGTCTTGACCATGTCTACCAGAAATTTGCTTAATTGATATAGCACAACTGTGACCTTTATTTATAATGCTTAAAGTGAACAAGAACTTAAATATAAGAACTCAGGCATATTGGTAAATTAGGCAGAAATGTTTTTAATTTCACTTGTTAATAGAGTTCTATGCATTCTGTTATGTCATTCTTATTCATTTTGTATGTGAGAGACATGTGATGTCAAGACGATTTGTAATAATGCTGAATATTGACTGATGTAATTCCAGCATATTTGGCTAAGAAATGTAATCTTTTATGCTTTATGCTTTATGATTATGATTTATGCTTATGATTTATGCTTTCTCCAACTCTCTCAGATTTTAATATCTTTTTGAGGATTGAAGTAAAGGCTGCGGCTGGACTCACCCCAAACACTGCTGCAATCATGAATAAACTTCCCGCTGAGGTGAGTCAAAATCACTTTTTGTTGTCGTCTTCTGGCTGTTTACTTAACAATCAGTTCCATGTATTCACTTTCATTTGACTCGCATAGATAGGAAAGAAATTGCCAATACCTGTAAATGGGAAGCTGATAACTCAGGCTGATGGAAAAGTCTTCCATGAGAGAAAAAAAACTGCACCCTGACAGCCTGGTAAGACTTCGACATCCACTCAAAACTAGTTTAATTCTGAATTTATTATTTATCAGAGTAACAATTTCACAATGGTGTTGGTTTCTCAGGTCATCGCGTGCATTCAGAGGAACAAGGATAATCTGATAGCAAACTGAATGGCTTATATTTCTTACAATGTCATCTTATTATCATTGCTTCATATGTAATTCTTATTTTTGTTTTTCAATGTAAGTGTGATATTTATTTTTAGACATTGACAGTGTTTAGATGCTGATAAAGTATCTTTTTAGGTCACATCCTGCTAACCAGGATTTAATATATATATATATATATATATATATATATATATATATATATATATATATATATATATATATATATATATATATATATATATATATATATATATATATAATTTGTTCAGAATAATTATTGCAAGAGCTACAATCTAATATATCAATGTGGAAATGGCAAACACTATAATTGTAAACTATTATAAACATAATATAAATGTAAAGTATAAATGTTTTTGGTAACACTTTATTTCGAAGGTCCATTTGAGTATTAGTAGACTGTTTGCTTAATATCTGTTAATATTGCTTCTTCAACAGACATTAAACTGACTATAAGAAACTTTGCAGGTACATGTCAATTTACACTAACCCTAACCCCAACAGTCTACTTATAATCTAATGAGAATTAGTTGGCATGTAGATGCAATGTAACTTAAATTCAACAAAAGGACCATCAAAATAAAGTCTGACCATGTTTTTTTTTTTTGTAATTATAAAACTACTGTAATTGTAAACGATCTAAAAGCCATAAAGAATATGGCAGAATGGCAATTCACAGGCATGAATGTAATTTGCAAAGAACAATATAAATAAAGTGTAATAAAATAGTAAACATTTCTGGATGTTGTAACTTTATACTGGATACACTAAAAAAGTCATTATTAGGGGGCATCAGAAAGAAAACAACATGAATAAGTGAATAGAAATAATCATCTTTAATGAAAACACATCTTTTAAATAATGATCTATATACTTTCTTAAACTTATGTTTATTGAAGTAAAAACATCACCTTTAAATGAATGTTGATTACTGCTGTAATACAAATAAGCCACTTTAAAGATTTAAAACAGTGTTTTATTAGTTAGTCTTACTAAATACAATATAATACCATTTTTGGGAAAAATAGATTTGCTTTTACTAACAAACAAATGAACAAACAAACAGCCACTTACTTATATTTCTCGCAACGTTCTTGTTTATTAAACGTATCATATAATAATTAAACAGTTGGTCTTATGTGCTGGTTTGCCTCTAGAACAGGGGTCACCAAACTTGTTCCTGGAGGGCCGGTGTCCTGCAGATTTTAGCTCCAACCCTAATCAAACACACCTGAACAAGCTAATCAAGGTCTTACTAGGTATACTTGAAACATCCAGGCAGGTGTGTTGAGGCAAGCTGGAGCTAAACCCTGCAGGGACACCGGCCCTCCAGGACCATGATTGGTGACCCCTGCTCTAGAATCTCAGTACTTGTACACAAATAAATTCATTCATTAATTTTCCATCGGCTTAGTCTCTATTTTAGAGGTCGCCACAGCAGAATGAACCGCCAACTATTCCAGAATATGTTTTTACATATTCCAGCCGCAACTGGGAAACACCCATACACATTTATTCACATTCACACTCATACGCTATAGCCAATTTAGTTTATTCAATCCACCTATAATGCATGTGTTTGGACTGTGGGGGAAACCGGAGCACCTCCACACAGAAACGCCAACTGGCCCAGCTGGGACTCGAATCAGCAACCTTCTTGCTGTGAAGCAACAGTAAATAAATATGAAATTATATTAAAAAAGCCATTTAAATTTAATGAAAAGCAATTAAATCAAACAAGCGTTAGTACTTTTGCATGATACTAGTTTATCTGATCAACACACAACTGCATTATTTAAGAAGCTGTTGATGTATTTACACTGTATGCATGCTTTGTTTAACTCCTTTCATTTCTCAAAAGGCAAAGAAGCTTTCCTGGTGAGTGCCCATTTTGGTGACGTCTGGTTGCTTTTAATTTAGCATAATGTTACAGTATTTATATTATCATTCCAGGTGCTGAATTATTGGCTCATAACCTACACAATAAGCACTGTTGAGAAGCTTTTTGTTGATGTTTTATTGTTTGTCACATTTGTCAAAAGGAACGTGCCGAGCTTTGTGAATGATTTGCAACTGTAATGAACTGAGACGGACGTATGCACGCATTTAGCAGCAAAAGCAGCCTATTATTGTTTAAGAGCAGGGTGAAGTCCTAACCACACACAGAAACTGAAACCAGACTATAATATGACATATGAAATGTCTTCAGAAGGCATCAACTAAAGCAGACAAGTCCTGTCTTTGTGGTCCCATTTGGAGCTTTGCATACAATCTGGGATTGTTGTAAACATTCAAAACTTCACCGTTTGCATCCTGTTAATGAGGCCCGGCAGTCTAATTAGGAATGAACAACTCATTTAAACCACCCAACCAAAATGCAAAAATCTTCTGTTTACCACTAAGGAATTCCTTGTGTCCAAGAGCAAAAGTTCAGACAGGATTAGGATTTGTGGAAAAACTAAGCAGTTCAGACACTTGCATACAGGGACCCTTACAATCCAGCATTAACATCTCAGAAATAAACAAACAAAAGCTGTCATTGAATTATTAATACATTATTAAAAGGTCTTAAAAGTGTACATGGGGGTGTTCCGGTTTTCCCCACAGTCCAAACACATGCACTATAGGGGTATTGGGGAAACAAAATTGGCCATAGTGCACAGGTGTCAAACTCAGGTCCTGGAGGGCCGCAGCTCTGCACAGTTTAGTTCCCATCCCAATTAAACTCACTTGATCAAACTACTTGAGTCCTTCAGGCTTGTTTGAAACCTACAGGGAAGTGTGTTGAAGCAGGGTTGGAACTAAGCTGTGAGGGCTGCAGCCCTCCTGGAACTGAGTTTGACACCCCTGCCATAGTGTATCAGTGTGTGTGTGTGTGAATGTGAGAGTGTATAGGTGTTTCCCAGTACTGGGTTGAAGCTGGAAGGGCATCCAGTGCGTAAAACATATGCTGGAATAGTTGGTGCTCATTCAGCTGTGGCAACTCCTGTTAAATAAGGGACTAAGCCGAAGAATGAATGAATGAATGAATGAATGAATGAATGAAAAGTATTCATAAGATCTTAAAGGTAGATATTAATACCAAAGAAATTTAACACTGCTGTTTTGGGGACTAATATGTACCTTGTCAAAATGCATGGTTATGGTGCCATTATGGACACTTTTAGGTACATATTAATACATAACGTTTTGACAAGGGACATATTAGAGCCTTAAAAGTACAGCTATGTACCTTTATGGTCTCATTATGGACCTTTTAGTAACATATCACTCCAATGACAGCCTTTGTACTCTTATTTCTAAGAATGTAATGTACAGTCTATTGTAAAAATTTTAGCTAGTAATTCGTACCTAAATATGTAAAATTACACTCTCAGCTCCGACATAAAGGTATAATTCTGTTTTAGAATATACATTTTTATACCTAAAGTGTCCATCATGGTAAATTAAATAATTATTAAATACCTAAAAGTACTAATTGGTGTAATTCTGTACACTAGTGCACCTAAATTAGCCCATAGTGGTGCCATAAAGGTACATAGTAGAACCTAAAATTTTGACATGCACACTAATGCACAGAAATACACTAATTAGTACTTTTAGGTACTAATAATGTCCTTTAATTTACCAAGATGGACCCTTTTGGTACAAAAATAAACCTTTTAAAAAGGCAATACCCCAGTGACAGCATTATACCATGATTTTGGAACGTGTATAAATGAAAAAACAAGCTGATAAAAAAGCAGGAATGATAAGAAATGAGGGAGTGATACCTTGTGTTACTTTTCTGTCTGTCTATTTGCCAGTCACGACATCTTTCGTTAGAACATTTGGTTACACACCTGTTGAACATATGCTGTAATTAGCAAATACATGTAAATGAATACTCTGAAAAGGTGTCAGCGTCAGGTGAAGGGAGGAGACGTCAGAGCTGGAGAAATGCACTATGAATTCCTAACATACAGACTTATTTTTCAGAGCAGGAAGGAAGACATGGGGCACCTCAATAGGTTTAAAGATATTTTCTATTTAAATGTTGGAATATATGTTTGTGTTATTTGTATGAAAAATTTATATTAATTTATTGTTAAGTTTTTTAATTATACACAATAAGTTCACTGTTTCTGTTTTCTCTGTTAGCTTTAGTTGCTTTACTTTGTAGAGCTTACTGTGTATTAAAAACTATAATTTTATCAATGTATATTTATATATTAATATAATACACGTAAACTGATACTGTTCACAAATATTTCACAAATCAAAAAGTGTTCAAATATTATATATATAAATATTATTTTCAGTGTTATTGTTTTTCTCAGTTTCTTCCTATCAGGGCTGCTGTATACAGTATGGCTCATTTTCACTCAGAGTAAGTAAACATTAACACTACTCATACTAACTTATTTAGCTATATAGAGTGAAGGCAAAATGACTAGCTCTCCTATGAAATGTTAATTATTTTAAAATATTTCCCTAGTGATCTTTAACAGAGGTCATTTTCACATAGTTTCTATAATATCTGTTCTTCCAGAGAAAGCCTCCTACTTTAGTTTGGTTGAAATAAGGCAGTTTTAAAAAAAATTAAATACTATTTAAGATCATTAGCATCCCCTTAAGAATTTCTTTTTCAATTCACTGTTGTCCAATGACTTGCCTAATTAACCTAACTCATCTAGTTAACCCAATTAACCTAGTTAAACCTTTAAACTGCACTTAAATATCTTGTAAACTAACCAGTAAAACCAGAAAAAGAATTACTTAATGATTCTCAATGTGTTTTTTTTTTCAGTTTTGGGAATTTCCTGTTCATTTGTCAGGCTCGTTGACGACAGCAGCTCTTGTTCAGGAAGAGTGCAGGTTCTCCATTCTGGCGAATGGGGAGCAGTATGTTATGATGGCTGGGATTTGCTTGACGGAAATGTTGTGTGTGGGCAATTGGGTTGTGGGGAGGTGCAAGAGTTGAAAGTAGCAGCATTTTTTGGCCCAAGCTTAGGACAGATATGGATGAATCGTGTAAACTGTGTTGGGAATGAATCGTCATTGGCAGACTGTGCGATGGAGAGTTTGGGACCAATCGGATGCCTGAATGATTTATATGCTGGTGTCATCTGTCAGCGTGAGTAGAAACCCTTTTAAACCACTCTTTAATTATATCTTTTAATTGACAATTGTCACATTTTGTGATTCACAAGTGTTTTTTGTTTATTTACAGTTGTGAATTGCATTATAGGATGTTGATCTCTGTCTGCTCTGTCGACATTTCATGTTTAAAATTCAACTTTACAGTTTAACAAAGTGACCTTTTGCCCCAAAATATAATTATACTTCAGGAAGAAATATAAAGAGACAAAATAAATACGAGCTTTGTTGTTTAAAACATCAGGAATCAAACAAATGGTTAAAATACTGAAAATAACTACGCAAATATTTTACATCAATTCAAATATAACAATACATAAATCATTTTAAATGAATTTACATTAAAGGTGCAGTAGGTGATCTGCCACAATGCTAACTGGTTGCATTAATGTCTTTGAAACACAGTCCCACCCCTGCCGTTCAAAGCCACGCCTCCTGGAACACGAACACGCACCATTAAGATTACAGCAGACAACCCTCTCTCACGTGCTGTCCTAAAGCGTTTCTGCTTAGTGGTTGGCTGGCGGCGGGCAGGAATTCAAAGTAGCTGGTAAACAATATAGAGAGATTCAAAAATGAACCAATGTCAACATAAAATTCCACGTTCACGCCGTAACGCTGTTAAAATCTCAGAATTTAAATCTTTACTGAAAACTCATTTGTTTTCTAAACGCTACACTTCTCATCTGATAAACTGACCACTTTGTTTGATCAACCTGTACTCTGCATATTTGTCTCCTAGGTCTTGTTTTGTATTTCCAGTTTGTTATATTTGACTTCCTGTATGTTTGTGAACCTTATGTTGTCTCTACTTGATTAATGTTTCTTTCAATGTCTGCTTGTACTAACTCTTTTTGTTACAGTCATTGTAAAGTGTCATTGAGCTTTGGAAAGGCACTATATAAATAAAATGTATTATTATTATTATTATTATTATTATTATTATTAATATTATTATTATTATTATTATTATTATTATTAAAACCAACTTCACCTCAGTGAAGTATTATTGACTTAGGTTTTGTTGTTAAACTAAATAAAAATCTACATTGTTCGTGGTGTCAAAGGTCCCTCATGAAATTTTAAATAATCACATCAATCTTTCGCCAGAAGATTTCAGTGGCTGAGCAACACTTCTGTGCAGATAACCCATTCATAAAACAACACAATCTACATCAGCTTTGCGTGACTACAATAGTTTTAAAACAGAACAGACCTGTCTAAAAGTAATACGCCAGCCATGGTGTCCTCCAGTGTGCAAAAGTGACTCCAATGTTGATTCAGGATTTGAAAAAGTGGCGGCGCAGTAGGTAGTACTGTCACCTCACAGCAAGAAGGTCGCTGGTTCGAGCCTCGGCTGGGCCAGTTGGTGTAACTGTGTGGAGTTTGCATGTTCTCCCTGCGTTCGCGTGGGTTTCCTCCGGGTGCTCTGGTTCCCCCACTATCCAAATACGTGCGGTACAGGTGAATTGGGTAGGCTAAATTGTCCGTAGTGTATGAATGTGAATGAGTGTGTGTGTGGATGTTTACCAGAGATGGCTGGACGGGCATCCGCTGCATAAAAGTTGGCGGTTCATTCCGCTGTGGCGACCGTGGATTAATTAAGGGACTAAGCCAAAAAGAAAAGGAATGAATGAAAAAGTTTTGATTCAGCATTTGTTTTTACTGCTCTCTCTCTCGTCTCTTATGCACATGAACGTGCGACGTTTGTGTATGCACAAATATCGGATCTGCATGATAAGAGGTGAGCAGTTGTACAAATCTATATTTGCTGACAGACAGTTTGGGCTACTTATCAGAATTATGGGAAATATCGGCCCGACAATATTTGATTGAATGAACATTGTTTAGTCTTATGCCTTACCCAGAATATAAAAAGACATGTAAAAACATTTAGATCATTTACTTTAATGATTACTATTGCAATGTGATGAAACTTTCAACCAGCTCAACAGATAATGTTTCTGAAGACAATCACCTACTGCACCTTTAATTTAAATAATAATGATAATAATGTTCAATACACATTTTGTACATTGCATTGTGTACAGTGACTTTTATTGACATTTTAGTAGCTTGAAATGATGTATAAGTGATAATATATAGAGAAATGTGTCTGTAAAATGGCAGAAAATGTACTGGAAGGTTTGTAGCGTAATATACAACACCAGAACATTCACTTTAACTATCTCTATCACTATCTATCACTATCACTTTAAATAAAAGTCACTTGTTTGAACTGTAGAAAGGTCTCATAATGCAATTTAAAAGCATAAATAAATCAGAGAAAGTAAAACTTGAAGCACAAAATATATAAAACTGCTCATTTATGTATATTTTTTACAGTGCATATTTAATGTTTTTATTCTTGTGTCTTTATCAGCCAGAACTAGACTGGTGAGCGGCATCAACTCTTGTTCTGGACGAGTGGAGGTTTTCTATAATGGCTCATGGGGAACAGTGTGTGATGATTACTGGGATCTGACAAACGCTGCAGTGGTGTGTAGAGAACTAGGATGTGGAGATGTGATTGAGGCAAAGAGTAATGCTTATTTTGCAGAAGGTTCAGGGCAAATATTGATGGATGATGTGAACTGCTCCAGAAATGATAATGCATTGAGTAAATGTGAATTTGCTGGATGGGGAGTGCACAACTGCGCTCATTCAGAGGACGCTGGAGTCATCTGTCAGGGTGAGTGAACATTACTCTGCCTTTATTTGAGTATTTTGACAGATTTAATGTACAGTCGAATACAAAATTAATGTTTTAATTGCCATTTTTGAGACCGCATTAGGGAAAAAACACATTTTTAAATATAATAGTTTTAGTAACTAATTTCTAATTAATTATTTTCCCTAATTTATTTTGTCTTTACCATGATGACAGTACATAATATTTTACTAGATATTTTCCTAAAGCTAGTATTCAGCTTAAAGTGCAATTAAAGGCTTAACTAGGTTAATTAGGTTAACTAGGTGAGTTAGGTTGAATAGGCAAGTCATTGGACAACGGTGGTTTGTTTTATATCAAAATAAAGTTAAAATGTATTTAAATATTTGTTTTTATTCCAGCCAAATTAAAAGAAATAAGACTTTCTCCAAAAGACAAATATAATAGGAAATATTATGAAAAAATGTTCTTGCTTTGTTTAACAGCACTGGGGAAAACTGGAAAGGAATTCCAGTTTCATAGGAGGGCTAATAATTTCGTCTTTAACTGTAATTGTCAAGTGTACTAAGAATGTGTCTATGAAGTTTCAATGTAAAATACCTCACAGATCATTCAGTTCTATTAACTCCACATTTTTGGCAAATAGATTCTGTTTTTGTGTCTCCTTAAATGCAAATGAGCTCCTGTACCCCGCCCCTTTTTCCAGAAAAGCCTTTACAGCTCATGCCTCCTTTACTCTTTCAACAACAAACAATGCATTTGCATGTACTCTAAGGCCTCATTAATTTCCACCAGGGCTTAACACGCCGGATCCGGAACCTCCGAAATCTGATCCAGCACCTGATTTTACTGATCCCCCTCCTCAACCGCCCTCCTCCCCCAGATGCTGTTCACTTTCACTTTCTTCCCCGACACCCCAACTTCTTCACTTTCGTGCACGACACCCCTCCAGCCGCAGGAAAATATATATAAAAATATATATAAAAATATATAAAATTCACAAATTAAGCACTGATTTCCACTAACTCTTTTTGAGCACTTAAATCTGAATTGTGCCTACAGAAAGACTGACACATTTTCTTTTTCACATCGACTGTCAAATGCACACAAGGTAATGTCAAAAGCAGTATAACTCAAACACATAGTGATGGTTAAATTTGTTAATATTAAATATCTGGGGAAGAAATGCGTATATGTATCAGTGTATTAGATCTGTGAAACAGCATCTCATGGACATTAAGGCAGCACTATTTTTTAGATGGCAGGATTTTCGTTTTTTATTCAGGATACTGTGTGTGACATGTATGTTCCAGAAGTAAAAAATCAGGACTATGATGGAGGCATTTGGGAACACGGATAGCACCAATATCCTCTGAAAGTACAGTACTGTGCCAGTCTTAGGGCGTACTCACAATACGTACAGTTGCCTTGAACCGGGCTGAAGCATGCTTGTTCCCCCTTCCGTCTCCCCTGACAGCCCGCACTCACATTGCATTCGGGCCTGGGCACGCTTACGTCATCGCCGATGTACTGTTCAGATGCTTGATATTAAGTGGAGTTTAGTTATAAACTAATTTCGAGAGGATCACGTGCTAATGATTGCTAGCGGCTGGATTTGCATTATCCAATTCTCAATGCACCAATCAGACAACTCCTAAGCTACTACAAATACCCTGGGTTACGTACTACCGCTATCTTCGTTTTGAGGAATCCCCCCATCCACCCCTACTTCTACTTCTTCCTAGATGGGGTGACACGGTGGCCCAATTGACTAATCCAAACCGGCACTATAGACATGCTCCTAGTAAACGGTTATCTCTCAAGAGCAATCACTGGCTGTTCATTGGTTATTACAGCAGGGGAGTTCTCGAGATCTACCTGAGCTCAAACTCCCCTCTCGCCTTGCAACGGGAGGGAGCCCCGGGCTCGAGGATCTAATGAGCTCAGGGCTCTCTCCCGGGACAGCATGCCAAACAAGCTCATAATTAATCATCAGCTAAGTGTGAACTCTTGAAATAGCATATTTGAGGAAAAGACTCAACAAAAAAGTTGAAGCTGTTGCTTTGTGCTAAAAAGGTCACGTTAAACACAGACTTTTAATGCTAGTCTTTTGATTCCAGAAGTTATTTTGTTCTGAATATTGTGTACATATATTCTATATTTCTGTTTGTATATTAAAGGTATAATTCACCTAAAAGTAATGACCCTGCAATTGCTCCAGACCTTTTAGATAGATAGATTTGTGCAAAGGTCTTAGCTTCCCAAAGCTGGTGGTGGCCTGAGACTTTTGCACAGTACTGTAGCTGAAATAGGGCCTAATTAAAGGGAACAGCAATCAATATGACTATGATTTGACATGTGTCTTTGTTTTCTTTTGCATTAGCCAAAATGTGGCTGTTTGACAACTTTAACAGTTGTTCTGGGACAGTGGCGGTTTTCCATAATGGATCGGGTGGAGCAGTGTGTGCCAGTGATGACTGGGATCTACCAGATGCTACGGTGGTGTGCAGAGAGATAGGATGTTGGAAAAGTATTGGCTTTTTTACTAATTATAATTGGAGCAGCACACCTCTGCAAACATGGATGAGCAATGTGAACTGCACCGGAGAAGAAACGGCTCTGAGCTCCTGTGCATTTCAGGGATGGGGACCGGATAACTGTGCTCCAATATATGCAGGAGTCATCTGCAGCCGTGAGTAGCTTTTTATTGAGGTTAGAGGAAGAGTTCAAACTTATCCTTAGTTCCTATTTGTTAAACCTTATGTTATTTATATCAAAATGCCAATTTGATTAGTAATATGGCTTGCTAAGGACGTCATTTGGATTTCAAATATCTCAGTCAAATATTCCCCTGTCCTAAAAAACAATGCATCAATGGAAAGCTTTTTAATTTAGAGTTTAGTTGATGTTTCAATCTGGTTAAATGAAGCTTGTTATTGGTTTTATGGTGCAGGGTCACAAATACTGTTGATTACAACGTTTTACTCATGTTGAAACACTGATTATGATTGATTGATACAAGTCCATGTTAATACAAGGTGGAAACAATTCAATTCATCTTCATTTCTATAGCGCTTTTACAATGGAGTTTGTGTCAAAGCAGCTTAACATAGAAGGTTTTAGTAAATTGAAACTGTGTCAGTGCAGTTTTCTGAGTTTTAAGTTCAGTTTAGTTCAGTTCAGTGTGGGTTAATTTTCACGGCTGAGAGTCCAAACACTAAACAGCAAATCATATTATTTTTACTTAGTTTTTTATGTTTTTTTTTGTAAATAATCAGCAGAAAATAATGTAATTAATATTATATATAGCACTACCCCGAACAAGGTGCATTGCATTTATTTTTGCTGTAACTCTTTCTATCAAGAATTTATTTTATTTATTTCAACTAAGGCCTCACACAGTAAAAGAGAGCATAGTTTACGTTATACAAAGTTTGTTTCCCCCCAAAATATATTTATTGGGTTTTGTTTGAACTACAGAACATTAAATAAACTAAACTAAACTAAAATAAAATAAAATAAATTTTTTTGCTGTTCTTTTTCTTATATATATTTTTCTTTTTCTTTTTCTTTAAAACAACTAAATTAATAAATAAATAAAATTTAAAAATATATAAAAATATAAGAAATATTAAAACTTATTATGAAAATTGGAAACATTAGAATCAAACAAATGGTTAGAAAGATGAAAATAAATATATAAATAAATCACACAAATTCAAATAATAACAATATACAAATAAAACAAATATACAAACAAATAATAAATAAATAAATAAATAAATAAATAAATGTTCAATACATATTTTTGTACATTGCATTTCACAGCTTTCCAGTGTGGAAAAGTTTGTCTTTTGCTGGTTAAAAGCAATTGTTAATTGCTGCTGAAATATAGGACATCTGAACAATACCATGAGACACCAACAAGGGTTTAATGGCTCAAACGTCAAAACATGTTGCATGGTCCACCTGGTTATTATATATAAATGTTGTCATTTTCCTTTAACAGTGGATGTCAGCTTCTCCAGAGCAAGATTGCTAGTCATTTCTTTAATCCACTGGCCACAGGATGGCCTTTGAGTTCATTCATTCATTCATTAGTTTTCTTTTCAGCTTAGTTCCTTTATCAATCAGGGTTCGCCACAGCGGAATGACCTGCCAACTTATCCAGCATATGTTTTACGCAGCGGATGCCCTTCCAGCAGCAACCCAACACTGGGAAACACCCATACACTCGTACATTCACACACATATGCTACAGTTCACCTATAAAGCATGTCTTTGGCCTGTGGGGGAAACCGGAGCACCCGGAGGAAACCCACGCCAACACTGGGAGAAAATGCAAACTCCACACAGAAATGCCAACTGACCCAGCCGGGGCTCGAACCAGCAACCTTCTTGCTGTGAGGCTATCGTGCTACCCACTTTGAGTTTTTTTTCCAATTTAAAGCAATAACATGTTATACAAAGTTAAACTTTGTGCATAAGTTGCTAATCTTACTATTTTTTTGTGTTTGTTTTGTTTTCAATGGTGTCGTCATCAGTTCCTGTCAGGCTGATAGGTGGATCAGACGGATGTTCTGGACTTGTGGAGGTTTTTCATGACGGTCAGTGGGGGACGGTGAATGCTGATGGCTGGGATCTGGCAGACGCTGCAGTGGTGTGTAGAGAGTTGGGATGTGGAGATGCTGCACAGGCAACAGGCGGTGCTTTTGGACAAGGAATTGGCCCAGTATGGATGACTTTGGTCGACTGTGTTGGCAGTGAGTCTTCACTTATACAGTGTAGCTTAGATCGATGGCTGCCAAATCACGTCAATCATCTGAATGATGCTGGAGTCGTCTGCACTCGTGAGTGTCAATCACATTTAAACGTGCATACTATGAAATGTCCTATAAGTTAGTATTTCAAATATTTCCATATTTGCCATAGTATTTTTCTTCTGGAGAAAGTCTTATTTGTATTATTTTGGTTAGAATTAATTCATTTATTTTTGCAATCATTTTAAAGTCAATATTATTGGCCGCCTTAAGCAATATATTTTTTCGACTGTCCACAGAACAAACCCTCATTATACAATAACATGCCTAATGTTGGAATAAGAGGTTTATTATTCCATGCGTGTTCAATACAAACTACAAATGAATAATTGGTTTAGGGCCCTGAGTGTCACAAATGTGTCCTATTGGTTATACAATGCTATCCAAAAGAACACACCAGGCGCTCTTTGAGTGTTTTCTTAAGACTAAAGACCCATATTCACAGAAGAAGGAGAAGGTGGTTGTCTCCGTCAGCTTTTCTGCACCGTCTCTAGTTCCTCTTTTCTGCACAGAAAAACTGGACCAGTTAAATGCGCATGCTTAGAGACCTCCATAGGCCCCAATATGTTTTCATAAATGGTTACACAGGAAATCAGAAGCGTATTTTTATTGTTTCTGCTGCATATTTCTTGTCCAAGATAGCGCCTTCTGCAAAATTCCTCATTAGTATGCAAAATACATCTCCTCAAAGGCCAGTTTGGGTTAACATATAGTTTGACAGAGCATACAAAATATAGTATAGCATATAAAAAATATATATAGTAAAGAATGACTGTAGGTAAATGATTTACATCTCTTTAGGCAAAGCATGCACAACATACGAATAGAGAATCAAGGATAACTCTAATGAGAAATAAAAAAAAATGTATTATATTTTCTACACTAATTAACCTAAGTTTAACCTAATTAATCTAGTTAAGCCTTTAAAGGAGAAGGAGAAGCACTTTAGCAACGAGACCAACACCGTGTAAGTACATTTAGACTTGTTTTCAGTTGCTGTGTATGGTTAGAGAACACTTAGACTTGTTTTAATGCTTTGCTTCTTAGACTTTACACACCTGAAACGTGCCTATAGCCTTATTCACTGCTGCTCTTATAGTGGTGTAAATTGCTTCCTTGTCCTCATTTGTAAGTCTCTTTGAATAAAAGCGTCTGCTAAATGACTAAATGTAAATGTTTAAATGTCACTTTAAGCTGAATACTAGTATCTTGAAAATATCTAGTTAAATCGTGTTTGACAAATATACTGTCATCATGGTCAGGGGCGCCACTAGGGTGGGGAGTTATGATGATTCTAAGGAGCCACGCCGTTTTGGGACCCATAGATACTATTAGGGGCTCACCGGGTATTATTCACTGTTATCCGCGACAACCATCCACCCCCCACTCCGCACTTTCGTCCACGACACAGCCAACCCACATTCCCCACTCCAGAACATTTTTCATTTGTTTTCACATGTGATGTTTAATGGAGCAAGGATATTTTTCCACAGTATTTCATAAAGTGTTTTTCTTCTGAAGACTTCTTTCTTTTAGTTTGGCTGGAATAATCTTTTTTTAAACATGTAAATACTGCTAAGGTCAATATAATGAGCCCTCTTAAGAATGTTGTGTTTTTGATTGGCTACAAAACAACTGACTGTTTCCAATGACTTACCTAGTTAACCTAATTAACCTAATGGCACTTTAAGCTGAATACTAGTATATTGCGACATAACTAGTAAAATAATAATGAATATATGTTGTCATCATGGCAAATACAGAAATAAATGAGTTATTAAAGGCATAGTTCACCCCAAAAATGAAAATGATTTCATCATTTACTCACCTTTTAAATCTTTATGAGTTTCTTTCTTCTATTAAAAACAAAGGAAGATATTTCAAAGAGACAAGTAACCTTAGACTTCAATAGTATTTATTTTCCTACTCTGAACGTCAGTGGGTTTCCAGAAGAAAGAAACTCATAAGTAATCACTTTGGGCAAAGAGTAAATAGTGAATACCTTTACTTATTTTTATGTGAACTATTCCTTTAAAACAATTATGTTGGAAAACTTCTCTCTGTTTAATTGCACTTGGGAAATATTTGAAAAAGAATAAAAATTTCATAGGAGGGCTGATAAATAGAGATAATAAATAAATTCATATCATTTATTTTGTAATGATCTATATCGAATCATTCATTCATTCATTCATTTTCTTTTCGGCTTAGTCCCTTTATTAATCCGGGGTCGCCACAGTGGAATGAACTGCCAAATTATCCAGCCCTTCCAGCTGCAACCCATCTCTGGGAAATATATTGAATCATTTTTAATCTAATTTTGCATCTTATATTGCTCTGTAGATTCCAGTTCATTTAGCATCAGCTCTGTTCAGGACTCGAGTGTTAAAGTCCTGTTGAGGATTAAAGTGAAGACGGATGCCCGATTCAACCCAAACAACCTAAAAACCTTGAGTAAAATCAGAGATGAGGTGAGAGCTGTGAGCCGTGTCTTTCATTACTGTCATCTTCCAGGTGTTTATTTTAATATTGTTTCTGTTTTCATTCATTTAAATCTGACAGATGCAAAAGAAGCTACAAATCGGATCTTTCTCACTGACTTGGAAAACTCAGCAAGGTGGGGAAGTCTTCAAAGAAGTCACCTTGAAGAAAAGCGTTGAAGGAAAATGTAACTGACTTGCTGGATAATACAATATAATTTGATTTAAAAAGTTGGGGTTTGTTCATAGGTAATATTTGCACAGATGGTGGTGGAAGAAAGCAGATATTGACGTTGACTTGTTGACTTTTGACGTTCATTGTACGAACACATCTTCCTATAGAAGTCAATGGCTAACACTTTTTGTCAATACATTAAAGAAATATATTTAAAGAAACTCAAACAGGTTTTGAACAAGTGGAGAGTAAGTAAATGATAACAGAATTTTTATTTTTGATTTAATTTAAGGATTTAATTTAATATTATTCTGCATAAATAAAACATAACACCACAGTCATCTAATATAATGCATAAAATGAAATCTTCAGTGAATATCTGAAATGTTTTCTGCCAACACTGTGTAACCATCTTCTCAAATTGAATAGTAATGTCTGTGATTTTACAATAAACAAGTTAACGTAAACAATAAAGTGTGATTTGATGCCACGTTTCCATTAAATCTTGTCCTCAGGGAACATGTTTACCCACTGGTCCAGTGCAGTGCTGACTTCTATGTATCAAATGGAAACCCTTCTGAGGTGCAACATATTTTTGCAATCAGTTTGTAAAATCTGCAATTTACAAGAATTACCACAGGAGGGTGCAACATTTATTTGGAATCAGTTTGCAAAAGTTGTAGTTCACAAAAATCTCCACAGGAGGGCGCAACATTTATTTAATTTTGTGAAGTTGTAGTTTACAAAAATGACCACAGGAGGGCGCAACATTTATTTGGAATTAGTTTGCAAAAGCTGTAGTTCGCAAAAATCTCCACAGGAGGGCGCAACATTTATTTGGAATATGTTTGCAAAAACTGTAGTTCACAAAAATCTCCACAGGAGGGCATAACATTTACTTCATTTTGTGAAGTTGTAGTTTACAAAAATCACCACAGGAGGGCGTAGCATTTACTTCATTTTGCGAAGTTGTAGTTTACAAAAATCACCACAGGAGGGCGCAACATTTATTTGGAATTCTTTTGCAAAAGTTGTGATGCAAAAGTCACCACAGGAGGGCGCAACATTTATTTGGAATTTGTTTGCAAAAGCTGTAATTCACAAAAGTCACCACAAGAGGGTATAACTACATTTTTAATTAGTTTGTAAAAGCTGCAGTTTACTAAATTGACCACAGGAGGGCGCAACATTTATTTGCAGTCGATTTGCAAAACCTGCAGTTTACAAAAATCACCACAGGAGGGCGCAACATTTATTTGGAATCAGTTTGCAAAAGCTGTAGTTCACAAAAATCTCCACAGGAGGGCGTAGCATTTATTTAATTTTGCGAAGTTGTAGTTTACAAAAATGACCACAGGAGGGCATACATTTATTTGCAAATGGTTTGTAAAGCCTATAGTTCACACAAAGTACCACAGGAGGGCGCAACATTTATTTGGAATTAGTTTGCAAAAGCTGTAGTTCACAAAAATCTCCACAGGAGGGCGTAGCATTTACTTCATTTTGCGAAGTTGTGGTTTACAAAAAATCACCACAGGAGGGCGCAACATTTATTTGAAATTAGTTTGCAAAAACTGTAGTTCACAAAAATCTCCACAGGAGGGCGTAGCATTTACTTCATTTTGCGAAGTTGTAGTTCACAAAAATCACCACAGGAGGGCATAGCATTTACTTCATTTTGCGAAGTTGTAGTTTACAAAATCACCACAGGAGGGCGCAACATTTATTTGCAATCAATTTGTAAAAGATGTAGTTTATAAAAGTCACCACAGGAGGGCACAACGTTTAATTGCAATCAGTTTGTAAAAGCTGCAGATTACAAAAGTGACGACAGGGGGCACATTTATTTGCAATCTGTTTGCAAAAGCTGTAGTTCACAAAAATCTCCACAGGAGGGCATAGCATTTATTTAATTTGGCGAAGTTGTAGTTTACAAAAATGACCACAGGAGGGCGCAACATTTATTTGCAATTGGTTTGTAAAGCCTGTAGTTCACACAAAGTACCAGAGGAGGGCGCAAAATTTATTTGGAATCAGTTTGCAAAATATGTAGTTCACAAAGTCACCACAGGAGGGCGCAGTGTTTATTTGCAATCAACTTGCCAAAGCTATAGTTAACAAAAGTCACCACAGGAGGGCATAAAATTTATTTAATTTTGCGAAGTTGTAGTTAATAACGATCACCAGATGAGGGCGCAACGTTTAGATGCAATTAATTTACGACAACTGTAGTTCACAAAAATTTCCACTGGAGGGCATAAAATTTATTTCATTTTGTGAAGTTGTAGTTGTACAAAAAATACCACAGGAGGGCGCAACATTTATTTGCAATTTGTTTGCAAAAGATGTGATGCACAAAAGTCACCACCGGAGGGCGCAACATTTGTAATCAGTTTGTAAAAGCTGCAGATTACAAAATGACCACAAGAGGGCGCATCGTTTATTTGCAATGTTTGTAAAAGATGTAGTTCACAAAAATCACCACAGGAGGGCGCAACATTTATTTGGAACTCCGGCTGAGTGCAGTTTTTCCTCCGCTCCACTAGGCGGAGAGAGTGGGTTTTACCTTCATTCTGATACCTTTCAGTGATTGACCACATGATGACACTTGACGACAACAACCACAACAACACATGCAGATCCTGCAGATGACAGATATTAATAATTACACTTTAAACACAAATATTACCAGCTAATCTGCTAATAAAACCGACACACAACCAGTTTAAATGGAGGACTCGAGCTTGTCCCGCGACTCAGCTGAAAGTAAGTGGATTTCCTCATATACAGCAGATGTTTTGATGGTTGTTGCGGGACATTTACAATCTGTCAATGTTTTATCCACTGATATTCACATCATCAAGAGTAATATGTGTGTCTGTGTTGGTCCTGCAGTCGTTGTGTGAAGCTCTGATGTTTATTTCTGCTGTTAATTCTTCTAGTCCTGAATACTGTAGTAAGAGTAAATGACAGGATTATTTAAAGCGTCCAGATATAAAACACATGTGATGGAAAGACACTTTGCTGATGTTAGTGACTGCTGTTCATTCCGTTTCAGTGTTTCTGTAAACTAGTGATGATGTTCAGAGATCTGTCATTATTTTAATGAGGCTTTTTTATTCAGTGTTGTTGTTTTGTGGCTGTAAAACTGTATTTAACACCAAAGTGAACAGTAAAACATTGATGCAGCATCACTGAAGTATAATAGAGTCTGCTGTATTATATCAATATGAAACATTAATATTCAATAATAATCTATTCATTAAACTCTTTTATTTTTAAAATGACCAACAATATTTTGTGTGTATTTGTCTCTTTCTAGATCAGATATGTGTGGATTAATGTATTTCTGTCTTGACTACAGAGTCTTGTGGACTGTAAGACGTGTGGACAGACACTGACTGTACTGATGAGGATCATCTGCTGCTGCACAGGTGATGTAGATCATGTGTGATTGTGTGTGTGTGTGTGTGTGTGTGTGTGTGATTGGCTCTTCCACATGTCGGTTACCATCATTTTCTTTGTGGAGGGTCACTCCTCTAGAAAGTAAATGATGGTAACCGAAACAGGTGGGGAAGGGACGAAGGTCCAGAATTTTTATACAGTTCATTTTAAATTTTTTTTTGTCAGGCTGTAAAGTATAACCCCTGCTGGACACGGCTCCGGAAGCTCCAGGGGGAGACCGTACTGGTATCCCCCCTTCTTCAGGCGCGCCTCACACTCACTCACTCACCATTCACACATATCGCAGAGTTCTGGCTGGCATTGAACCAGCAACCCCTGAAGCCGTGGGGCAGCGCTCTTACCACAGAGCCACAGATCTCCTGACTGAACACCTGCTAGAACTGATGTTAGACTCCATCTGAGCTGTAATTGGACAATAAACTAGTTAAAGTTTGAACCCACATCTCTCCCAGCCTCCTCCTCTACGAGTGTGTTTATCCACTCAGACCACTGTGCTCTTCACACACGTCTAATCCTCTTTGATTTGTAAAGTCAGCCATAGTGGGATTTGAACTCAAGTCTCCATGATTAAAGCGTGATACTTTACCACCTGAGCCACTGAGTCTGACATGTGCTGCAGGGTTTATAATTAAGTTCACAAGTTTTTACTGAACATCACAAATCAGCTAAAGAGTTACATACCTTCTTCTGTATTTTCAGCACAGTAAAGGAGACATTTCTTAATGTTTGTATGTTTTTATTCACAGCACAGATGGAAAGTAAAGGAGTGTGAAGAAAAGACACGACTCAAACACAAGTGAGTCAAATCTCTTATATGCAGTGATGCTGCTTTTGAATCACTGATTCATTAAGCTCTGAATCTTTAACTTAATATGAATCTTTGATTTAAATCTTTAAATTGACTCTTTGATTTGAATCTTTATTTTGACTCTTTGATTTGAATCTTTATTTTGACTCTTTGATTTGAATCAGTGGTTCACAGCACAAATCTATCTGGCCAATCCTGATTTTAGAAAGATGCTCAACAAAATCCTGAGATGTCAGTGTTTCTCCACTAGAGGGCGCTGATGTGATGAATCTACAATATAGTTTAAGCGGATCTTCAACACAAATGAGCTGAATTATTGAGAAGCAACAATCATCAACACTCGACTCTCTTTATCTTTAGACAGACATTCAGTCTGAGCTAGAAGAGACGTCTAGAAGAACCAGACGGTAAGAACATCTTACTTCAGCTGACTCTGTCTGACCAAATCAACAAGCTCAGATTAGATGACAGACATTAATAATCAGCAGACATTAATAATCAGCAGACATTAATAATCAGCAGACATTAATAATCATCAGACATTAATAATCAGCAGACATTAATAATCAGCAGACATTAATAATCATCAGACATTAATAATCAGCAGACATTAATAATCAATAAGACAGTGACGTGTAAAATGGGGCCTGTCTGAATATCTACACTTGCTGTCTTTGCTCTGAGCACTTGTGTACTTGCTGCTGTTTTCTCTGTGTTTGATCAAGTGTTCAGTATAAGACTGCAGGAGTCGACATGTCTGATGCTCTTACAGGACACGTGTGCTCTGTCTAAACTTTACCTGCAGCAGTAGTTTATTATCTGTAATCTTCTAATGAGGTGACAGTAATGAGCTCAATCAGACTGCTCTGACAGTAATAAATGCTCTAATACTTTATTTTTACTGCCAAATTAAAGATCTTATTAGCATAACTTGAACACTGAAGACTAGAACTAGAACATGATGCCTGATGGGAAACGTTCAGCCTCAAATATCATGTTCAGATGCTCTGATGTGTTCAAGAGCAGAAGTGTGTGTATTGAAACAGGCCTGTAATCAGGTCGACATTACAGGTAAAGAGTGTAAAGTCAGGGCTTCATCAGTGAGGATGTGATGAAGAACCACCTTCCTCTTCCTCATGGCTTCAGTTCACATGTAAAGCTGTATTTCCAGATCCTGCACAGGGTTTCTCTCTTACTGAAATCCTCAGCATGTTTCAGAGAGCTGCATGAGCTGAACTGAGTCTATCAGAGACGAGAGAGAGATGACATGTGCAGCGTAATGAACAGATATCAGTGTAGATCCATCACCAGAAGACATCTAGTAAAACAAAACAACACATCAAGAGGTTATTTACCAGATGCAGATATATATTCTATCTTTTGTTAAAGCATTATTATCATTATTATATAATCCTATAATATATCCTAAATCCTATAATATATGCTAAATCCTATAATATATCTGTGTATCCTTCAGATATCCCACAACAGCTCCTCTGCACATGTGCGTCTCCTCAGTGATTGACAGCTAATATAAATCCGCCTCCAGCAATAAACTGACCGTCTGTCTGGAACTCGCAAACACGGACGCGCGGAATGATACACACTGTGAACAGTCTCAATGGTGTTTGGTCTGAATATCAGTCCGCTCTGAACTCCAGAACTAACTTGTGCATCATATAGTTTATTTACTTTATAAATCTGCATATTTAATCATTTAAAGTGTAAAGAGCCAATGAAGCTACTAGTTCTGCTTAAACTAATATAATCTGCGTCACAAACCCAAATCACTGATCAAACACGACACACATCAGGATGAACTGAGGATGAATTAGCATCTGCTTCACACACACACACACACACTACAGGCAGATCGCCGTGTGTACACACTGAACACGTGCTTAATTCAAAAGCATCTGTCTTACCCTCTCAGTTGCGTGCACAGAGTTAACTCACGATGTTTTGCGAGTCGAAATCCTGTCAAAATGATGACTTTGTCTACAACTGGATGAGTTTAAAGCTTCAGTCTCCTGTGTGCTGCTGCAGCTCGTCTGTTGATCCTGAACTGCAGTTCTCCAGCGCTCCACAAGGCGGAGTCACTCACTGACTGACACACAGAGACACGCCCCCAGCCGTGACACAACACATGATGACAGCTGAAGCAGCTCGTGTTTACTGCTTAAATAACTGCTCTAAAGGTGCGGTTTTCTTTCTTTTAGAGAAGCTGAAGGTTTGCTCGCCTCATAAACATCCAGCTTTAATGACCAGCAGCTGAAACAGAGACAGTTTGAAGGCCCAAACCTGGACTTCAGCAGCGGGTGAGTCTCAGCATTCATTCAACTCTTATTCTGTTAATATGATCATGTTTGAGTGCTGTAATGAAGAGCACATCAATATATTCAGAATTAGTGCTGCACTGAGTTCATTTTGTCGCTGATCGAGCTGTTTAGGCTGCAGAGAAGTGAAATTTCTGGCTGATTGATGATGGTATTATCTTAAAAACTCTTAGATTCTGATTGTGATCATTTATATTTGTACATTTCTGTGTTTATTTCTATATACTGATGTTTAAATCTTATTTTATTGTATTTTCATTCTTATTTTTATAATTTTTTTGATATTTGACATCTAAAAATGTGCTCATGTTAACCAGAAGCTCCTGCATGAGTGTGGCTGGTGATGGTCCAGTGGTCAGAGCACACGGCATGAGCTCTGAATCCTCACACAGGACCTGGGATCAAACCCCTCCACAGAGCATGAGGGATCTTTAACATGTTTATTGTGAAATCACAGCTCATCTACAGGTCAAGAGTCAAATATGAGTTCCTGCAGGTGTTCAGAAATGAGATCTGTGGCTCAGTGGTAATAGCTCATGATATCAGACCTCATCCATCACAGTTGATGAGGGTTCAAACACCACTTCAGAAGATTGAGTCAACACAACAAGTTTATTTTTATTCAGTTCTTTATTGTGAGTTCACCGCTCAGCGGTCTAACATCAGCTCCAGCAGGTGTTCAGTCAGGAGATCTGTGGCTCTGTGGTAAGAGCGCTGCCCCATGGCTTCAGGGGTTGCTGGGTTGATCCCAGCCAGAACTCTGCGATATGTGTGAATGGTGAGTGAGTGTGAGGCGCGCCTGAAGAAGGGGGGATACCAGTACGGTCTCCCCCTGGAGCTTCCGGAGCCGTGACCAGCAGGGGTTATACTTTACAGCCTGACAAAAAATTTAAAATGAACTGTATAAAAATTCTGGACCTTCGTCCCTTCCCCATCCGTTTCGGTTACCATCATTTGCTTTCTAGAGGAGTGACCCTCCACAAAGAAAATGATGGTAACCGACATGTGGAAGAGCCAATCACACACACACAATCACACATGATCTACATCACCTGTGCAGCAGCAGATGATCCTCATCAGTACAGTCAGTGTCTGTCCACACGTCTCTGCTTCTGTTCAACAGGCTTACAGTCCACAACACTTCACTGATCCTGTAGAGTCGACACAAATAAACACATTATTACACACACTGCATATCTGATCTTACAATAGACAAATATTACACATTTATGAAATATTGCGCCCTCCTGTGGAGATATTTCTGAACTACACATTCAAATCTACTGAATTAAAAATATTCACCCATGTGTGGTGATTTTTATGGAAGCCCGTTCCCGTCACTGAATAAAAAAAACATTAATTGAAAAAAAAAAAAGGAAAAAAATCAATTTAAGTCAGAATTGAGAGTTATTAAGTCAGAATTACGAGTTTTAAAGGAGTTTCCTGTTATGGCGATTGGCCATAAATGAAGTGTTAAAGACTCTTTCTTTAGGTTCTCTGCTTGTGATGTGGTATGAATTCGCAGCCCAGTTTACCAATAAAGGCCAGGAATACACAGTATTTGGTTGACATATTTACTGAACTGAAATATAAACTAATACAACCCTTTTAGATTTAGCCCTTTATAATGTCTATGTACGATATGTCTGCAGCTCCCAAAAACAGCACACGAGTGCACTTTTGCACTATGAAACAAATAACAGCTGCGACAAAACGTAACTCATATAATTGTTACACATATAATAGATAAATAATGTAGAAATCCTAATTTTAGACTTTTGGAGGAATCACACAACCTATAGCTAGTTTCAGGCGCTCTGTTTATTGCTTTATGATTGCCATTTAGACCAAATGGTAATAAAGAACAAATCCATACGAATAAATAGACAGCCTAGTTCAACTATATATTTCATTTTTGAAAGCGTGATAAACAATAAAAAGTCAGATAAAGGCTTTATGTTGTGATTATGAGCTAATGTGCATGTGTCTTTAAAACTCCATTTATGGCCAGTCGGCAAAACAGGAAACTCGTTTCTAACTTGGAATTCTGACTTAATAACTCGCAAATCCTATAATATATCTGTGTATCCTTCAGAAATCCCACAACAGCTCGACAGTGAAGAAAAGCTTCACCAAATGCATAAATGGAGAGTAACGCGACTCACCTGTAAGGGACTTTGTTTTGTTGGTTTAGTTTGTAGTGATGTTGTTGTAGTGTTTGTGTTCAGTCATTGCTCTCTCTCTCTCTCCTCTGCAGCAGTGAAGATACACTCTTTTAGCCTGACCACCTTTGACAACAGCGACACCAGATCAACACAGGTACACCGTTTTACTGGCTTCAAGTTGAGCTCCAGCAGATGACAGCTCAGTGATAGACTCATGTCAGTCAACAGCACATATTACAGCCCGACAGCGAAGAAAAGCCACACCAAGTGCAGAAATGGAGAGTAACGCGACTCACCTGTAAGTGACTTTGTTTCGTTGGTTTAGTTTGTAGTGATGTTGTTAGAGTGTTTGTGTTCAGTCATTGCTCTCTCTCTCTTTCCTCTGCAGCAGTGAAGATACACACGTGTGTCTGTTGTGTTTCTGCTGCAGATCTTTGACCAGCGCTCAACAGCTGATGCTTCTCCACACACTCCTCCACATCCAGGCGGATTCACTGCACCAGTAAAGGTATTTATGAGCTCATATTTCCAGTAGAGAGTCCAGAAAGTGTGTTTGTTGTGCTGCTGGTCTGTCGCGTGTGTGTTGGGGGAGGGACTTTCTGTGGAAAGCATTTGATTGGCCAGATTTGGTGTCGAGTCCTCAATACAGTATGAGGAGAGTTTAGAAGTAAATGATGATATTTTACAGTGTTTAATTGTGTTTAGTAACATTTAAAGCCCCACAAGCAGCTGTAAGATCATTTGAAACATGTTCATGTGCTTGATTGAAGAATAAGCATGTGTTTCACATTTTGAATAGTGAAATATAATAATATATTAGCAGATGATGCAGTTTACATTTATTTAAAATAATTTACATTTGATATGAATTATTTGTGTTTATTTAATTATTTTTTTTCAAAATGTGTAGAATGTGGTCATCCTCCCATTGGAGAAAGAAAGGTGTGTTTATGTGTGTGGTGATGGTGTAGTGGTCAGAGCACACATCATGACAGCTGAAGCTGTCACAGCATACCTGGGTTCAAATCCAAGCACTGCTGCTGCTTTTTACGGAGGTAGTCAGGAAAAAAACCAAAGTAATTTTATGTTTGTGGTCCTGTCCTAATTGCCTTTCCGTTTGCACTTGCATTGGTGTGCGACACATCGGTGAAGGTTTCGTACCCAGGCCTCTGCTGTAACCATCTCCCTAGCAAACATGTGTTCAGCCACTCGCCCATCGGGACTTTCAGTCTTTCAGCTGCTGTTTGGGCCACACTGTTTGATTGAATCCCAGCAACCAAAGGTAAAGTAAGCAATAGTGGGACTCAAACCCATGTCTTCTGTATGGCAGTCAAAGGCTCATCCACTGAACCACAGGGCCTGGCTTTTGGCAGTAGTTGTTTTGTGAGCCAAATTACAAAGAAACAATTGTCACACCTTGGTCGTGCTGAAAATAGTGATAAAGCCCAATTCAGACACACTCTGCATCGTGTAGACTCGATGGCTCAGGTCATAAAGTATTGATCTTTAATCAAGGAGACCCGGGTTCAAACCTCACTATGGCTAATGTCCATCTTGAGCTCATTATACTCACCATGAGCTCCTGATGATGGACGCTGATGTGAAACCAATGATGAATGACTGAATAAACACAAGTTCTCTGAGGAAGAGACTCATAAAGACAAGAGTTCAGATCTGACTTGTATCTTGTTCTAGCAGAAGTGGGATTCGATCCTTCACACTTCTAAATGGCAGTCGAAAGCTCATCCACTGAGCCACAGGTTTTGAGATTTGGCATTAGGCTTTTTGTGAACCAAATTACAAAGAAATATGTGTCAAACCTTGGTCATAATGAGATTGGTGATAAAGCCCCATTCAGATATCTCTTCCAATATCTAGACTCGGTGGCTCAGGTCATAAAGTGTTGAGCTTTAATCAAGGAGACCCGGGTTCAAACCTCACCATGGCAAATGTCCATCTTGAGCTCATTATATTCACCAAGAGCTCCTGATGATGGATGCTGATGTGAAACTCATGATGGGTGAGTCAATAAACACAAGCTCACTGAGGAAGAGACTCATAAAGACAAGGGTGCAGATCTGACTTGTATCTTGTTTTATTGAAACAGCTCACACACAGGTCTGCAGTCAAACACCAGTACCAGCAGGTGCTCAGTCAGGAGATCTGTGGCTCTGTGGTAAGAGCGCTGCCCCATGGCTTCAGGGGTTGCTGGTTCAATGCCAGCCAGAACTCTGCGATATGAGTGAATGGTAAGTGAGTGTGAGGCGCGCCTGAAGAAGGGGGGATACCAGTACGGTCTCCCCCTGGAGCTTCCGGAGCCGTGTCCAGCAGGGGTTATACTTTACAGCCTGACAAAAAATTTAAAATGAACTGTATAAAAATTTTAGACCTTCGTCCCTTCCCCACCCATTTCGGTTACCATCATTTGCTTTCTAGAGGAGTGACCCTCCACAAAGAAAATGATGGTAACCGACATGTAGAAGAGCCAAACACACACACACACATAATCTACATCACCTGTGCAGCAGCAGATGATCCTCATCAGTACAGTCAGTGTCTGTCCACACGTCTCTGCTTCTGTTCAACAGGCTTACAGTCCACAACACTTCACTGATCCTGTAGAGTCGACACATTATTACACACACTGCATATCTGATCTTACAATAGACAAATATTACACATGTATGAAGTATTGCGCCCTCCTGTGGAGATATTTCTGAATTACACATTCAAATCTAATGAATTAAAAATATTCACCCTCGTGTGGTGATTTTTATGGAAGCCCGTTCCCGCCACTGAATAAAAAAAAACATTAATTGGAAAAAAAAATAATAATAAGTAAAAAAAAAAATAAAGGAAAAAATAAATTTAAGTCAGAATTGAGAGTTTTAAAGGAGTTTCCTGTTATGGCGATTGGCCATAAATGAAGTGTTAAAGACTCTTTCTTTAGATTCTCTGCTTGTGATGTGGTATGAATTCGCAGCCCAGTTTACCAATAAAGGCCAGGAATACACAGTATTTGGTTGACATATTTACTGAACTGAAATATAAACTAATACAACCCTTTTAGATTTAGCCCTTTATAATGTCTATGTACGATATGTCTGCAGCTCCCAAAAACAGCACACGAGTGCACTCTTGCAATATGAAACAAATAACAGCTGCGACAAAATGTAACTCATATAATTGTTACACATACACTGGCGATCAAAATTAGAGAACAATTTATAAATAATTGAACAATTCTGAAATAATTTCATCTTCACTGCTCAACAGTTGAAGGAGTTTTTGTCCCGTCTATACCATGCTACCAGAACACCTTTTAACCAAAATAACTAAAGCATTTTAACAAAAACCATTATTTTGCAGAAAACACACTGATCAAAATTAGAGAACACTTTCAGATACCTCCCAGTTATTGGTCTTAATCTGGCACCTGGTTGTAATTTCCATGATTATCTGTCAACCCCTATTTAACTATCAGCCTAACTTTCAGTTTCACTGATTCTGCAATGTGGTGGGCCGTTCTAAAGTGACTGAAAGCCTCCGGCAGCAGGTTGTCCAGATGAAAGCCAAAGGGATGACCCTATCAGCAATAGCAAGACAGGTTGGTCATTCCAAATCTGTGATTTCAAGAATATTGAATCTTTACAACATCACAAGCTCATTCAAGTCCCCCAAGAAGGCTGGTCGTCCACGGAAGACAAATACAAGAGAGGACAGGATACTGCGGAGGATCTCAATGGGCAATCGTTTCCACACTGCAGCTGGAATTGCTCTCCAGTTCAGCGCTAAACGGGGTAAAGATCGGTCTCGTCATACAGTGTCTCGAAGTTTAAGAGAATTTGGACTCAAAGTCCACTCTGCAGTGACCAAACCTCTCATAAGCAGAAAGAATCAAAAGGCTAGACTAAGCTTTGCTGAGGTGCATGTTGTGTAGACAGAGGACAGAGCACAACTAGTCCAAAGTTCAATTCAGTGATGAAAGCAAGCTTAATTTATTTGGGTTTGATGGGAAACATTATGTTCGGCGACAAAGACTGAACCAAAAGTGTGTAAAGAAGTTAGTGAAAAGTGGAGGAAGTGTCATGGTTTGGGGTATGTTTTCTGCAGTAGGAGTTGAGTCTCTTATACAGCTAAGTGGCAAAGTGAATGCAAATGTTTATCAGAACCTTCTTCAACAACATATGGTTCCTTCCCTGCGTTCATCACCCTATCAGCCAGCAGTTTTCATGCAGGACAATGCTCCATGTCACACAGCAAAATGGGTAAAGCAGTTCCTTGAAACTGAAAACATTGAAATAATGACATGGCCTGCCCAGAGTCCTGAACTCAACCCAATAGAGAACCTCTGGAAAATCCTTGGTGACAAAGTTATGGTCAAGAAACCCACTACAGTCACCGAACTGTGGAGAAGACTGAAAGAACAGTGGACCAAAATCACACCAGAGCAGTGTGAGGGACTAGTGCTGTTCTGTGGCTGTCCTGTGGCCGCAAATGTGCTTAAGTCATTCAGAGCAGAGGCCTGTACACTTTCTACTAATTGCTGACTGTCGTAACCTTCAGAAAATTTTGTTGTAATCTCTTTCCATGCTACAGTCATTGTTGTTCTCTAATTTTGATCAGTGTGTTTTCTGCAAAATAATGGTTTATGTGGAAATGTCTTCGTTAATTTGGGGAAAAGTTGTTCTGGTAGCATGGTATAGACGGGACAAAAACTCCTTCAACTGTTGAGCAGTGAAGATGACATTATTTCAGAATTGTTCAATTATTTATAAATTGTTCTCTAATTTTGATCGCCAGTGTATAATAGATAAATAATATAGAAATCCTAATTTTAGACTTTTGGAGGAATCACACAACCTATAGCTAGTTTCAGGCGCTCTGTTTATTGCTTTATGATTGCCATTTAGACCAAATGGTAATAAAGAACAAATCCATACGAATAAATAGACAGCCTAGTTCAACTATATATTTCATTTTTGAAAGCGTGATAAACAATAAAAAGTCAGATAAAGGCTTTATGTTGTGATTATGAGCTAATGTGCATGTGTCTTTAAAACTCCATTTATGGCCAGTCGGCATAACAGGAAACTCATTTCTAACTTGGAATTCTGACTTAATAACTCGCAAATCCTATAATATATCCGTGTATCCTTCAGAAATCCCACAACAGCTCGACAGTGAAGAAAAGCCACACAAAGTGCAGAAATGGAGAGTAACGCGACTCACCTGTAAGTGACTTTGTTTTGTTGGTTTAGTTTGTAGTGATGTTGTTGTAGTGTTTGTGTTCAGTCATTGCTCTCTCTCTCTCTCCTCTGCAGCAGTGAAGATACACTCTTTTAGCCTGAACACCTTTGACAACAGTGACACCAGATCAACACAGGTACACCGTTTTACTGGCTTCAAGTTGAGCTCCAGCAGATGACAGCTCAGTGATAGACTCATGTCAGTCAACAGCACATATTACAGCCCGACAGCGAAGAAAAGCCACACCAAGTGCAGAAATGGAGAGTAACGCGACTCACCTGTAAGTGACTTTGTTTCGTTGGTTTAGTTTGTAGTGATGTTGTTAGAGTGTTTGTGTTCAGTCATTGCTCTCTCTCTCTCTCTCTCTCTCTCTCTCTCTCTCTCTCTCTCTCTCTCTCTCTGCTGCAGTGAAGATACACACGTGTGTCTGTTGTGTTTCTGCTGCAGATCTTTGACCAGCGCTCAACAGCTGATGCTCCTCCACACACTCCTCCACATCCAGGCAGATTCACAGCTCCAGTAAAGGTATTTATGAGCTCATATTTCCAGTAGAGAGTCCAGAAAGTGTGTTTGTTGTGCTGCTGGTCTGTCGCGTGTTTGTTGGGGGAGGGACTTTCTGTAGAAAGCATTTGATTGGCCAGATTTGGTGTCGAGTCCTCAATACAGTATGAGGAGAGTTTAGAAGTAAATGATGATATTTTCCAGTGTTTAATTGTGTTTAGTAACATTTAAAGCCCCACAAGCAGCTGTAAGATCATTTAAAATATGCTTGATGTGTTTGATTGAAGAATAAGCATGTGTTTCACATTTTGAATAGTGAAATATAATAATATATTAGCAGATGATGCAGTTTACATTTATTTAAAATAATTTACATTTGATATGAATTATTTGTGTTTATTTAATTATTTTTTTTCAAAATGTGTAGAATGTGGTCATCCTCCCATTGGAGAAAGAAAGGTGTGTTTATGTGTGTGGTGATGGTGTAGTGGTCAGAGCACACATCATGACAGCTGAAGCTGTCACAGCATACCTGGGTTCAAATCTAAGCACTGCTGCTGCTTTTTACTGAGGTAGTCAGGAAAAAACCCAAAGTAGTTTTATGTTTGTGGTCCTGTCCTAATTGCCTTTCCATTTGCACTTGCGTTGATGTGCACGACACATTGATGCAGGTTTCGTACCCAGGCCTCTGCTGTAACCACGTCCACTGCAAATATGTGTTTAGCCACTCGCCCATCATGACTTTCAGTCTGTCAGCTGCTGTTTGGGCCACACTGTTTGATTGAATCCCAGCAACCAAAGGTAAAGTAAGCAGCAGTGGGACTCAAACCCATGTCTTCTGTATGGCAGTCAAAGGCTCATCCACTGAACCACAGGGCTTGGCTTGGCTTTTGGCAGTAGTTGTTTTGAGAGCCAAATTACAAAGAAACACATGTCACACCTTGGTCGTGCTGAAAATAGTGATAAAGCCCAATTCAGACACTTTCCGCACCATGTAGACTTGATGGCTCAGGTCATAAAGTATTGATCTTTAATCAAGGAGACCCGGGTTCAAACCTCACTATGGCTAATGTCCATCTTGAGCTCTTTATACTCACCAAGAGCTCCTAATGATGGACGCTGATGTGAAACCAATGATGAATGAGTGAATAAACACAAGTTCTCTGAGGAAGAGACTCATAAAGACAAGAGTTCAGATCTGACTTGTATCTTGTTCAAGCAGAAGTGGGATTCGTTCCTTCACACTTCTAAATGGCAGTCGAAAGCTCATCCACTGAGCCACAGGTTTTGAGATTTGGCAATAGGCTTTTTGTGAACCAAATTACAAAGAAATATGTGTCAAACCTTGGTCATAATGAGACTAGTGATAAAACCCCATTCAGATATCTCCTCCAACATCTAGACTCAGTGGCTCAGGTCATAAAGTGTTGAGCTTTAATCAAGGAGACCCGGGTTCAAACCTCACCATGGCAAATGTCCATCTTGAGTTCATTATATTCACCAAGAGCTCCTGATGATGGACGCTGATGTGAAACTCATGATGGGTGAGTCAATAAACACAAGCTCACTGAGGAAGAGACTCATAAAGACAAGGGTTCACACCTGATTTGTATCTTGTTTTATTGAAACAGCTCACACACAGGTCTGCAGTCAAACATCAGTTCCAGCAGGTGTTCAGACAGGAGATCTGTGGCTCTGTGGTAAGAGCGCTGCCCCATGGCTTCAGGGGTTGCTGGTTCAATGCCAGCCAGAACTCTGCGATATGAGTGAATGGTGAGTGAGTGTGAGGCGCGCCTGAAGAAGGGGGGATACCAGTACGGTCTCCCCCTGGAGCTTCCGGAGCTGTGTCCAGCAGGGGTTATACTTTACAGCCTGACAAAAAATTTAAAATGAACTGTATAAAAATTCTGGACCTTCGTCCCTTCCCCACCCGTTTTGGTTACCATCATTTGCTTTCTAGAGGAGTGACCCTCCACAAAGAAAATGATGGTAACCGACATGTGGAAGAGCCAAACACACACACAATCACACATGATCTACATCACCTGTGCAGCAGCAGATGCTCATCATCAGTACAGTCAGTGTCTGTCCACACGTCTCTGCTTCTGTTCAACAGGTTTACAGTCCACAACACTTCACTGATCCTGTAGAGTCGACACAAATAAACACATTATTACACACACTGAATATCTGATCTAACAACAGACAAATAGACAAATATTACATGTGTATCAAATATTGCGCCCTCCTGTGGAGAATTCTCTGAACTACAAATTTGTAAATCTTGAATTTACTGAATTTGAATTTTTCGCCCTCTTGTGGTGATTTTGTGGACTGCGCTGCTGCTGTTCTAAAATACTGAACGTTTCACCCTCCTGTGGAGATATTTCTGAATTACACCACTGCAAATCTAATTGAATGAATTTAAACACGTCGCCATCCTGTGGAGATATTTCTTAATTACATCTTTGCAGATCCGTTGATTTGAAGGATTGTGGTGATTTTCCTGAACTTCAGCACAGCAAATATAAAGCACTGAGATTTCACCTTCCTGTGGCGCAGCTGTGGTTATGTTCATTTTTATCCACTGATGCTGACGACCACAAACATTTTAATGCGTAAAAGGAAGCAGAAAGTCTTGAAGTTTAAAACAAGTAAATATTAAATAAAGAAATATCATCAAACTCTAAATAATACAGTTGTTATGGGGATCTTCAAATGACAGTGAGACAGTAAACTGAGGTCATCGTGAGCACAGTTCTGCTACATGTTGAAGCGAGTCGTTTTCTGTCTTCATCTGTTCCAGGAAAGATCCAAATCTGTTCTTGTTGACTTTATTATTATGATTATTTGAGTCAGTTTTTAATCTTTGACATGATTTTGATCAGTGAATGAAGTTAAACATGACCTAATTTAGTGATGGGTTCAGTTAAAGCGTCTGTCTCTGTCAAATCTCTGTTTTCAGGATCTACCAAGCCAGGTCAGAGGTCATGGAGAGCTCTTGAGTGGAACTGGATTCCTGCTGGATTGGAAACAACTGTTTCCTGAGTTATGTGTCATTTTATGTGTTAATTCTGTTTAAAGTCATTTCCTTTGTGTGCAGGATAGACTTTCTGTGTAGCAGCAGCTGCCAGTCTGGATGTAGATTACACCAGTATTAACCAGTTTCAGATAAGACGGCTGAGAGTACGAGAAACAGCCTTGAGGATGAAACAGGTCGTTCTCTGTAGAGCTGCTCGATATTGGAAATATGTCACATTGTGATATTTAGATTTCTGTGATTTATATTGTGATATGAGAACAATTTCACCAGATGACTTGAACGGCTCTATGTGTACAGAATTGATCATTTTAGATTGATTAGGATGATTCTGTAGAGGAGAGCATCTGAATAAATATAATAAACAATCTACAAGCTTAGATAAATGCAGCGAAGAGGAAGATAGAGATGAAATAAACAATGTTTTACTGTTTCCTGAAGAGTCTAACAGTACTCAGGTACAGCAACTGAATAATCAAATGTAAAATAACACTGCATAGTCTAGAGCAGTGTTTCCCAACCCTGTTCCTGGAGGCACACCAACAGTACATATTTTGGATGTCTCCCTTTTCTGACCCATTAACTTCAGGTGTTGGAGTCTCTTCTGATGTTATGATAAGTTGATTCAGGTCTGTTTGATTAGGGAGAGGTTGAAAATGTGTACTGTTGGTGTGCCTTCAGGAACAGGGTTGGGAAACACTGGTCTAGATAACTGTTAAATGAACCGTTATTAAAGTTACGAATGGAAGAATTTCTTAGGCCTGAACTGAAAATCTTCACACAGCCACAGGCCTCAAAAACACATGCAACTGCTGAACTATAATCCAGACTCCACACTGCAGATGCTGCGATGTGACTATAGCAAATCATCACATTGAGATATCCATGCTAAAACGATATATTGTGCTGCCCTCGTTCTTTGTGTGTGCGTTATATGATCACTTTTACAGGTCTGAGGTCAGCTCTGGATAGACGGCAGACTGTCTGACCTGCGGCTCCTGTCTCAGATGCAGATACAAACCCACATCTGCAGACCTGTTTGGAAACTGTCTGTCTTTGCTTTAACTGATCAGGATCTTTATACCTTTGTTGACGCCATTTGTGGCCCTCTGTCAGAGTATAATTGCTGTGTTTTTGTTATTGTAAGGCAGCGAGATCGGCCAGCCAACTCTATGTGAGTGTCACAGAACGGCAAACTGTCTTCAGTAAACTCTCTTAATCTTATTGAATCTCCGGCTCGGAGTCTTCTCTTGATCGGACACACCAGTCGTTTTGGTCTCAACTGTAAATTTCCCTCCTAACAATGTGTCTGTGTGTTTAACCACTTTTTAACTTTTACAGCATAAACTCAACATCTAATCAGTAATAAGTGATTATTTTTGCTCTCTTTATTCAGAACTTCAGCTCAAATTCTTGATTAACAATGTGGAAATATCAAACCAATATGAATGTAACATAAAAGAATTCCCAAAAGCTGATGACTACAGACTTAACATCAAATATTGATAAATGAAGTGTAAAACATGAATATTGTACTGTAAAGCGTGTGACTTTCTCACCATGATGTTCTTCACTCCAGATTGTCATTTAGCCTGTGTGTATTTAATGCGCCTCTCATCAATAAACAAATAATAATTTTACCAACAGAAATATGAACTCGTTTCCTTTCATAAATGCCTTATTAAGATGACTGGCTGCTTTTTTAAATCTTGTGAACTCTGCAAGAGGCAGATTTGATCAGTCTTTCTCCAATAGTATCTGGATGCAGACCTAGATTTTTAAGCTGAAACTGCATATATCAGACACAATGCACTCAGTTGAGCTAGTGACGTCATTGTGAGGGGTGGGGTTAGGTGTGCTCATTAAAACGCAGTTTCCATCCGCTCCACTAGGCGGCATCAGCGAGCTTGCTCTTTTAGCCTGAACACCTTTGACAACAGCGACACAGTTCAACACAGGTACACCGTTTTACTGGTGTCAAGTTGAGCGCCAGCAGATGACAGCTCAGTGCCAGACTCATAATGTCAGTCAACAGCGAAGAAAAGCCACACAAAGTGCAGAGATGGAGAGTAACGCGACTCACCTGTAAGTGACTTTGTTTCGTTGGTTTAGTTTGTAGTGATGTTGGAGTGTTTGTGTTCAGTCATTGCTCTCTCTCTCTCCTCTGCAGCAGTGAAGATACACACGTGTGTCTGTTGTGTTTCTGCAGATCTTTGACCAGCGCTCAACAGCTGATGCTCCTCCACACACTCCTCCACATCCAGGCGGATTCACAGCTCCAGTAAAGGTATTTATGAGCTCATATTTCCAGTAGAGTCCAGAAAGTGTGTTTGTTGTGCTGCTGGTCTGTCGCGTGTTTGTTGGGGGAGGGACTTTCTGTAGAAAGCATTTGATTGGCCAGATTTGCTGTCGAGTCCTCAATACAGTATGAGGAGAGTTTAGGAGTAAATGATGATATTTTCCAGTGTTTAATTGTGTTTAGTAACATTTAAAGCCCCACAAGCAGCTGTAAGATCATTTAAAATATGCTTGATGTGTTTGATTGAAGAATAAGCAGGTTTTACACATTTTGAACAATGAAATATAATAATATATTAGCAGATGATGCAGTTTAAATGTATTTTGAATAATTTACATTTTATATTAATTATTTGTGTTTATTTATTTTTTTCTAAATGTGTAAATGTGGTCATCCTTACACTGGAGAAAGAAGTGTTGGTGTGTGTGTGCTGATGGTGTAGTGGTCAGAGCACACAGCATGAGATGTGAAGTTCTCACAGCATACCTGGGTTCAAATCCAAGCCCTGTTACTGCTCTTTACTGCTGATGCAATTACAAAATACAAAAGTGTTTTTCCTCATTTGTGCTCCCGCACTGATTACTTCCCTATCAGTAGCTCCTTTGGTGTGATCCACACAGCGAAGTGGGTTTCAGAGCCAAACCTCTACCTTGTCCTCATTGAATGTGTGTTCAGCCACAGTGTGGGATTCAAACCTCCACTCATCTGTATGGTAGTCAAACACTCATACACTGCACCACAGGGCTTGACTTCTGGCAGTAGTTGTTTGTGAGCCAAATTACAAAGAAATTCATCTCAAATCACGGTTAAAGTTAAGAAATAGATAAAGCTTCATTCAAACATCTGCTTCACAATCCAGAGACAGTGGCTCAGGTCATAAAGTGTTGAGCTTTAATCAAGGAGACCCGGGTTCGAACCTTGCTATGGCTAATGTCCATCTTGAGTTCATTATATTCACCATCAGCGTCCTGCCCTGATGATGGAAGCTGATGGTGAATATAATGAGCTCAAGTTGGATGATGAACACTGATGTGAAACTCATGATGGGTGAGTCAATAAACACAAGTTCTCTGAGGAGAGACTCATAAAGTCAAAGGTTCAAATCTGACTTGTATCTTGTTCTAGCAGGATTCGATCCTTCACGCTTCTGTACGAAAGTTGGAAGCTCATCCTCTGAACCACAGAGCTTGACATTTGGCATCAGTTGTTTTGTGAGCCAAATTACGAAGAAACAAATGTCAAACCTTGGTCATAACGACATTAGTGATAAAGCCCCATTCAGATATCTCCTCCAACATCTAGACTCGGTGGCTCAGGTCATAAAGTGTTGAGCTTTAATCAAGGAGACCCGGGTTCAAACCTCACCATGGCTAATGTCCATCTTGAGCTCATTATATTCACCAAGAGCTCCTGATGATGAACGCTGATGTGAAACTCATGATGGGTGAGTCAATAAACACAAGCTCACTGAGGAAGAGACTCATAAAGACAAGGGCTCAGATCTGACTTGTATCTTGTTTTATTGAAACAGCTCACACACAGGTCTGCAGTCAAACACCAGTACCAGCAAGTGTTCAGTCAGGAGATCTGTGGCTCTGTGGTAAGAGCGCTGCCCCACGGCTTCAGGGGTTGCTGGTTCAATGCCAGCCAGAACTCTGCGATATGAGTGAATGGTGAGTGAGTGTGAGGCGCGCCTGAAGAAGGGGGGATACCAGTTCGGTCTCCCCCTGGAGCTTCCGGAGCCGTGTCCAGCAGGGGTTATACTTTACAGCCTGACAAAAAAAATTTAAAATGAACTGTATAAAAATTCTGGACCTTCATCCCTTCCCCACCCGTTTCGGTTACCATCATTTGCTTTCTAGAGGAGTGACCCTCCACAAAGAAAATGATGGTAACCGACATGTGGAAGAGACAATCACACATAATCTACATCACCTGTGCAGCAGCAGATGCTCATCATCAGTACAGTCAGTGTCTGTCCACACGTCTCTGCTTCTGTTCAACAGGCTTACAGTCCACAACACTTCACTGATCCTGTAGAGTCGACACATTATTACACACACTGCATATCTGATCTTACAATAGACAAATATTACACATGTATGAAGTATTGCGCCCTCCTGTGGAGAGATTTCTGAATTACACATTCAAATCTAATGAATTAAAAATATTCGCCCTTGTGTGGTGATTTTTATGGAAGCAAAAAAAAAAAAAAAAACATTAATTGGAAAAAAAATAATAATAAGTAAAAAAATAAATAAAAAGGAAAAAATCAATTTAAGTCAGAATTGAGAGTTTTAAAGGAGTTTCCTGTTATGGCGATTGGCCATAAATGAAGTGTTAAAGACTCTTTCTTTAGGTTCTCTGCTTGTGATGTGGTATGGATTCGCAGCCCAGTTTACCAGTAAAGGCCAGGAATACACAGTATTTGGTTGACATATTCACTGAACTGAAATATAAACTAATACAACCCTTTTAGATTTAGCCCTTTATAATGTCTATGTATGATATGTCTGCAGCTCACAAAAGCAGCACACGAGTGCACTTTTGCAATATGAAACAAATAACAGCTGCGACAAAATGTAACTCATATAATTGTTACGCATATAATAGATAAATAATATAGAAATCCTAATTTTAGACTTTTGGAGGAATCACACAACCTATAGCTAGTTTCAGGCGCTCTGTTTATTGCTTTATAATTGCCATTTAGACCAAATGGTAATAAAGAACAAATCCATACGAATAAATAGACAGCCTAGTTCAACTATATATTTCATTTTTGAAAGCGTGATAAACAATAAAAAGTCAGATAAAGGCTTTATGTTGTGATTATGAGCTAATGTGCATGTGTCTTTAAAACTCCATTTATGGCCAGTCGGCATAACAGGAAACTCGTTTCTAACTTGGAATTCTGACTTAATAACTCGCAAATCCTATAACATATCTGTGTATCCTTCAGAAATCCCACAACAGCTCGACAGTGAAGAAAAGCTACACCAAATGCATAAATGGAGAGTAACGCGACTCACCTGTAAGGGACTTTGTTTTGTTGGTTTAGTTTGTAGTGATGTTGTTGGAGTGTTTGTGTTCAGTCATTGCTCTCTCTCTCTCTCTCTCTCTCTCTCCTCTGCAGCAGTGAAGATACACTCTTTTAGCCTGACCACCTTTGACAACAGCGACACCAGATCAACACAGGTACACCGTTTTACTGGCTTCAAGTTGAGCTCCAGCAGATGACAGCTCAGTGCCAGACTCATAATGTCAGTCAACAGCAGATATTACAGCCCGACAGTGAAGAAAAGCCACACCAAGTGCAGAAATGGAGAGTAACGCGACTCACCTGTAAGTGACTTTGTTTCGTTGGTTTAGTTTGTAGTGATGTTGTTGTAGTGTTTGTGTTCAGTCATTGCTCTCTCTCTCTCTCTCTCCTCTGCAGCAGTGAAGATACACACGTGTGTCTGTTGTGTTTCTGCTGCAGATCTTTGACCAGAGCTCAACAGCTGACGCTCCTCCACACACTCCTCCACATCCAGGCAGATTCACAGCTCCAGTAAAGGTATTTATGAGCTCATATTTCCAGTAGAGAGTCCAGAAAGTGTGTTTGTTGTGCTGCTGGTCTGTCGCGTGTGTGTTGGGGGAGGGACTTTCTGTGGAAAGCATTTGATTGGCCAGATTTGGTGTCGAGTCCTCAATACAGTATGAGGAGAGTTTAGAAGTAAATGATGATATTTTACAGTGTTTAATTGTGTTTAGTAACATTTAAAGCCCCACAAGCAGCTGTAAGATAATATGAAACATGTTCATGTGTTTGATTGAAGAATAAGCATGTGTTTCACATTTTGAATAGTGAAATATAATAATATATTAGCAGATGATGCAGTTTACATTTATTTAAAATAATTTACATTTGATATGAATTATTTGTGTTTATTTAATTATTTTTTTCAAAATGTGTAGAATGTGGTTATCCTCCCACTGGAGAAAGAAAGGTGTGTTTATGTGTGTGGTGATGGTGTAGTGGTCAGAGCACACATCATGACAGCTGAAGCTGTCACAGCATACCTGGGTTCAAATCCAAGCACTGCTGCTGCTTTTTACTGAGGTAGTCAGGAAAAAACCCAAAGTAGTTTAATGTTTGTGGTCCTGTCCTAATTGCCTTTCCGTTTGCACTTGCATTGGTGTGCGCGACACATCGATGTAGGTTTCGTACCCAGGCCTCTGCTGTAACCACGTCCACTGCAAATATGTGTTCAGCCACTCGCCCATCATGACTTTCAGTCTGTCAGCTGCTGTTTGGGCCACACTGTTTGATTGAATCCCAGCAACCAAAGGTAAAGTAAGCAATAGTGACTCATAGGGACTCAAACCCGTGTCTTCTGTATGGCAGTCATAGGCTCATCCACTGAACCACAGGGCTTGGCTTGGCTTTTGGCAGTAGTTGTTTTGTGAGCCAAATTACAAAGAAACACATGTCACACCTTGGTCGTGCTGAAAATAGTGATAAAGCCCAATTCAGACACTCTCCGCATCGTGTAGACTCGATGGCTCAGGTCATAAAGTATTGATCTTTAATCAAGGAGACCCGGGTTCAAACCTCACTATGGCTAATGTCCATGTTGAGCTCATTATACTCACCATGAGCTCCTGATGATGGACGCTGATGTGAAACCAATGATGAATGAGTGAATAAACACAAGTTCTCTGAGGAAGAGACTCATAAAGACAAGAGTTCAGATCTGACTTGTATCTTGTTCTAGCAGAAGTGGGATTCGATCCTTCACACTTCTAAATGGCAGTTGAAAGCTCATCCACTGAGCCACAGGTTTTGAGATTTGGCAATAGGCTTTTTGTGAACCAAATTACAAAGAAATATGTGGTAAACCTTGGTCATAATGAGACTAGTGATAAAACCCCATTCAGATATCTCCTCCAACATCTAGACTCGGTGGCTCAGGTCATAAAGTGTTGAGCTTTAATCAAGGAGACCCGGGTTCAAACCTCACCATGGCAAATGTCCATCTTGAGCTCATTATATTCACCAAGAGCTCCTGATGATGAACGCTGATGTGAAACTCATGATGGGTGAGTCAATAAACACAAGCTCACTGAGGAAGAGACTCATAAAGACAAGGGTTCAGATCTGACTTGTATCTTGTTTTATTGAAACAGCTCACACACAGGTCTGCAGTCAAACACCAGTACCAGCAGGTGTTCAGTCAGGAGATCTGTGGCTCTGTGGTAAGAGCGCTGCCCCACGGCTTCAGGGGTTGCTGGTTCAATGCCAGCCAGAACTCTGCGATATGAGTGAATGGTGAGTGAGTGTGAGGCGCGCCTGAAGAAGGGGGGATACCAGTACGGTCTCCCCCTGGAGCTTCCGGAGCCGTGTCCAGCAGGGGTTATACTTTACAGCCTGACAAAAAAAATTTAAAATGAACTGTATAAAAATTCTGGACCTTCATCCCTTCCCCACCTGTTTCGGTTACCATCATTTGCTTTCTAGTGGAGTGACCCTCCACAAAGAAAATGATGGTAACCGACATGTGGAAGAGCCAAACACACACACAATCACACATAATCTACATCACCTGTGCAGCAGCAGATGCTCATCATCAGTACAGTCAGTGTCTGTCCACACGTCTCTGCTTCTGTTCAACAGGTTTACAGTCCACAACACTTCACTGATCCTGTAGAGTCGACACAAATAAACACATTATTACACACACTGAATATCTGATCTAACAACAGACAAATAGACAAATATTACATGTGTATCAAATATTGCGCCCTCCTGTGGAGATTTCTCTGAACTACACTTTTGCAAATCTTGAATTTACTGAATTTGAAATATTCGCCCTCTTGTGGTGATTTTGTGGACTGCGCTGCTGCTGTTCTAAAATAATGAACGTTTCACCCTCCTGTGGAGATATTTCTGAATTACACCACTGCGAATTTGATGAATTTAAAATGTTCGCCCTCGTGTGGGGATTTTGGTGAATGACACCATTGCAAATCTAATTGAATGAATTTTAACACGTCGCCCTCCTGTGGAGATATTTCTGAATGACACCACTGCGAATCTAATTGAATGAATTTAAACACGTCGCCCTCCTGTGGAGATATTTCTGAATTACATCTTTGCAGATCCGTTGATTTGAAGGATTGAGGTGATGTTTTTCCTGAACTTCAGCACAGCAGATGTAAAGCACTGAGATTTCACCTTCCTGTGGCGCAGCTGTGGTTATGTTCGTTTTTATCCACTGATGCTGACGACCACAAACATTTTAATGCGTAAAAGTAAGCAGAAAGTTTTGAAGTTTAAAAAAATTAATTATTATTAAATAAAGAAATATCATCAAACTTTAAATAATACACAGTTTTTATGGGGATCTTCAAATGACAGTGAGACAGTAAACTGAGGTCATCGTGAGCACAGTTCTGCTACATGTTGAAGCGAGTCGTTTTCTGTCTTCATCTGTTCCAGGAAAGATCCAAATCTGTTCTTGTTGACTTTATTATTATGATTATTTGAGTCAGTTTTTAATCTTTGACATGATTTTGATCAGTGAATGAAGTTAAACATGACCTAATTTAGTGATGTGTTCAGTTAAAGCGTCTGTCTCTGTCAAATCTCTGTTTTCAGGATCTACCCAGCCAGGTCAGAGGTCATGGAGAGCTCTTGAGTGGAACTGGATTCCTGCTGGATTGGAAACAACTGTTTCCTGAGTTATTTGTCATTTTATGTGTTGATTCTGTTTAAAGTCATTTCCTTTGTGTGCAGGACAGACTTTCTGTGTAGCAGCAGCTGCCAGTCTGGATGTAGATTACACCAGTCTTAACCAGTTTCAGATAAGACGGCTGAGAGTACGAGAAACAGCCTCGAGGATGAAACAGGTCGTTCTCTGTAGAGCTGCTCGATATTGGAAATATGTCACATTGTGATATTTAGATTTCTGTGATTTATATTGTGATATGAGAACAATTTCACCAGATGACTTGAACGGCTCTATGTGTACAGAATTGATCATTTTAGATTGATTAGGATGATTCTGTAGAAGAGAGCATCTGAATAAATATAATAAACAATCTACAAGCTTAGATAAATGCAGTGAAGAGGAAGATAGAGATGAAATAAACAATGTTTTACTGTTTCCTGAAGAGTCTAACAGTACTCAGGTACAGCAACTGAATAATCAAATGTAAAATAACACTGCATAGTCTAGAGCAGTGTTTCCCAACCCTGTTCCTGGAGGCACACCAACAGTACATATTTTGGATGTCTCCCTTTTCTGACCCATTAACTTCAGGTGTTGGAGTCTCTTCTGATGTTATGATCAGTTGATTCAGGTCTGTTTGATTAGGGAGAGGTTGAAAATGTGTACTGTTGGTGTGCCTTCAGGAACAGGGTTGGGAAACACTGGTCTAGATAACTCAGTTAAATGAACCGTTATTAAAGTTACGAATGGAAGAATTTCTTAGGCCTGAACTGAAAATCTTCACACAGCCACAGGCCTCAAAAACACATGCAACTGCTGAACTATAATCCAGACTCCACACTGCAGATGCTGCGATGTGACTATAGCAAATCATCACATTGAGATATCCATGCTAAAACGATATATTGTGCTGCCCTCGTTCTTTGTGTGTGCGTTATATGATCACTTTTACAGGTCTGAGGTCAGCTCTGGATAGACGGCGGACTGTATGACCTGCGGCTCCTGTCTCAGATGCAGATACAAACCCACATCTGCAGACCTGTTTGGAAACTGTCTGTCTTTGCTTTAACTGATCAGGATCTTTATACCTTTGTTGACGCCATTTGTGGCCCTCTGTCAGAGTATAATTGCTGTGTGTTTGTTATTGTAAGGCAGCGAGATCGGCCAGCCAACTCTATGTGAGTGTCACAGAACGGCAAACTGTCTTCAGTAAACTCTCTTAATCTTATTGAATCTCCGGCAAACAAACAAATAGACTATGAATGTAACATAAAAGAATTCCCAAAAGCTGATGATTACAGACTTGACATCAAATATTGATAAATGAAGTGTAAAACATGAATATTGTACTGTAAAGCGTGTGACTTTCTCACCATGATGTTCTTCACTCCAGATTGTCATTTAGCCTGTGTGTAATTAATGCGCCTCCCAGCAATAAACATACATTTAATTTATTTGACGAGCTTTTATATTGGGGATGCAGAATATTTTCATTGCTCACAGATTTAATTGACGGAGACACAAATAATAATTTTACCAACAGAAATATGAACTCGTTTCCCTTCATAAATGCCTTATAAAGATGACTGGCTGCTTTTTTAAATCTTGTGAACTCTGCAAGAGGCAGATTTGATCAGTCTTTCTCCAATAGTATCTGGATGCAGACCTAGATTTTTAAGCTGAAACTGCATGTATCAGACACAATGCACCCAGTTGAGCTAGTGACGTCACTGTGATGGGTGGGGTTAGGTGTGCTCATTAAAGCGCAGTTTCCATCCGCTCCACTAGGCGGCATCAGCGAGCTGCTCTTTTAGCCTGAACACCTTTGACAACAGCGACACAGATCAACACAGGTACACCGTTTTACTGGCGTCAAGTTGAGCGCCAGCAGATGACAGCTCAGTGCCAGACTCATAATGTCAGTCAACAGCGAAGAAAAGCCACTCAAAGTGCAGAAATGGAGAGTAACGCGACTCACCTGTAAGTGACTTTGTTTCGTTGGTTTAGTTTGTAGTGATGTTCTTGTAGTGTTTGTGTTCAGTCATTGCTCTCTCTCTCTCTCTCTCCTCTGCAGCAGTGAAGATACACACGTGTGTCTGTTGTGTTTCTGCTGCAGATCTTTGACCAGCGCTCAACAGCTGATGCTCCTCCACACACTCCTCCACATCCAGGCAGATTCACAGCTCCAGTAAAGGTATTTAGGAGCTCATATTTCCAGTAGAGAGTCCAGAAAGTGTGTTTGTTGTGCTGCTGGTCTGTCGCGTGTGTGTTGGGGGAGGGACTTTCTGTGGAAAGCATTTGATTGGCCAGATTTGGTGTCGAGTCCTCAATACAGTATGAGGAGAGTTTAGAGGTAAATGATGATATTTTACAGTGTTTAATTGTGTTTAGTAACATTTAAAGCCCCACAAGCAGCTGTAAGATCATTTGAAACATGTTCATGTGTTTGATTGAAGATTAAGCAGGTTTTACACATTTTGAATAATGAAATATAATAATATATTAGCAGATGATGCAGTTTAAATGTATTTTGAATTATTTAAATTTTATATTAATTATTTGTGTTTATTTATTTATTTTTTTCAAAATGTGTAAATGTGGTCATCCTTACATTGGAGAAAGAAGTGTTGGTGTGTGTGTGCTGATGGTGTAGTGGTCAGAGCACACAGCATGAGATGTGAAGTTCTCGCAGCATACCTGGGTTCAAATCCAAGCCCTGTTACTGCTCTTTACTGCTGATGCAATTACAAAATACAAAAGTGTTTTTCCTCATTTGTGCTCCCGCACTGATTACTTTCCTTTCAGTAGTTCCTTTGGTGTGATCCATACTGCGAAGTGGGTTTCAGAGCCAAACCTCTACCTTGTCCTCATTGAATGTGTGTTCAGCCACAGTGTGGGATTCAAACCTCCACTCATCTGTATGGCAGTCAAACACTCATACACTGAACCACAGGGCTTGACTTCTGGCAGTAGTTGTTTGTGAGCCAAATTACAAAGAAACTAATCTCAAATCACGGTTACAGTTAAGAAATAGATAAAGCCCCATTCAAACATCTGCTTCACAATCCAGATACAGTGGCTCAGGTCATAAAGTGTTGAGCTTTAATCAAGGAGACCCGGGTTCGAACCTTGCTATGGCTAATGTCCAGCTTGAGTTCATTATATTCACCATCAGTGTCCTGCCCTGATGATGGAAGCTGATGGTGAATATAATGAGCTCAAGTTGGATGATGGACGCTGATGTGAAACTCATGATGAATCAGTTAATAAACACAAGTTCTCTGAGGAGAGACTCATAAAGTCAAAGGTTCAAATCTGACTTGTATCTTGTTCTAGCAGGATTCGATCCTTCACGCTTCTGTACGAAAGTTGGAAGCTCATCCTCTGAACCACAGAGCTTGACATTTGGCATCAGTTGTTTTGTGAGCCAAATTACGAAGAAACAAATGTCAAACCTTGGTCATAACGACATTAGTGATAAAACCCCATTCAGATATCTCCTCTAACATCTAGACTCGGTGGCTCAGGTCATAAAGTGTTGAGCTTTAATCAAGGAGACCCGGGTTCAAACCTCCCCATGGCTAATGTCCATCTTGAGCTCATTATGTTCACCAAGAGCTCCTGATGATGGACGCTGATGTGAAACTCATGATGGGTGAGTCAATAAACACAAGTTCTCTGAGGAAGAGACTCCTAAAGACAAGGGTTCAGATCTGACTTGTATCTTGTTTTATTGAAACAGCTCACACACAGGTCTGCAGTCAAACACCAGTACCAGCAGGTGTTCAGTCAGGAGATCTGTGGCTCTGTGGTAAGAGCGCTGCCCCACGGCTTCAGGGGTTGCTGGTTCAATGCCAGCCAGAACTCTGCGATATGAGTGAATGGTGAGTGAGTGTGAGGCGCGCCTGAAGAAGGGGGGATACCAGTTCGGTCTCCCCCTGGAGCTTCCGGAGCCGTGTCCAGCAGGGGTTATACTTTACAGCCTGACAAAAAATTTAAAATGAACTGTATAAAAATTCTGGACCTTCGTCCCTTCCCCACCCGTTTCGGTTACCATCATTTGCTTTCTAGAGGAGTGACCCTCCACAAAGAAAATGATGGTAACCGACATGTGGAAGAGCCAATCACTCACACATGATCTACATCACCTGTGCAGCAGCAGATGATCATCATCAGTACAGTCAGTGTCTGTCCACACGTCTCTGCTTCTGTTCAACAGGCTTACAGTCCACAACACTTCACTGATCCTGTAGAGTCGACACACATTATTACACACACTGCATATCTGATCTTACAATAGACAAATATTACACATGTATGAAGTATTGCGCCCTCCTGTGGAGATATTTCTGAATTACACATTCAAATCTAATGAATTAAAAATATTCGCCCTTGTGTGGTGATTTTTATGGAAGCAAAAAAAAAAAACATTAATTGGAAAAAAAATAATAATAAGTAAAAAAAAAAAAGGAAAAAATAAATTTAAGTCAGAATTGAGAGTTTTAAAGGAGTTTCCTGTTATGGCGATTGGCCATAAATGAAGTGTTAAAGACTCTTTCTTTAGGTTCTCTGCTTGTGATGTGGTATGGATTCGCAGCCCAGTTTACCAATAAAGGCCAGGAATACACAGTATTTGGTTGACATATTTACTGAACTGAATTATAAACTAATACAACCCTTTTAGATTTAGCCCTTTATAATGTCTATGTACGATATGTCTGCAGCTCACAAAAGCAGCACACGAGTGCACTCTTGCAATATGAAACAAATAACAGCTGCGACGAAATGTAACTCATATAATTGTTACACATATAATAGATAAATAATATAGAAATCCTAATTTTAGACTTTTGGAGGAATCACACAACCTATAGCTAGTTTCAGGCGCTCTGTTTATTGCTTTATGATTGCCATTTAGACCAAATGGTAATAAAGAACAAATCCATATGAATAAATAGACAGCCTAGTTCAACTATATATTTCATTTTTGAAAGCGTGATAAACAATAAAAAGTCAGATAAAGGCTTTATGTTGTGATTATGAGCTAATGTGCATGTGTCTTTAAAACTCCATTTATGGCCAGTCGGCATAACAGGAAACTCGTTTCTAACTTGGAATTCTGACATAATAACTCACAAATCCTATAACATATCTGTGTATCCTTCAGAAATCCCACAACAGCTCGACAGTGCAGAAAAGCGACACCAAATGCAGAAATGGAGAGTAACGCGACTCACCTGTAAGTGACTTTGTTTCGTTGGTTTAGTTTGTAGTGATGTTGTTGGAGTGTTTGTGTTCAGTCATTGCTCTCTCTCTCTCTCTCTCCTCTGCAGCAGTAAAGATACACACGTTTGTCTGTTGTGTTTCTGCTGCAGATCTTTGACCAGAGCTCAACAGCTGACGCTCCTCCACACACTCCTCCACATCCAGGCAGATTCACAGCTCCAGTAAAGGTATTTATGAGCTCATATTTCCAGTAGAGAGTCCAGAAAGTGTGTTTGTTGTGCTGCTGGTCTGTCGCGTGTTTGTTGGGGGAGGGACTTTCTGTAGAAAGCATTTGATTGGCCAGATTTGGTGTCGAGTCCTCAATACAGTATGAGGAGAGTTTAGAGGTAAATGATGATATTTTCCAGTGTTTAATTGTGTTTAGTAACATTTAAAGCCCCACAAGCAGCTGTAAGATCATTTGAAACATGTTCATGTGCTTGATTGAAGAATAAGCAGGTTTTACACATTTTGAACAGTGAAATATAATAATATATTAGCAGATGATGCAGTTTACATTTATTTAAAATAATTTACATTTGATATGAATTATTTGTGTTTATTTAATTATTTTTTTTCAAAATGTGTAGAATGTGGTCATCCTCCCATTGGAGAAAGAAAGGTGTGTTTATGTGTCTGGTGATGGTGTAGTGGTCAGAGCACACATCATGACATCTGAAGCTGTCACAGCATACCTGGGTTCAAATCCAAGCGCTGCTGCTGCTTTTTACTGAGGTAGTCAGGAAAAAACCAAAGTATTTTATGTTTGTGGTCCTGTCCTAATTGCCTTTCCGTTTGCACTTGCATTGGTGTGTGCGACACATCGATGAAGATTTCGTACCCAGGCCTCTGCTGTAACCATCTCCCTAGCAAACATGTGTTCAGCCACTCACCCATCATGACTTTCAGTCTGTCAGCTGCTGTTTGGGCCACACTGTTTGATTGAATCCCAGCAACCAAAGGTAAAGTAAGCAGCAGTGGGACTCAAACCCATGTCTACTGTATGGCAGTCAAAGGCTCATCCACTGAACCACAGGGCTTGGCTTTTGGTAGTAGTTGTTTTGTGAGCCAAATTACAAAGAAACACATGTCACACCTTGGTCGTGCTGAAAATAGTGATAAAGCCCAATTCAGACACTCTCTGCACCGTGTAGACTCGATGGCTCAGGTCATAAAGTATTGATCTTTAATCAAGGAGACCCGGGTTCAAACCTCACTATGGCTAATGTCCATCTTGAGCTCATTATACTCACCATGAGCTCCTGATGATGGACGCTGATGTGAAACCAATGATGAATGAGTGAATAAACACAAGTTCTCTGAGGAAGAGACTCATAAAGACAAGAGTTCAGATCTGACTTGTATCTTGTTCTAGCAGAAGTGGGATTCGATCCTTCACACTTCTAAATGGCAGTCGAAAGCTCATCCACTGAGCCACATGTTTTGAGATTTGGCAACAGGCTTTTTGTGAACCACATTACAAAGAAATATGTGTCAAACCTTGGTCATAATGAGACTAGTGATAAAGCCCCATTCAGATATCTCCTCCAACATCTAGACTCGGTGGCTCAGGTCATAAAGTGTTAAGCTTTAATCAAGGAGACCCGGGTTCAAACCTCACCATGGCTAATGTCCATCTTGAGCTCATTATATTCACCAAGAGCTCCTGATGATGGACGCTGATGTGAAACTCATGATGGGTGAGTCAATAAACACAAGCTCACTGAGGAAGAGACTCATAAAGACAAGGGTTCAGATCTGACTTGTATCTTGTTTTATTGAAACAGCTCACACACAGGTCTGCAGTCAAACACCAGTACCAGCAGGTGTTCAGTCAGGAGATCTGTGGCTCTGTGGTAAGAGCGCTGCCCCATGGCTTCAGGGGTTGCTGGTTCAATGCCAGCCAGAACTCTGCGATATGTGGGAATGGTGAATGAGTGTGAGGCGCGCCTGAAGAAGGGGGGATACCAGTACGGTCTCCCCCTGGAGCTTCCGGAGCCGTGTCCAGCAGGGGTTATACTTTACAGCCTGACAAAAAAAATAAAAATGAACTGTATAAAAATTCTGGACCTTCATCCCTTCCCCACCCGTTTCGGTTACCATCATTTGCTGTCTAGAGGAGTGACCCTCCACAAAGAAAATGATGGTAACCGACATGTGGAAAAGCCAAACACACACACACAATCACACATGATCTACATCACCTGTGCAGCAGCAGATGATCCTCATCAGTACAGTCAGTGTCTGTCAACACGTCTCTGCTTCTGTTCAACAGGTTTACAGTCCACAACACTTCACTGATCCTGTAGAGTCGACACAAATAAACACATTATTACACACACTGAATATCTGATCTAACAACAGACAAATAGACAAATATTACATGTGTATCAAATATTGCGCCCTCCTGTGGAGATTTCTCTGAACTACAATTTTGCAAATCTTGAATTTACTGAATTTGAATTTTTCGCCCTCTTGTGGTGATTTTGTGGACTGCGCTGCTGCTGTTCTAAAGTACTGAACGTTTCACCCTCCTGTGGAGACATTTCTGAATTACACCACTGCGAATTTGATGAATTTAAAATGTTCGCCCTCGTGTGGTGATTTTGGTGAATGACACCACTGCAAATCTAATTGAATGAATTTAAACACGTCGCCCTCCTGTGGAGATATTTCTTAATTACAGCTTTGCAGATCCGTTGATTTGAAGGATTGTGGTGATTTTCCTGAACTTCAGCACAGCAGATGTAAAGCACTGAGATTTCACCTTCCTGTGGCGCAGCTGTGGTTATGTTCATTTTTATCCACTGATGCTGACGACCACAAACATTTTAATGCGTAAAAGTAAGCAGAAAGTCTTGAAGTTTAAAACAAGTAATTATTAAATAAAGAAATATCATCAAACTCTAAATATTACACAGTTTTTATGGGGATCTTCAAATGACAGTGAGACAGTAAACTGAGGTCATCGTGAGCACAGTTCTGCTACATGTTGAAGCGAGTCGTTTTCTGTCTTCATCTGTTCCAGGAAAGATCCAAATCTGTTCTTGTTGACTTTATTATTATGATTATTTGAGTCAGTTTTTAATCTTTGACATGATTTTGATCAGTGAATGAAGTTAAACATGACCTAATTTAGTGATGTGTTCAGTTAAAGCGTCTGTCTCTGTCAAATCTCTGTTTTCAGGATCTACCAAGCCAGGTCAGAGGTCATGGAGAGCTCTTGAGTGGAACTGGATTCCTGCTGGATTGGAAACAACTGTTTCCTGAGTTATTTGTCATTTTATGTGTTGATTCTGTTTAAAGTCATTTCCTTTGTGTGCAGGACAGACTTTCTGTGTAGCAGCAGCTGCCAGTCTGGATGTAGACTACACCAGTATTAACCAGTTTCAGATAAGACGGCTGAGAGTACGAGAAACAGCCTTGAGGATGAAACAGGTCGTTCTCTGTAGAGCTGCTCGATATTGGAAATATGTCACATTGTGATATTTAGATTTCTGTGATTTATATTGTGATATGAGAACAATTTCACCAGATGACTTGAACGGCTCTATGTGTACAGAATTGATCATTTTAGATTGATTAGGATGATTCTGTAGAAGAGAGCATCTGAATAAATATAATAAACAATCTACAAGCTTAGATAAATGCAGTGAAGAGGAAGATAGAGATGAAATAAACAATGTTTTACTGTTTCCTGAAGAGTCTAACAGTACTCAGGTACAGCAACTGAATAATCAAATGTAAAATAACACTGCATAGTCAAGAGCAGTGTTTCCCAACCCTGTTCCTGGAGGCACACCAACAGTACATATTTTGGATGTCTCCCTTTTCTGACCCATTAACTTCAGGTGTTGGAGTCTCTTCTGATGTTCTGATAAGTTGATTCAGGTCTGTTTGATTAGGGAGAGGTTGAAAATGTGTACTGTTGGTGTGCCTTCAGGAACAGGGTTGGGAAACACTGGTCTAGATAACTGTTAAATGAACCGTTATTAAAGTTACGAATGGAAGAATTTCTTAGGCCTGAACTGAAAATCTTCACACAGCCACAGGCCTCAAAAACACATGCAACTGCTGAACTATAATCCAGACTCCACACTGCAGATGCTGCGATGTGACTATAGCAAATGATCACATTGAGATATCCATGCTAAAACGATATATTGTGCTGCCCTCGTTCTTTGTGTGTGCGTTATATGATCACTTTTACAGGTCTGAGGTCAGCTCTGTCTGACTGTCTGACCTGCGGCTCCTGTCTCAGATGCAGATACAAACCCACATCTGCAGACCTGTTTGGAAACTGTCTGTCTTTGCTTTAACTAATCAGGATCTTTATACCTTTGTTGACGCCATTTGTGGCCCTCTGTCAGAGTATAATTGCTGTGTGTTTGTTATTGTAAGGCAGCGAGATCGGCCAGCCAACTCTATGTGAGTGTCACAGAACGGCAAACTGTCTTCAGTAAACTCTCTTAATCTTATTGAATCTCCGGCAAACAAACAAATAGACTATGAATGTAACATAAAAGAATTCCCAAAAGCTGATGATTACAGACTTGACATCAAATATTGATAAATGAAGTGTAAAACATGAATATTGTACTGTAAAGCGTGTGACTTTCTCACCATGATGTTCTTCACTCCAGATTGTCAATTAGCCTGTGTGTAATTAATGCGCCTCTCATCAATAAACATACATTTAATTTATTAGACGAGCTTTTATATTGGGGATGCAGAATATATTCATTGCTCACAGATTTAATTGACGCAGACACAAATAATAATTTTACCAACAGAAATATGAACTCGTTTCCTTTCATAAATGTTTTATTAAGATTACTGGCTGCTTTTTTAAATCTTGTGAACTCTGCAAGAGGCAGATTGGATCAGTCTTTTTCCAATAGTATCTGGATGCAGACCTAGATTTTTAAGCTGAAACTGCATATATCAGACACAATGCATCCAGTTGAGCTAGTGACGTTACTGTGATGGGTGGGGTTAGGTGTGCTCATTAAAGCGCAGTTTCGATCCGCTCCACTAGGCGGCATCAGCGAGCTGCTCTTTTAGCCTGAACACCTTTGACAACAGCGACACAAATCAACACAGGTACACCGTTTTACTGGCGTCAAGTTGAGCTCCAGCAGATGACAGCTCAGTGCCAGACTCATAATGTCAGTCAACAGCACATATTACAGCCCGACAGTGAAGAAAAGCTACACAAAGTGCAGAAATGGAGAGTAACGCGACTCACCTGTAAGTGACTTTGTTTTGTTGGTTTAGTTTGTAGAGATGTTGTTGTAGTGTTTGTGTTCAGTCATTGCTCTCTCTCTCTCTCCTCTGCAGCAGTGAAGATACACACGTGTGTCTGTTGTGTTTCTGCTGCAGATCTTTGACCAGCGCTCAACAGCTGATGCTCCTCCACACACTCCTCCACATCCAGGCGGATTCACAGCTCCAGTAAAGGTATTTATGAGCTCATATTTCCAGTAGAGAGTCCAGAAAGTGTGTTTGTTGTGCTGCTGGTCTGTCGTGTGTGTGTTGGGGGAGGGACTTTCTGTAGAAAGCATTTGATTGGCCAGATTTGCTGTCGAGTCCTCAATACAGTATGAGGAGAGTTTAGAAGTAAATGATGATATTTTCCAGTGTTTAATTGTGTTTAGTAACATTTAAAGCCCCACAAGCAGCTGTAAGATCATTTAAAATATGCTTGATGTGTTTGATTGAAGAATAAGCAGGTTTTACACGTTTTGAACAATGAAATATAATAATATATTAGCAGATGATGTAGTTTAAATGTATTTTGAATAATTTACATTTTATATTAATTATTTGTGTTTATTTATTTATTTTTTTTAAATGTGTAAATGTGGTTATCCTTACATTGGAGAAAGAAGTGTTGTTGTTGTGTGTGTGTGTTGATGGTGTAGTGGTCAGAGCACACAGCATGAGATGTGAAGTTCTCACAGCATACCTGGGTTCAAATCCAAGCCCTGTTACTGCTCTTTACTGCTGATGCAATTACAAAATACAAAAGTGTTTTTCCTCATTTGTGCTCCCGCACTGATTACTTTCCTTTCAGTAGTTCCTTTGGTGTGATCCACACAGCGAAGTGGGTTTCAGAGCCAAACCTCTACCGTAACCTTGTCCTCATTGAATGTGTGTTCAGCCACAGTGTGTGATTTGATCCTTCACTCATCTGTACGGCAGTCAAAGGCTCATACACTGCACCACAGGGCTTGACTTTTGGCAGTAGTTGTTTGTGAGCCAAATTACAAAGAAATTCATCTCAAATCACGGTTGAAGTTAAGAAATAGATAAAGCTTCATTCAAACATCTGCTTCACAATCCAGAGACAGTGGCTCAGGTCATAAAGTGTTGAGCTTTAATCAAGGAGACCCGGGTTCGAACCTTGCTATGGCTAATGTCCAGCTTGAGTTCATTATATTCACCATCAGTGTCCTGCCCTGATGATGGAAGCTGATGGTGAATATAATGAGCTCAAGTTGGATGATGGACGCTGATGTGAAACTCATGATGAATCAGTCAATAAACACAAGTTCTCTGAGGAGAGACTCATAAAGTCAAAGATTCAAATCTGACTTGTATCTTGTTCTAGCAGGATTCGATCCTTCACGCTTCTGTACGAAAGTTGAAAGCTCATCCTCTGAACCACAGAGCTTAACATTTGGCATCAGTTGTTTTGTGAGCCAAATTACAAAGAAACAAATGTCAAACCTTGGTCATAACGACATTAGTGATAAAGCCCCATTCAGATATCTCCTCCAACATCTAGACTCGGTGGCTCAGGTCATAAAGTGTTGAGCTTTAATCAAGGAGACCCGGGTTCAAACCTCACCATGGCTAATGTCCATCTTGAGCTCATTATATTCACCAAGAGCTCCTGATGATGGACGCTGATGTGAAACTCATGATGGGTGAGTGAATAAACACAAGTTCTCTGAGGAAGAGACTCATAAAGATAAACGTTCAGATCTGACTTGTATCTTGTTTTATTGAAACAGCTCACACACAGATCTGAAGTCAAACACCAGTACCAGCAGGTGTTCAGTCAGGAGATCTGTGGCTCTGCGGTAAGAGCGCTGCCCCACGGCTTCAGGGGTTGCTGGTATGATCCCAGCCAGAACTCTGCGATATGTGTGAATGGTGAGTGAGTGTGAGGCGCGCCTGAAGAAGGGGGGATACCAGTTCGGTCTCCCCCTGGAGCTCCTGGAGCCGTGTCCAGCAGGGGTTATACTTTACAGCCTGGCAAAAAATTTAAAATGAACTGTATAAAAATTCTGGACCTTTGTCCCTTCCCCACCCATTTCGGTTACCATCATTTGCTTTCTAGAGGAGTGACCCTCCACAAAGAAAATGATGGTAACCGACATGTTGAAGAGCCAAACACACACACAATCACACATGATCTACATCACCTGTGCATCAGCAGATGATCCTCATCAGTACAGTCAGTGTCTGTCCACACGTCTCTGCTTCTGTTCAACAGGCTTACAGTCCACAACACTTCACTGATCCTGTAGAGTCGACACACATTATTACACACACTGCATATCTGATCTGACAATAGACAAATATTACACATGTATGAAGTATTGCGCCCTCCTGTGGAGATATTTCTGAATTACACATTCAAATCTAATGAATTAAAAATATTCGCCCTTGTGTGGTGATTTTTATGGAAGCAAAAAAAAAAATACATTAATTGGAAAAAAAATAATAAGTAAAAAAAAAAAAAAAAAGGAAAAAATCAATTTAAGTCAGAATTGCGAGTTATAAAGGAGTTTCCTGTTATGGCGATTGGCCATAAATGAAGTGTTAAAGACTCTTTCTTTAGGTTCTCTGCTTGTGATGTGGTATGGATTAGCAGCCCAGTTTACCAATAAAGGCCAGGAATACACAGTATTTGGTTGACATATTTACTGAACTGAAATATAAACTAATACAACCCTTTTAGATTTAGCCCTTTATAATGTCTATGTACGATATGTCTGCAGCTCCCAAAAACAGCACACGAGTGCACTCTTGCAATATGAAACAAATAACAGCTGCGACGAAATGTAACTCATATAATTGTTACACATATAATAGATAAATAATATAGAAATCCTAATTTTAGGCTTTTGGAGGAATCACACAACCTATAGCTAGTTTCAGGCGCTCTGTTTATTGCTTTATGATTGCCATTTAGACCAAATAGTAATAAAGAACAAATCCATACGAATAAATAGACAGCCTAGTTCAACTATATATTTCATTTTTGAAAGCGTGATAAACAATAAAAAGTCAGATAAAGGCTTTATGTTGTGATTATGAGCTAATGTGCATGTGTCTTTAAAACTCCATTTATGGCCAGTCGGCATAACAGGAAACTCGTTTCTAACTTGGAATTCTGACTTAATAACTCGCAAATCCTATAACATATCTGTGTATCCTTCAGAAATCCCACAACAGCTCGACAGTGAAGAAAAGCTACACCAAATGCAGAAATGGAGAGTAACGCGACTCACCTGTAAGTGACTTTGTTTTGTTGGTTTAGTTTGTAGTGATGTTGTTGTAGTGTTTGTGTTCAGTCATTGCTCTCTCTCTCTCTCTCTCTCTCCTCTGCAGCAGTGAAGATACACTCTTTTAGCCTGAACACCTTTGACAACAGTGACACCAGATCAACACAGGTACACAGTGTTACTGACGTCAAGTTGAGCTCCAGCAGATGACAGCTCAGTGATAGACTCATAATGTCAGTCAACAGCAGATATTACAGCCCGACAGTGAAGAAAAGCCACACCAAGTGCAGAAATGGAGAGTAACGCGACTCACCTGTAAGTGACTTTGTTTCGTTGGTTTAGTTTGTAGTGATGTTGTTGGAGTGTTTGTGTTCAGTCATTGCTCTCTCTCTCTCTCTCTCTCTCTCTCTCTCTCTCTCTCTCTCTCCTCTGCAGCAGTGAAGATACACACGTTTGTCTGTTGTGTTTCTGCTGCAGATATTTGACCAGCGCTCAACAGCTGATGCTCCTCCACACACTCCTCCACATCCAGGCAGATTCACAGCTCCAGTAAAGGTATTTATGAGCTCATATTTCCAGTAGAGAGTCCAGAAAGTGTGTTTGTTGTGCTGCTGGTCTGTCGCGTGTTTGTTGGGGGAGGGACTTTCTGTAGAAAGCATTTGATTGGCCAGATTTGGTGTCGAGTCCTCAATACAGTATGAGGAGAGTTTAGAAGTAAATGATGATATTTTACAGTGTTTAATTGTGTTTAGTAACATTTAAAGCCCCACAAGCAGCTGTAAGATCATTTAAAATATGTTTGATGTGTTTGATTGAAGAATAAGCAGGTTTTACACATTTTGAACAATGAAATATAATAATATATTAGCAGATGATGCAGTTTACATTTATTTAAAATAATTTACATTTGATATGAATTATTTGTGTTTATTTAATTATTTTTTTCAAAATGTGTCGAATGTGGTTATCCTTACACTGGAGAAAGAAAGGTGTGTTTATGTGTGTGGTGATGGTGTAGTGGTCAGAGCACACATCATGACAGCTGAAGCTCTCACAGCATACCTGGGTTCAAATCCACGCACTGCTGCTGCTTTTTACTGAGGTAGTCAGGAAAAAAACCAAAGTAATTTTGATGTTTATGGTCCTGTCCTAATTGCCTTTCCGTTTGCACTTGCATTGGTGTGCGCAACACATCGATGAAGGTTTCGTACCCAGGCCTCTGCTGTAACCATCTCCCTAGCAAACATGTGTTCAGCCACTCGCCCATCGTGACTTTCAGTCTGTCAGCTGCTGTTTGGGCCACACCGTTTGATTGAATCCCAGCAACCAAAGGTAAAGTAAGCAGCAGTGGGACTCAAACCCATGTCTTCTGTATGGCAGCCAAAGGCTCATCCACTGCACCACAGGGCTTGGCTTTTGGCAGTAGTTGTTTTGTGAGCCAAATTACAAAGAAACACATGTCACACCTTGGTCGTGCTGAAAATAGTGATAAAGCCCAATTCAGACACGTTCCACACCATGTAGACTCGATGGCTCAGGTCATAAATTATTGACCTTTAATCAAGGAGACCCGGGTTCAAACCTCACTATGGCTAATGTCCATCTTGAGCTCATTATACTCACCAAGAGCTCCTGATGATGGACGCCGATGTGAAACCAATGATGAATGAGTGAATAAACACAAGTTCTCTGAGGAAGAGACTCATAAAGACAAGAGTTCAGATCTGACTTGTATCTTGTTCTAGCAGAAGTGGGATTTGATCCTTCACACTTCTAAATGGCAGTCGAAAGCTCATCCACTGAGCCACATGTTTTGAGATTTGGCAATAGGCTTTTTGTGAACCAAATTACAAAGAAACAAATGTCAAACCTTGGTCATAATGAGATTAGTGATAAAACCCCATTCAGATATCTCCTCCAACATCTAGACTCAGTGGCTCAGGTCATAAAGTGTTGATCTTTAAGCAAGGAGACCCGGGTTCAAACCTCACCATGGTAAATGTCCATCTTGAGCTCATTATATTCACCAAGAGCTCCTGATGATGGACGCCGATGTGAAACCAATGATGAATGAGTGAATAAACACAAGTTCTCTGAGGAAGAGACTCATAAAGACAAGGGTTCAGATCTGACTTGTATCTTGTTTTATTAAAACAGCTCACACACAGGTCTGCAGTCAAACACCAGTACCAGCAGGTGTTCAGTCAGGAGATCTGTGGCTCTGTGGTAAGAGCGCTGCCCCACGGCTTCAGGGGTTGCTGGTTCAATGCCAGCCAGAACTCTGCGATATGAGTGAATGGTGAGTGAGTGTGAGGCGCGCCTGAAGAAGGGGGGATACCAGTTCGGTCTCCCCCTGGAGCTTCCAGAGCCGTGTCCAGCAGGGGTTATACTTTACAGCCTGACAAAAAATTTAAAATGAACTGTATAAAAATTCTGGACCTTCGTCCCTTCCCCACCCGTTTCGGTTACCATCATTTGCTTTCTAGAGGAGTGACCCTCCACAAAGCAAATGATGGTAACCGACATGTGGAAAAGCCAAACACACACACACACAATCACACATGATCTACATCACCTGTGCAGCAGCAGATGCTCATCATCAGTACAGTCAGTGTCTGTCCACACGTCTCTGCCTCTGTTCAACAGGTTTACAGTCCACAACACTTCACTGGTCCTGTAGAGTCGACACAAATAAACACATTATTACACACACTGAATATCTGATCTAACAACAGACAAATAGACAAATATTACATGTGTATCAAATATTGCACCCTCCTGTGGAGATTTCTCTGAACTACACTTTTACAAATCTTGAATTTACTGAATTTGAAATATTCGTCCTCTTGTGGTGATTTTGTGGACTGCGCTGCTGCTGTTCTAAAATACTGAACGTTTCACCCTCCTGTGGAGATATTTCTGAATTACACCACTGCAAATCTAATTGAATGAATTTAAACACGTCGCCCTCCTGTGGAGATATTTCTGAATTACAGCTTTGCAGATCCGTTGATTTGAAGGATTGTGGTGATTTTCCTGAACTTCAGCACAGCAGTCGTAAAGCACTGAGATTTCACCTTCCTGTGGCGCAGCTGTGGTTATGTTCATTTTTATCCACTGATGCTGACGACCACAAACATTTTAATGCGTAAAAGGAAGCAGAAAGTCTTGAAGTTTAAAACAAGTAATTATTAAATAAAGAAATATCATCAAACTCTAAATAATACAGTTGTTATGGGGATCTTCAAATGAGAGTGAGACAGTAAACTGAGGTCATCGTGAGCACAGTTCTGCTACATGTTGAAGCGAGTCGTTTTCTGTCTTCATCTGTTCCAGGAAAGATCCAAATCTGTTCTTGTTGACTTTATTATTATGATTATTTGAGTCAGTTTTTAATCTTTGACATGATTTTGATCAGTGAATGAAGTTAAACATGACCTAATTTAGTGATGTGTTCAGTTAAAGCGTCTGTCTGTGTCAAATCTCTGTTTTCAGGATTTACCAAGCCAGGTCAGAGGTGTGTAGCAGCAGCTGCCAGTCTGGATGTAGACTACACCAGTCTTAACCAGTTTCAGATAAGACGGCTGAGAGTACGAGAAACAGCCTTGAGGATGAAACAGGTCGTTCTCTGTAGAGCTGCTCGATATTGGAAATATGTCACATTGTGATATTTAGATTTCTGTGATTTATATTGTGATATGAGAACAATTTCACCAGATGACTTGAACGGCTCTATGTGTACAGAATTGATCATTTTAGATTGATTAGGATGATTCTGTAAAGGAGAGCATCTGAATAAATATAATAAACAATCTACAAGTTTAGATAAATGCAGTGAAGAGGAAGATAGAGATGAAATAAACAATGTTTTACTGTTTCCTGAAGAGTCTAACAGTACTCAGGTACAGCAACTGAATAATCAAATGTAAAATAACACTGCATAGTCTAGATCAGTGTTTCCCAACCCTGTTCCTGGAGGCACACCAACAGTACATATTTTGGATGTCTCGCTTTTCTGACCCATTAACTTCAGGTGTTGGAGTCTCTTCTGATGTTATGATCAGTTGATTCAGGTCTGTTTGATTAGGGAGAGGTTGAAAATGTGTACTGTTGGTGTGCCTTCAGGAACAGGGTTGGGAAACACTGGTCTAGATAACTGTTAAATGAACCGTTATTAAAGTTACGAATGGAAGAATTTCTTAGGCCTGAACTGAAAATCTTCACACAGCCACAGGCCTCAAAAACACATGCAACTGCTGAACTATAATCCAGACTCCACACTGCAGATGCTGCGATGTGACTATAGCAAATGATCACATTGAGATATCCATGCTAAAACGACATATTGTGCAGCCCTCGTTCTTTGTGTGTGCGTTATATAGATCGCTTTTACAGGTCTGAGGTCAGCGGGCTGTCTGACCTGCGGCTCCTGTCTCAGATGCAGATACAAACCCACTTCTGAAGACCTGTTTGGAAACTGTCTGTCTTTGCTTTAACCGATCAGGATCTTTATACCTTTGTTGATGCCATTTGTGGCCCTCTGTCAGAGTATAATTGCTGTGTGTTTGGTTATTGTAAGGCAGCGAGATCGGCCAGCCAACTCTATGTGAGTGTCACAGAACGGCAAACTGTCTTCAGTAAACTCTCTTAATCTTAATAAATCTCCGGCAAACAAACAAATAGACTATGAATGTAACATAAAAGAATTCCCAAAAGCTGATGATTACAGACTTGACATCAAATATTGATAAATGAAGTGTAAAACATGAATATTGTACTGTAAAGCGTGTGACTTTCTCACCATGATGTTCTTCACTCCAGATTGTCATTTAGCCTGTGTGTAATTAATGCGCCTCCCAGCAATAAACATACATTTAATTTATTTGACGAGCTTTTATATTGGGGATGCAGAATGTTTTCATTGCTCACAGATTTAATTGACGCAGACACAAATAATAATTTTACCAACAGAAATATGAACTCGTTTCCTTCCATAAATGCCCTATAAAGATGACTGGCTGCTTTTTTAAATCTTGTGAACTCTGCAAGAGGCAGATTTGATCAGTCTTTTTCCAATAGTATCTGGATGCAGACCTAGATTTTTAAGCTGAAACTGCATATATCAGACACAATGCACCCAGTTGAGCTAGTGACGTCACTGTGATGGGTGGGGTTAGGTGTGCTCATTAAAGCGCAGTTTCGATCCGCTCCACTAGGCGGCATCAGCGAGCTGCTCTTTTAGCCTGAACACCTTTGACAACAGCGGCACAGATCAACACAGGTACACCGTTTTACTGGCGTCAAGTTGAGCTCCAGCAGATGACAGCTCAGTGCCAGACTCATAATGTAAGTCAACAGCGAAGAAAAGCCACTCACAGTGCAGAAATGGAGAGTAACGCGACTCACCTGTAAGTGACTTTGTTTCGTTGGTTTAGTTTGTAGTGATGTTGTTGTAGTGTTTGTGTTCAGTCATTGCTCTCTCTCTCTCTCTCTCTCTCTCTCTCTCTCCTCTGCAGCAGTGAAGATACACACGTGTGTCTGTTGTGTTTCTGCTGCAGATCTTTAACCAGCGCTCAACAGCTGATGCTCCTCCACACACTCCTCCACATCCAGGCGGATTCACAGCTCCAGTAAAGGTATTTATGAGCTCATATTTCCAGTAGAGAGTCCAGAAAGTGTGTTTGTTATGCTGCTGGTCTGTCGCGTGTTTGTTGGGGGAGGGACTTTCTGTAGAAAGCATTTGATTGGCCAGATTTGCTGTAGAGTCCTCAATACGGTATGAGGAGAGTTTAGAAGTAAATGATGATATTTTCCAGTGTTTAATTGTGTTTAGTAACATTTAAAGCCCCACAAGCAGCTGTAAGATCATTTAAAATATGCTTGATGTGTTTGATTGAAGATTAAGCAGGTTTTACACATTTTGAACAATGAAATATAATAATATATTAGCAGATGATGTAGTTTAAATGTGTTTTGAATAATTTACATTTTATATTAATTATTTGTGTTTATTAAGTTTTTTTTTTTAAAAATGTGTAAATGTGGTTATCCTTACATTGGAGAAAGAAGTGTTGTTGTGTGTGTGTGCGCGCTGATGGTGTAGTGGTCAGAGCACACAGCCTGAGATGTGAAGTTCCCTCAGCATACCTGGGTTCAAATCCAAGCCCTGTTACTGCTCTTTACTGCTGATGCAATTACAAAATACAAAAGTGTTTTTCCTCATATGTGCTCCCGCACTGATTACTTTCCTTTCAGTAGTTCCTTTGGTGTGATCCACACAGCGAAGTGGGTTTCAGAGCCAAACCTCTACCTTGTCCTCATCGAAGGTGTGTTCAGCCACAGTGTGGGATTCAAACCTCCACTCATCTGTATGGCAGTCAAACACTCATACACTGCACCACAGGGCTTGACTTCTGGCAGTAGTTGTTTGTGAGCCAAATTACAAAGAAATTCATCTCAAATCACGGTTGAAGTTAAGAAATAGATAAAGCTTCATTCAAACATCTGCTTCACAATCCAGACACAGTAGCTCAGGTCATAAAGTGTTGAGCTTTAATCAAGGAGACCCGGGTTCGAACCTTGCTATGGCTAATGTCCAGCTTGAGTTCATTATGTTCACCATCAGCGTCCTGCCCTGATGATGGAAGCTGATGGTGAATATAATGAGCTCAAGTTAGATGATGAACACCGATGTGAAACTCATGATGGGCGAGTCAATAAACACAAGTTCTCTGAGGAGAGACTCATAAAGTCAAAGATTCAAATCTGACTTGTATCTTGTTCTAGCAGGATTCGATCCTTCACGCTTCTGTACGAAAGTTGAAAGCTCATCCTCTGAACCACAGAGCTTGACATTTGGCATCAGTTGTTTTGTGAGCCAAATTACAAAGAAACAAATGTCAAACCTTGGTCATAACGACATTAGTGATAAAGCCCCATTCAGATATCTCCTCCAACATCTAGACTCGGTGGCTCAGGTCATAAAGTGTTGAGCTTTAATCAAGGAGACCCGGGTTCAAACCTCACCATGGCTAATGTCCATCTTGAGCTCATTATATTCACCAAGAGCTCCTGATGATGGACGCTGATGTGAAACTCATGATGGGTGAGTCAATAAACACAAGCTCACTGAGGAAGAGACTCATAAAGACAAGGGTTCAGATCTGACTTGTTTCTTGTTTTATTGAAACAGCTCACACACAGGTCTGCAGTCAAACACCAGTACCAGCAGGTGTTCAGTCAGGAGATCTGTGGCTCTGTGGTAAGAGCGCTGCCCCATGGCTTCAGGGGTTGCTGGTTCAATGCCAGCCAGAACTCTGCGATATGTGTGAATGGTGAGTGAGTGTGAGGCGTGCCTGAAGAAGGGGGGATACCAATACGGTCTCCCCCTGGAGCTTCCGGAGCCGTGTCCAGCAGGGGTTATACTTTACAGCCTGACAAAAAATTTAAAATGAACTGTATAAAAATTCTGGACCTTCGTCCCTTCCCCACCCGTTTCGGTTACCATCATTTACTTTCTAGAGGAGTGACCCTCCACAAAGCAAATGATGGTAACCGACATGTGGAAAAGCCAAACACACACACACACACACACACACACACACACACACACACACACACACACACACACACACACACACACACACACACACACACACACACACACACACACACGATCTACATCACCTGTGCAGCAGCAGATGATCATCATCAGTACAGTCAGTGTCTGTCCACACGTCTCTGCTTCTGTTCAACAGGCTTACAGTCCACAACACGTCACTGATCCTGTAGAGTCGACACACAAATACACACATTATTACACACACTGCATATCTGATCTGACAATAGACAAATACACAAATATTACACATGTGTAAAATATTGCGCCCTCCTGTGGAGATATTTCTGAATTACACATTCAAATCTACTGAATTTAAAATATTCGCCCTCGTGTGGTGATTTTGGTGAATTACACCACTGCAAATCAAACTGAATCAATTTCAGCTTTTCTATGGAATAAAATCACTGTCATAAATATTTCGTGCGTAAATAAAGTTCACGCATCTGTAATTATAAAATCGTAAAGGAAAACGGAACGTACTCGTAATTTTACAAGGGTACAATTCCAAAATCTGCGATGAGAACAGACACAGATACGACACTTTCTTTGTCTGTTTGTGTATGACTGATAAATTCACGATGGGTGTACTTTACAAACACGAGATACAGCTTCAACACGGACATGAAGTCCTGATTACGAGTACGAATCAAACAGCGACCCTTCACTGTCAAAATAACGTCACCGCTGTCACAGGCATTAATAAACAAGTGACCTAGTCTGTCTTATATTGTCCTTGCCGACAATCACACATTGTTTGAGGGGTGGTGGTGCAAGATCAATAAATATTTTAGACATTAAACACACATCAGCATAAAATAAGAAGCTGTCGAATGTTAGTAATTTTTGTTGTGCAATACAGTTACAATGATGATAGCTCCTCGGCTTTTTAGCTAAAATTTTAACAGTTTGTTTATATATAACATACAATGGTTTTAATGTTGTAATGTTCGTGTGGGACCAGCTTGTAGCACAATAAGATAAGTGAGGGAAAATCCTTGTATTCATAACAAGTTTAGCAGCAGCCATAGGTAACTGATGCCTAATGTTTCTATAAATCATCAGACTCACTCTAGCTCTTTTGGAAACCTTCTTAATGTGTTTTTAATTTTTTTTTTAATTAAGAACGGGCCGAGGATAGAGAGCTAACATAATGTAAGTTAATGTTACAGGCAGCGAGCACAGAGTCTCTCAGTGAATCACATAATGGTGTTCAACTATAACAGGACATCTGTTGATTAAGTAACCTAATTAGCTTTATAGCTAACTCTGGCACAACATGTCATGTTGTACATTGTCCCTGTATAAATAAATAAATAAATAAATAAAAAATTTGATTCTGTAAGATGTCCAAGAAACACAGCGAAAATGGACCTTATTAAGTCTCAACCTTTTATTACAGCTCATGACGGACATTTCTCAAAGAGGGAATAACAAAAATCTTACCTGAGACAGTGTGTGGGGAGCTTGAGTGCCCAGCAGGTACGCCCTTGTAAGTTTCGCTGTTTGATTCGTACTCGTAATCAAGACTTTGTGTCTGTGGTGAAACTGTATCTCGTGTTTGTAAAGTACACCCATCGTGAATTTATCAGTCATACACAAACAGACAAAGAAAGTGTCGTATCTGTGTCTGTTCTCATCGCAGATTTTGGAATTGTACCCTTGTAAAATTACGAGTACGTTCCGTTTTCCTTTACGATTTTATAATTACGGATGTGTGAGTTTTATTTACGCACAAAATATTTATGACAGCGCACACAGCTCTGCTTTACAATCCACAACACATCAGTTATTCTGTAGAGCAAAGACATTCAGTCATTACATGTCTTAAAGTCACTGATAATTCAGTAAATACCTCTGTTAATATCTCATATAAAACATGCAACATCAGACAGAGAGATGATCTATTCCAGTGATGCTCCATCAGTCACTATTATTCATCTTCTGTTGTTCTCTGTTCACTTCTGATGATGCTTTAATTAAATGACTGTCTTACAGGCCACAGAACTAACATATAAACACTGAACAGAAACAAAAACACTGTTTCCTTCCTGCAGTGTGTGTATTTGATGCTTGTCTGCTGTGTGTGTGTTAATAAGTGTGATCAACATGTGTAGATTTCCATCATTAAAGTCCATTTCTGTCCACTAAACCCAGATTGAGGACTCTTATTCTGTCAGACCTACAAAACATCACAACAAGAGATTACAGAAACAACAAACTCCAGCAAACATGAGTCTACTGAGCTCCTACAGCACTGAATATCAACACAGACTAATATTGATGATCTAATATCAGCCTGTGACTCATTCTGATGTAAATAACAGAGTAAAAGTGGCAGGTAATATCTCCAGATCATTGTTGACAGGATAAATTCACTTACTTAGAGGTGAATCTCGTTGACATGCTGGATTCCTTCATTTTAACGGTCTGCCTGTCAGATTTATGTGCAGATGAGAAGGAAAATGAGCTGTTTAAGTGTCATTATTGTATTTATTCTGCAGGACCTGCATGTGTTGTTGTTTTCATCAAGCGTCATGTCGTCCATCATTGAAAGGTGTCAGACTGAAGGTGAAACGCGCTCTCGCCGCCTTGTGGAGCGGAGGAAAAACTGCACTATTGATTTGATCTACTAATCCTTACAGTGCCGTGATCACATTTGACTGTTTGAGTCATAAACTGCGTGTTATAAACGTTACTTCATATCATGTTTTTCATATTATAACCGACACAGCTGAAGCCTTATTTAATAATACTTATTTAACTGTGTCATTCACAACTGTGACCACAGGAGGGCGCGCAGCAGTGTTGCCTCTGCTGATTGATTGACCACATGATGACGCTTGATGAAAACAACAACACATGCAGATCCTGCAGATGACAGATATTAATAATTACACTTTAAACACAAATATTACCAGCTAATCTGCTAATTAAACCGACACACAACCCGTTAAAATGGAGGACTCGAGCTTGTCCCGCGACTCAGCTGAAAGTAAGTGGATTTCCTCATATACAGCAGATGTTTTGATGGTTGTTGCGGGACATTTACAATCTGTCAATGTTTTATCCACTGATATTCACATCATCAAGAGTAATATGTGTGTCTGTGTTGATTCTGCAGTCGTTGTGTGAAGCTCTGATGTTTATTTCTGCTGTTAATTCTTCTAGTCCTGAATACTGTAGTAAGAGTAAATGACAGGATTATTTAAAGCGTCCAGATATAAAACACATGTGATGGAAAGGCACTTTGCTGATGTTAGTGACTGCTGTTCATTCCGTTTCAGTGTTTCTGTAAACTAGTGATGATGTTCAGAGATCTGTCATTATTTTAATGAGGCTTTTTTATTCAGTGTTGTTGTTTTGTGGCTGTAAAACTGTATTTAACACCAAAGTGAACAGTAAAACATTGATGCAGCATCACTGAAGTATAATAGAGTCTGCTGTATTATATCAATATGAAACATTAATATTCAATAATAATCTATTCATTAAACTCTATTATTTTTAAAATGTCCAACAATATTGTGTGTGTATTTGTCTCTTTCAAGATTAGATATGTGTGTATTAATGTATTTCTGTCTTGACTACAGAGTCTTGTGGACTGTAAGACGTGTGGACAGACACTGACTGTACTGATGATGATCATCTGCTGCTGCACAGGTGATGTAGATCATGTGTGATTGTGTGTGTGTGTGTGTGTTTGGCTCTTCCACATGTCGGTTACCATCATTTTCTTTGTGGAGGGTCACTCCTCTAGAACAATGTTTCCCAACCCTGTTCCTGGAGGCACACCAACAGTACATATTTTGGATGTCTCCCTTACCTGACTAATTTACTTCAGGTTTTGGAGTCTCTTCATATGTTCTAATTAGGTGATTCAGGTGTGTTTCATTAGGGAGACATTGAAAATGTGTACTGTTGGCGTGCCTTCAGGAACAGGGTTGGGAAACACTGCTCTAGAAAGCAAATGATGGTAACTGAAACGGGTGGGGAAGGGACGAAGGTCCAGAATTTTTATACAGTTCATTTTAAATTTTTTGTCAGGCTGTAAAGTATAACCCCTGCTGGACACGGCTCCGGAAGCTCTAGGGGGAGACCGTACTGGTATCCCCCCTTCTTCAGGCGCGCCTCACACTCACTCACCATTCACTCATATCGCAGAGTTCTGGCTGGCATTGAACCAGCAACCCCTGAAGCCGTGGGGCAGCGCTCTTACCACAGAGCCACAGATCTCCTGACTGAACACCTGCTGGAACTGATGTTAGACTCCATCTGAGCTGTGAATGGACAATAAACTAGTCAAATTTTTACCCACATCTCTCATAGTCACATCAAGCATGTTTATCCAGTCACACCACTGTGCTCTTCACACTCAGAGGAAGCTTTTAGTCCTCTTTGATTTGATCACAACAATGTAGATTCAGTGATAGCAGGATTTGAACTCAAGTCTCCATGATTAAAGCGCGATTCATTACCACCTGAGCCACTGAATCTGACATGTGCTGCAGGGTTTATAATTAAGTTCACAAGTTTTTACTGAAGATCACAAATCAGCTAAACAGTTACACACCTTCTTCTGTATTTTCAGCACAGTAAAGGAGACATTTCTTAATGTTTGTATGTTTTTATTCACAGCACAGATGGAAAGTAAAGGAGTGTGAAGAAAAGACGCGACTCAAACACAAGTGAGTCAAATCTCTTATATGCAGTGATGCTGCTTTTGAATCACTGATTCATTAAACTTTGAATCTTAAGTTTGAATCTTTGATTTGAATCTTTGATTTGAATCTTTGATGTGAATCAGTGGTGCAGAGCACAAATCTATCTGGCCAATCCTGATTTTAGAAAGATGCTCAACAAAATCCTGAGATGTCAGTGTTTCTCCACTAGAGGGCGCTGATGTGATGAATCTACAATATAGTTTAAGCTGATCTTCAACACAAATGAGCTGAATTATTGAGAAGCAACAATCATCAACACTCGACTCTCTTTATCTTCAGACAGACATTCAGCCTGAGCTACAAGAGACGTCTAGAAGAACCAGACGGTAAGAACATCTTACTTCAGCTGACTCTGTCTGACCAAATCAACAAGCTCAGATTAGATGACAGACATTAATAATCAGCAGACATTAATAATCAGCAGACATTAATAATCAGCAGACATTAATAATCAGCAGACATTAATAATTATCAAACATTAATAATCAGCAGACATTAATAATCAGCAGACATTAATAATCAGCAGACATTAATAATTATCAAACATTAATAATCAGCAGACATTAATAATCAGCAGACATTAATAATCAGCAGACATTAATAATTATCAAACATTAATAATCAATCAGACAGTGACTTGTAAAATGGGGCCTGTCTGAATATCAACATTTGCTGTCTTTGCTCTGAGCACTTGTGTACTTGCTGCTGTTTTCTCTGTGTTTGATCAAGTGTTCAGTATAAAGCTACGGTCACACCGGGCTTTGTGTGTGCGAAATTCTGTCGTGCGGCGCTGTGAAAAGGGGCGGGATTAAACAAGATGATTAGACATTAAAAAAGCCAGCGATAGCTCCATGTTTTAAATTTCTGTCCAGAGAGGTCCTGTTTTGATCCTCGATTGGTCTCATGCAGTCAAGTGATGCGATTTTGCAGGTCAGAGTTCACCAAGCTTGAACTTTGCACTGCAGCAACCTGCGAAACTTAACGCATGACCCCGCGTTTCCGGTCTGACGTATTCGCGTGCGTATGAATGGAAGTCTATGGGAAGAAAAGTCAAGTGTGACCGCACCTTAAGACTGCAGGAGTCGACATGTCTGATGCTCTTACAGGACACGTGTGCTCTGTCTAAACTTTACCTGCAGCAGTAGTTTATTATCTGTAATCTTCTAATGAGGTGACAGTAATGAGCTCAATCAGACTGCTCTGACAGTAATAAATGCTCTAATACTTTATTTTTACTGCCAAATTAAAGATCTTATTAGCATAACTTGAACACTGAAGACGAGAACTAGAACATGATGCCTGATGGGAAACGTTCAGCCTCAAATATCATGTTCAGATGCTCTGATGTGTTCAAGAGCAGAAGTGTGTGTATTGAAACAGGCCCGTAATCATGTCGACATTACAGGTAAAGAGTGTAAAGTCAGGGCTTCATCAGTGAGGATATGATGAAGAACCACCTTCCTCTTCCTCATGGCTTCAGTTCACATGTAAAGCTGTATTTCCAGATCCTGCACAGGGTTTCTCTCTTACTGAAATCCTCAGCATGTTTCAGAGAGCTGCATGAGCTGAACTGAGTCTATCAGAGACGAGAGAGAGACGACATGTGCAGCGTAATGAACAGATATCAGTGTAGATCCATCACCAGAAGACATCTAGTAAAACAAAACAACACATCAAGAGGTTATTTACCAGATGCTGCATCGACTGATTCAGTTCAGAGTGCAGGAGCGTAAAGGCTGACGTCCATCATGTGCACTGATGAAATAATTAGTCTTCTTCTTATTATTAGTTTCATGTCAGACTGCAGTCATCACTTATCAGGTGCATATCGCCACCTACTGTATCGGAGTGTGCAGGATGATTATGTGCTGGGAAATTTACTTTTAAAAGTCATATATTAGTCTTGAGTCATCTTTAAAGTTATTAAATGTAATAATTATGTTTTAAGGAAAATTATTTTTATGTTATTGTTGTGTAATTTATTTATTTTTATCTCAGCTGGGGTTAAGATTTATAAATTACTTTTAAAAGTAACTTTTCTCAATGTTTTTTAATTATATTAAAGCATTATAGAAGTATAGTACTATATAATATATCCTAAATCCTATAATATATCCTAAATCCTATAATATATCTGTGTATCCTTCAGATATCCCACAACAGCTCCTCTGCACATGTGCGTCTCCTCAGTGATTGACAGCTAATATAAATCCGCCTCCAGCAATAAACTGACCGTCTGTCTGGAACTCGCAAACACAGACGCGCGGAGTGATACACACCGTGAACAGTCTCAATGGTGTTTGGTCTGAATATCAGTCCGCTCTGAACTCCAGAACTAACTTGTGCATCATAGAGTTTATTTACTTTATAAATCTGCATATTTAATCATTTAAAGTGTAAAGAGCCAATGAAGCTACTAGTTCTGCTTAAACTAATATAATCTGCGTCACAAACCCAAATCACTGATCAAACACGACACACATCAGGATGAACTGAGGAGGAATTAGCATCTGCTTCACACACACACACACTACAGGCAGAACGCCGTGTGTACACACTGAACACGTGCTTAATTCAACAGCATCTGTCTTACCCTCTCAGTTGAGTGCACAGAGTTAACTCACGATGTTTTGCGAGTCGAAATCCTGTCAAAATGATGACTTTGTCTACAACTGGATGAGTTTAAAGCTTCAGTCTCCTGTGTGCTGCTGCAGCTCGTCTGTTGATCCTGAACTGCAGTTCTCCAGCGCTCCACTAGGCGGAGTCACTCACTGACTGACACACAGAGACACGCCCCCTGTCAGAGCTCAGCCTGTACTTCAGCAGCGGGTGAGTCTCAGCATTCATTCAGCTCTTATTCTGTTAATATGATCATGTTTGAGTGCTGTAATGAAGAGCACATCAATATATTCAGAATTAGTGCTGCACTGAGTTCATTCTGTCACTGATCGAGCTGTTTAGGCTGCAGAGAAGTGAAATTTCTGGCTGATTAATGATGTTATTATCTTAAAAACTCTTAGATTCTGATTGTAATCATTTATATTTGTACATTTCTGTTTATTTCTATATACTGATGTTAAAATCTTATTTTATTGTATTTTCATCCTTATTTTTATTATTTTTTTGATATTTGACATCTAAAAATGTGCTCATGTTAACCAGAAGCTCCTGCATGAGTGTGGCTGGTGATGGTCCAGTGGTCAGAGCACATGGCATGAGCTCTGAACCCTCACACAGGACCTGGCATCAAACCCCTCCTCAGAGCATGAGGGATCTTTAACATGTTTATTGTGAAATCACAGCTCATCTACAGGTGAAGAGTCAAATATGAGTTCCTGCAAGTGTTCAGAAATGAGATCTGTGGCTCAGTGGTAAGAGCTCATGATATCAGACCTCATCCATCATAGTTGATGAGGGTTCAAACACCACTTCAGAAGATTGAGTCAACACAACAAGTTTATTTTTATTCAATTCTTTATTGTGAGTTCACAGCTCAGCGGTCTAACATCAGCTCCAGCAGGTGTTCAGTCAGGAGATCTGTGGTGAGAGGGGTCTGGATGCAAATTGCATGAAATGGTTTTATTGCTCACACTTAACCCAACCCTTAACCCCACCCCTCACAGTGACATCACTAGCTCCATTAGGTGGATTGTTAACACAGCAAGTCTGACATATGCAGTCTCAGCTTGCAAATCTGAGTGTGCATCCAGATAATATGTCTGTGGTAAGAGCGCTGCCCCACGGCTGTAGGGGTTGCTGGTTCAATGCCAGCCAGAACTCTGCGATATGAGTGAATGGTGAGTGAGTGTGAGGCGCGCCTGAAGAAGGGGGGATACCAGTACGGTCTCCCCCTGGAGCTTCCGGAGCCGTGTCCAGCAGGGGTTATACTTTACAGCCTGAAAAAATCAAATGAACTGTATAAAAATTCTGGACCTTCGTCCCTTCCCCACCCGTTTGGGTTACCATCATTTGCTTTCTAGAGGAGTGACCCTCCACAAAGCAAATGATGGTAACCGACATGTGGAACAGACACACACACACAATCACACACATGATCTACATCACCTGTGCAGCAGCAGATGATCCTCATCAGTACAGTCAGTGTCTGTCCACACGTCTCTGCTTCTGTTCAACAGGCTTAGAGTCCACAACACTTCACTGTAGAGTCAACACAGACATAAACACATTATTACACATCTGATCTAACATTAGAGAAATGTACAAATATTACATATTTATATATATTATTGCTGATTGTATTATACTAGAGTAATTAATAACTTTAGTTCAATCAAAGTTTGCACTTCACTTTTTTATCATTTTACTAATGTTCTCTTTTTGCATTTCTAATTTACCCAGACGTTTTATAATATAATATACTAAAATATAATATAATATAATATGATATAATATAATATAATATACATTTTTATTTAATATGTGGATTTTTTTGTGAATTGCAATGCATCAAATATAATTAACTTAAACATGTCGCCCTCTTGTGGTTATTTATGTAAACTGCACTGCTGTCATTCTAAAGTAATCAAAGTAGCCAATAATTTCGTCCTGATGTGGGGATTTTATTTAATTATTACACCATTACACAAATTTGTACTAATGAATTGAAATATTTTGCTCTCATTCAACATTTTTGTGAATTAGGGTCTCCCCCTGGAGCTTCCAGGACTTTGACTAACAGAGGTTATACTATATCTCTATTAGTCTCTATTATTCATCTACTGTTGTTCTCTGTTCACTTCTGATGATGCTTTAATTAAATGACTGTCTTACAGGCCACAGAACTAACATATAAACACTGAACAGATACAAAAACACTGTTTCCTTCCTTCAGTGTGTGTATTTGATGCTTGTCTGCTGTGTGTGTGTTAATAAGTGTGATCAACATGTGTAGATTTCCATCATTAAAGTCCATTTCTGTCCACTAAACCCAGACTGAGGACTCTTATTCTGTCAGACCTACAAAACATCACAACAAGAGATTACAGAAACAACAAACTCCAGCAAACATGAGTCTACTGAGCTCCTACAGCACTGAATATCAACACAGACTAATATTGATGATCTAATATCAGCCTGTGACTCATTCTGATGTAAATAACAGAGTAAAAGTGGCAGGTAATATCTCCAGATCATTGTTGACAGGATAAATTCACTTACTTAGAGGTGAATCACGTTGACATGCTGGATTCCTTCATTTTAACGGTCTGCCTGTCAGAGTTATGTGCAGATGAGCAGGAAAATGAGCTGTTTAAGTGTCATTATTGTATTTATTCTGCAGGACCTGCATGTGTTGTTGTTTTCATCAAGCGTCATGTCGTCCATCATTGAAAGGTGTCAGACTGAAGGTGAAACGCGCTCTCGCCGCCTTGTGGAGCGGAGGAAAACAATAGCAAAAGCGTACAACATATTTAATATATTTCTATATTATAATATTTTATTATGTAAAGTTTTAACAGAAATAGTTTATGATGTATTAATTGCAATCACATTATTCTTTGTGGCTCTCTTACATAACGCGAGTTAAGAGAACGTAACACCGCCCTCCTGTGGACATTAGTGTGTATTACACTGATGCGACTTCTGTGTGCAGTCGCCATTATTGCTTTTATTAAATTGTTTTGTATTAAATAATTGTACTAAAATGGCGAAATAATTAAAAATGCAAACATGCCTAGTGGAGTGGGTGGGGAACTGCACTATTCCCTATATATTTTTACTAAACACAAAGAGACTTAATATCATAATTACACAATTTAACAGCATATGTTTATTGTTTATCTGTGATATTTGCTGGTGTATCTTTAATTAAAAAGAATTAAAATGTTTTATCAATAAAACATTTCAAGAAACAAAGTATCGTGTTGTCATGTGATATTGAATTTGTAGAATATTGGTATATTTTTAAAGAGAATTTCTCAAAGGAACGTGATTTGAACTCAAGCTTGAATTAAATCAAGTAAATAAATTATTTATTTATTTATTATTGCTCGAAATAAACCTAAAATGTATATATATAGAAAGAGAATGTGGTTGGAAAATACAATTTAAATATACAAATTATATTTAATGATGTTCTTATTTAATGCAAAATGTAATTAGAAGATCACAAATGAACGAGATGTAAATATATATGTAATGTCTGTCTATCTGTCTAACTATCTATCTATCTATCTATCTATCTATCTATCTATCTATCTATCTATCTATCTATCTATCTATCTATCTATCTATCTATCTATCTATCTATCTATCTATCTATCTATCTATCTATCTATCTATCTATCTGTCTATCTATCTATCTATCTATCTATCTAAGAAGTAAATATGAAAAAAAGTAAATATTACCGTGCCACGGACGTCACACTGCGGCGACGGAAGTTCAGTCTGCCAGTCGCAGAAATGGCTGGATTGCTCAAAAAGGTACGTGCGGAGGTCATGAAAATATATCAATAAAAAGAGCTGATATTAAACTATAAACGAGACTTGTATCTAAACAGCAGAGTGTTTGAGTATTTTCCTCTTTTTATACGGCTTCTTTATCGTTTGTGTGTATGTTTAAGCATTACTCGCGCATTGTTTTGGACGATCGTGATGGCTGAAATCTGACTTAATGCACATTATACACATACCCTGCAATTACTGTAATATAAGTGATAAGTTTAACGTTTGAACGTCTTTCAGAAGCTGTAAATGTCAAGTGAATTCAAGATGTGTTTTTGGCAAAAACGTGCAAGCGTGTATTAATGTTTACCTTGGATTTTGTCATTATTTAAAAGCTTAAATGGATACGCATGTCTATTATAAAACGCACGACTGCATATGTCTTTTTTTGACGCTTTTAATAAGGTTAATTGTTAATAAAACCAATGTTTGTGATATTCATATTTTGATTTGTAGACCACAGGTTTGGTTGGCCTCGCTGTGAGCCAGAACCCACACGAGGTGAGACATTTTTACATCATTTTTATTTCTCATTCTGTTGAACTTCATATAGTATATATAAAACACAAAACAATCGGTTTCCAGAACTACAACTTCATCTATTATATCAATAGGGGAGCTATTTTTTAATAACAGCTGATAAACATTTTAAGACAGAGCTTTTGTGAGCCCGGAAGATGTTAATATCAATTGAAACCTGTATATTTGTTTTAATTTAACCTTTAAATAAACCCATTTACGTTTACTACTGGAATCCATGCAGGAAAAAACTACATTACCCACAATTCTCTATGGAAAAATTTCAAAATCTTAAGTCACTGCGACTGCAAATGCTGTCAGACATTCTCTAAATTTTTAAATATATGCATATCTTGCTTTAAACATTACTTTTTGCTTTTATACATACAACTAAACTCTTTAATGTTAGTAAATAAAACATGAGTCATTCACAATGCATCATGGGATTGTAGTCCTTTTATCAAAACCACCTTACCTTTGTTTTTGTCTGATTTTCATATATTTCTGTCCTTCAAATCAAAGCATGTGATGATGTGATTCTCCTCGTAGCTCGTAACAATAGAAAATGACAACATGAATCTATGACGAGCAGTAATGCAGTTATTGCTGTCTTTCCTAAAGCGTCTGGGAAATCTGTACGTGAAGATCCTGTCATGTCTGCAGAGGATTCCCCAGGACGCCGCTTACAGAAAATACACTGAACAACTGGTCAACGAGAGGTTCAACCACGTCAAACTGTAAATCTTTTACACACACATTAAAAAATTTGATCTAGACTATTATATCAGCAGGAGATCGTATAGATTTGCAGATAAATGTCGCTTGTGTTTTATGAAGGAGCCAGATGTTGGAAAGCTGGAGAAGAAAATCAATTCTGGACAGATCGAGGAGGTTATTGCACAGGTCAGAGAGGACTTTATTGTCATTTATGGACCATTTCCACAGCTGTTATGGTGTATTTAATGGTCATAAGCATACATACTTACATCCTTGTAAGTTGTTAATGTTTAGATTTATTTAAAAAACGTATGTATATTTATATGTATTATATTAAAAAACACCCTTATGCTTACGTGAGGTGTTTCTAATGCAGTGTCTATGTGTGCAGGACAGTAAATCTGACGTTATTCTCTCTTCTGGCTGCCGTTATTAGTCTCACACTCGTTTTTCCTTTGTCTGAAAGTCTTGATAACGCCATCATGGAGTTTTTCTTTTATTATTTCAGCCAAAAGCATTGTATAATAATGATTAGTTGTACTCTCCTGTTCACTGCGCTCTGAGTTTATCAACGATGACGACTTCCGCTGCTGAGAAAACCTAGACATGTGAAAAAGGTCCATTGTAATGAGAGTGTGTGCTGTTACCTCAGCGAGTGTGTTGTGTTTGCAGGCTGAAGCGGAGCTCTCGCTGTCCAGAAAGATGGTGGAATGGAAAGCCTGGGAGCCGCTCATTGAAGAAGCTCCAGCCAACCAGTGGAAATGGCCCATCTGAAGTCCTCCTCACTCGCATACATGTAGATTATGTTTATATTCAGGAATAAATCAACTCTGTCTATTTAAAGGGATGCCTTTTTGTTGTTTCTTTGGTAAAAACAGCTTGAGTAATACAGTTGAAGTCTGAAATATTAGCCCACCTGTATATATTTCCACTAATTAATATGTTTAACAGAGAGACTTTAATCCATTTCTAAACATAATAGTTTTGATAACTCATTTCTAATAACTGATTTATTTTATCTTTGCCATGATGACAGTAAATAATATTAGATTATTTTTAAGATACTAGTATTCAGCTTAAAGTGACTTTAAAGGCTTAACTAGGTTAATTAGGGTAATTAGGCAAGTCATTGTATAATGATGGCTTGTTCTGTAAACAATCAAAACAAACATAGCTTAAGATGGCTATTAATATTGACCTTAAAATGGCTTTAAAAAAATTTAAAACTGCTTTTATTCTAGCCAAAATAAAACAAATAAGACTTTCTCCAGAAGAAAAAATATTATCAGAAATACTGTGAAAAATTCCTTGCTCTGTTGAATATCATTTGGGAAATATTTAATAAACAAACAAAAATTCACAGGAGAGCGAATCATTTTGACTTTAACTGTACACCTACTACTGAGAAAATCATTGCAGCTTCATTTTTTCCTAGTGATTCTGACATTAAAAACCTCAACATAATTAAAAACAAAAGTCAATGACAAGATAATCCAGACAGCTAATTAAAACAGCTTTTTAAATAACAAGGACATTGAGTTGTCAACAAGAAAACGACAGATAAAAATTGACTAAAGCCATCAAAACTAGCTTCTCTCTCTCTGATGATCGCTTCTTTTATCCTCATTTGTAAGTCGCTTTGGAGAAAAGTGTCAGCTAAATGAAAGAACATAAAGAGAAAATCTATTATAATAATGTGAATACAAGACTGAAAATATTCCTCCACGGTCTCTCAAGATGCTGTGATTTCTAAATATGTGACCCTGGAGCACAAAACCTTCATTATGTTGCACAGGGGTGCTTTTAGCAATAACCTCAAATACACTGAGGGGAAGTTGGTTTTATATTGGCTGTGCATTTGTTCAGTGCAATGCTCCCGATATGGTTTAATATCCTACTTTAAATATTCAGTCTGAAACCGCATGCAAGAATGACTTCAAAACAACATTAAAGCTATTCAATTGACTGTAAACAGTGTTGTACTTTGATAGCCACTGGCTGCTAATATGATTTCACTATTTAGGATTAGCAAACAATACTTTTTCAGGAATTATATTAAGGAGAAAGTCTGAATGTGTGAATATAAAACCAACTTTACCCCAATGAATGCACTGCATGCGGTCAAAAATGACAGACTTTCATGCTGAAAATCAGAACATTAAGTAAAGATCATATTACATCAAGATATTGTGTAACTTTCCTACGGTAAATACACCAGAACTCAATTTCAATTCATAATACGCTCAAATTAAGTTTGCTGTTTGTTCAAATAACTTCGTTAAAATGAGCTGTAACACAATTCTTGAGTTTTTTGGTGGATACTGGGTTTGTTCAATCCACCTAAAACTGTAAAAACTAGTAAGCAAACTTAATTCGTTCACACACAAATCGGTTATTTTTCGCAGTGTGTACAATACTGAACACTTGATATAGACTAATTAAAGGCAATTTTTATTCAAATTTCAGATTTTAAACTAGTTGCATCTCCGGCTAAATATTGTCCCATTGTAATGATCATCCAACACAATCTCACAGCAATTCGTAACTTTTTCATTTAGTGGCTAATTCATACGAATTCGTACGATCTAATTCGTACAATTTAGTACGATTTGCTCATCCCCCAATGACCGTTGGGTTTAGGGGTGGGGTTAGGTGCCACGCCTCCTTTTTAAAATCGTACAATTTCGTACGACTGAACTCGTATGAATTAGCCACTAAACTGACAAAACGTAAAAAAAATACTTACGTTTTCTCGTGAGATCAGGCTGGATTATCAGGGGTCTCATTTATAAATGTGGGGTATGTACAAAATGGGGGTGGAAAGTGCGTACGTTATTTACCACGCAAAGTTTATGGTCTATAAAAAAACTTGATGGGAGAATGTGTGCAACTTTAATTAAACATATTTAACTTAATTTAATATCAAATAAACTGAACCACTTTAAATCATCTTATGAGCATATCATACGTTTCTTTATTTAACCAGGTAAAATACTCATTGAGATCATGATTTAATTTACAAGGGTGACCTGGCCATAAGGTCTGCAGCACATGACTTCATGAAAACCCTTTAAACTAAACCTAATATAACAATACAGTTCAGTCTCTCAGCAAGACCAAATTACAATATGTTAAAAACACACACACTGAGAAATGGATTGTTGTTTGATGTATAGGATAGAACAAAAGCTAACTGACTAAAAGCTCATTAATAAATGAATAAAAATGTATTCTGGCACACATTCACTTTTACTAAGGCTTCATGTGTTTGTTAAAATGAGACCCCTGATGATTTTCTGATCTCAATTTAAAAAAAGACACTTACAGGGCTGGTTTTGTGGTCCAGGATCACATATGTAGAATTAAAAATATATATGCTGATATTTACTGTAAGGAATTTTTAGCCTTTAATTTTTCACCACTGATTTGAACACTGTAAGAAAACACTTCCCTAAATGAGGATCCTCTAAACTAAGAGAATCAAATCTGCATATTGTAAAGTCAGTTTTCATTTGTGAACTTGGTGTTGAATTAAATAAAATGAGAATGGAGGCCCAGCTCGTGCTCCAATATGAAAAAGAAAAATCAATATCAAGCTAAATAACATGTATAATTAGTTTTTCTTTGTTTTTATTCATTAATTGTGGCTAAAATCCTTCAGGTGAGTGTTTACTTCTAATGTCTGATGCATAGTTTGCCTATGGGCTGCTAAATCAGCACAATATTTAATATTCATCACATACAAACTTTAGGAAATCACTAAAATTAGGGTTTAAAGCATTCACTCTGCAATGGAAACAACTGCAATGCTAAAAATGACAATTTTATTTTGTGGTTCAGGATAATAGGTAATTAGTAATAAGAAAGCAATTCGTTTTTCTTTGTTTTTTACTCATTGATTGTTGATAAAATCCTTCACGTGAGTGTTTACTAATGTTTTTCAATAGTCGATGCAGTTTGCCAATGGACTATGGACTTCTGCAATGCAGAATCTGCAGAGCTAAGAAATGACACTTACAATTAGTTTTGTGGTCCAGCATCACATATATAGAATAATAATAAAGCTAAATAACATACATATTAACATCAATAAGGAAAAGTAGTTAGTTTGTACTCATTAATAGTTGCTAAAATCCTTCAGGTGAGTGTTTACTTCTTATGTTTGATGCATAGTTTGCCTATGGACTATAAATCAGCATATTATTTAGTATTCATCACATACAATCTTTAGGATATCGCTAAAATTAGGGTTTAAACATTCACTATGCAATGGAAACAACTGCAATGCTAAAAATGACACATGATTTTATTTTGTGGTCCAGGATAGTAATTCGTTTTTCTTTGTTTTTACTCCTTCACATGAGTGTTTACTTATGTCTGATGCATAGTTTGCCTGTGGACTATAAATCAGCATAATATTTAATATTCATCACATACAATCTTTGCAATATCATTAAAATTAGGGCTCGAAATGGTTGAAACATTTAGCATGCAATGGAAGAAATGACAAACACTCTTCAATGCCTTCGAGAACATACAACAAATCCTTTTTATTTTATTTTATACTCTCTTTTTTTTTTAATCCTAGTTCATTTTTATTGTTGTGCTTACTTTCTTATTTCCAAGTACGATTTCTGTGTTAACGGTGGACAAAATGCTTAAAAGATTACGCTTGAAAAAAAAAAAATGTAATAAAATGAACGCTGGTTATGAACTGAAGCAGAGATCGACCGCTGATTTAGTATGAGAAATAGATGAATAAAGTTAATTTAAAAATCAATCGTCTACAATAAAAAAAACTGAATCATTCAATTGCTACGATAATAAAAACAAACATAGTAATAATAATAATAATAAAAAGTAACTCTAGTCATATAAATGTGTTTTGGTCTGTCGGTGTTTTATATATATTTATATATTTATTAGATTCACACCTTTCTCCAGTTCTAGGCTACATTCAGCAATGTTTTATATCTAAGATTTCCCCAAAATAGATATACAGTATGAAATCGTCTGCCGCTGCTACGTATAAATATTTCCTCAACAGTTATGTCCGACTAAACCTAAAACCACCGGCGATACAGCAGTGTCTGTTTTTCCCCCAAAGAGTAGAAATTTTGGCATTAGTTACAACAATAATATTATATCAAAGCATTTTAAAGTACAAAGGTAACAAAAAGGCACAATAAAAGACCAAATGACAGTATATCCTGTACCACACAGTCCTGTTTTCCCCTCTACATCAGAGACTCCAGGCTTTCTGAAGGGTTTGCTGGGACCGTCCCGTTGTTTTCGGCGTATTGAAGCGCTCTTTCGTCCTCCTGTGTGCTCACCAGACTCAAGATCGCTTTGTAGAGGAACTGAATCTGTTCCTGCACATGGAGGAAGAGTGTTTTAGGATTCACATCATGTCTTTCTTATTCACTATATTTCTATTGTTTTCTAGCACAAAGATCTATTTATGCACTTGAGAAGCAAAATTTCGGAAGTCCTATAAGACCATGCATTGATATATTTTCACAAAATCCCCCAATCATCACAAATACTGCAGAAGACCTACTGGAACCCACATGGACTCAAGATTCTTACAGAAATCAGTCAAGTCTGGTGAAGGAAAAATCATGGTTAGGGGTTACATCCAATATGGGGGCATGCAAGAGATCTGCAGAGTGGATGGCAACATTGACAGCCTGGGGTATCAAGACATTTGTGCTGCCCATTACATTACAAACCACAGGAGAGGGCAAATTCTTCAGCAGGATAGCGCTCCTTCTCATACTTCATCCTCCACATCAAAGTTCCTGAAAGCAAAGAAGGTCTAGGTGCTCCAGGATTGGCCAGCCCAGTCACTAAACATGAACGTTATTGAGCATGTCTGGGGTAAGATGGAGGAGGCATTGAAGATGAATCCAAAGGATCTTGATGAGCTCTGGGAGTCCTGCAAGAACGCTTTGCCATTCCAGATGACTTTATTAATCAGTGGTTTGAGTCATTGCAGAGATGTATGGATGCAGTCCTCCAAGCTCATGATGGAGTCAGACACAATATTCATTCTTTTTCCACTGCAGCATGACTTCTATCTATCTATCTATCTATCTATCTATATATATATATATAGAGAGAGAGAGAGAGAGAGAGAGAGAGAGAGAGAAGACAACAAATCTTCTAGCCATGAGAGAGTGGAGGAGGTTTAGTAGAGTACGACTTAATTTTATTGTGATGTCGACATATAAAAAAGCTGTTTTCTTGTGATTATAACTTATATAGTTCAGTAAATACTTAAGTTTTTGGCTTTTATTTAATTATGTATTTATTAAAAAATAAGTTGTGATAACAAGAAAACAACTTTTGATGTCGAGATCATGAGAAAATGAAGTCATGATCACGAGAAGGCAAAATATAACAATGCATGGCCTCTAAGGACTTCCGTACAAAATGACACGATGTTTAGTTTTTACCCATAATAAAAGTAACAAATCAACATGAAAAATATCTGCTGTTGGGTTAAGAGAAATAAAGTTTCGCTTTAGTTACGCTGCAGAAATTAATTCTTGATTTAAGCAACAAAAAATGTACTTTGTGTTAAAATAAATGACAGTTTTTAATAAAATAAAATAAATCCAACCATCCTATTCTGTTACATTTTTCATTTCACATATCTTAATATCTTAGACTCTTCTGTAAAAGGAAATCTTCCACCAGAAATGTTTAAGCTAATATAATATATTTTTTCCTCTTACAACATCATTGAAGACGCCGGGCCTCATGAGGTTGATCATTCTGGCGGTCTGATAGACGTCCACACTGTTCTCCTCATCCAGCTGATTAACCAGAGTCACCAAAGCACAAAATAAACCAGCACTCGACCCTCCACACCTACACACACACACACACAGTTGAAGTCTGAATTATTAGCCCCCCTGTTTATTTTTCCCCAATTTCTGTTAAACGAAAAGATATCTTCAACACATTTCTAAACATAATAGTTTTAATAACTCATTTCTAATGACTGATTTATTTTATCTTTGTCATGATGACAGTAAATAATATTTGACTAGATATTTCTCAAGACACTTCTATACAGCTTAAAGTGACATTTAAAGGCTTAACTAGGCCAATTAGGCAAGTTAGGGTAATTACTAAATTAATTACCCTGTTCAAAAACCATGACATTTTTAAAGAATGCTGAGTTCCACACAATTCCTTCATGTTTTCCCAACACAAATTAAGTTAATGTAATCATTTTTACAAATTTAAGTGGATTGAACATAAACAAATAAGATGTTCCCCCCCCAAAAAACTCAAGAATTGTGTTGTTTCAGCTCATTTTAAATAAGTAGTTTGAACAAGCAGCAGAAATAAAGTTTTGAGTGACCCTTTGAAACTGCTTGAGTGTGGATAACTTAGATTTTTGAGTGTACTGTCCCTTTAAGATGCTCTTTCACCAGTTGATGTATTTCTTTATGTAATGTACCCATCATGGATGAGGACGGGTCCCTCTCGCCGTGAACTCTCCTCTCTGATGATATTAATGAGCTCAAAGCAGTTGCTGATGGGACTGTCAGGATCCGGCCAGCGGGGCGTTTGAAACTGATGCACCTCCAGAACATAATCATCCTGTCACATCAACACAAAGCATGCTCAAAATATTCAGCAATATTCACGTTACAACATGCTTCTAGAATGAGTTGATGATCATGTATTTAGCTTAATATTGATTATTGATTACAATACTGATTGTAGAAGAATTTTACAGGAGGGCTAATAATTCTGACTGTATTTAATGTATAGATTTCAACGTGGTGATGTCATTTCCTGCTTGTTATCAAACTATTTCATAACTGTAACAAGAGGCAATTTAATCATAACTTAATGATAAAACAGCTATTATAACATTATTTATCAATATGTGGCTCCTTTTGGATTTTGGAAGCTATAGAAATTACAAATGTACAACAGGAAATACGTGGGACCTTTGCTTTTGTTTACATCCCTCAAAATGGTCTATATGTCTATAAATCTGACTTTAGCATGACTGGAGTGTGTTGTTGTTGTGTGTAGTCATTGACCTTCAGGGCCTCCAGGATGAAGTGCTGCACCGGCACTGGCTCTTCATTGGACAGATTCAGACTGTCTTCACTTCTGAAGCTCACAGTGAACGTCTCGCAGCTGATTGGTTCATCTTTAGTGGGCCAATAAACACACTCCGCCTCACTGCTCTGAAACGACACGCCTCCATTAGAGTTCATCAGGAACTATGTGTGTATGTGCATGTTTTAGCGTTGTCACATACTGCAGTTGTTAACTTTAATACATTAAAACAATAAATTTTAGTTAACATGGATAAATATTTTAACAGCTTTAATTAACCCTTGTGTGGCGTCCATCTACTCTGGGGTGATTTTGGCTCTTAATTTGGCCACAGCTTTCTCTGTGTTTCAGCAAATAGAAAGATTTTTGGTGACAATTGTATTAAATTGTGTTGAAAATTGTATAAACAATCAACAATACACTCAATTTTACTTACACTTTTGTTGTGGTTGAGGCTGTTTTTGCCCCATTGACTTGCATTTTAAACCACTTTTTTTGACTGCAAAGCCATGATACCATCATGCATTCTTGATTGTTGCTGGTTTTCCCAATTGGGAAGAGATACAGTTTTTAATGTTTACTGTTTATTGCTGTTTATTTACTGAAATAAGTATTGTTAAAAATTGTACATTAACAGAAAAAGTGTATCACTTAAAAAAAATCACTTTAAACTTTTACAAATGCCAAAAAAAGTCACTTTTTCAACATCTAAAAGATCCAGGAGGAAAGATCAAGATCCCATAATGCAATTCAAAAGCATAAATATAAACAACGATAAAAAACATATATTTTTTACAAGTGGTAAAACTCACCATGTTGGGTGTGTCCGGCAGGGAAACTATAATCTGAGTGTTATGGTCCCAGATCATCCTCCAGAAGTCATGTATGGTGTTTGGCAGAGGATTCTGGGTAATGATGAACTCTCGGCTCTGATGAAAGCCCTGTGACATCAACGCACGCATTGAATCACTACTTAAATCACACACACTCACACACACACTGATCATGATCTTCAGAATCAGAGCGTTTACCAGTAAATACGAGGCATTGATGTAGTCTGAGGATTCTCCAGCTGCTGCAGGACAGACTGACCCTCGATCTTTCCACTGAAACAAAATAGAAAATTTAATTTAAATTAAATTTCATTTAAACTTGGGAATTCAATAACCCAATTGTTATTAAAAATGTAATTTAATTATAATAAAAAAATGTTTATATATATATATATATATTTTTTTTTTTTTTTTTTTAATAAAAAAATGTAATTTAATTATTGATTATTTAATTTTTTATATTAATTATTTGGGAATTTTACATTTTTTTTTTTGTCATTTTTATTGCCTTTTGCTAAATTAAAAGATAATTTATATTTCAGCAGATAAAGGTTATATTATATACTACATATCACAAACCTAAAATAAAAAAAAATAAAAAAAATAATATAAACATACCAAATGAAGCCATCTGTCTGATAAAGATAAATGATAAAACCTATATAAATAATTACATATTATTAATACAATTGATGGACAAAATGTTTTTAAAGTGCTGCACTGCTGTTTGACGGAGAGAAGATTTTCATTCATTCATTTTCTTTTCGACTTAGTCCCTTTATTAATCTGGGGTCGCCACAGCGGAATGAACCGCCAACTTATCCAGCATATGTTTTATGCAGTGGATGCCCTTCCAGCTGCAAACCATAACTGGGATACATTTATACACATCCATTCACACTCATACACAACAGACAATTTAGCCTTCCCAATTCACCTATACCACATGTCTTCGGACTTGTGGGGGAAACTGGAGCACCTGGAGGAAACCCACGCGAATGCAGGGAGAACATTCAAACTCCACACAGATATTCCAACTGACCAACGGGGCTCGAATCAGCGATCTTCTTGCTGTGAGGCAATCGTGCTACCCACTGCGCCACCGTGCAGCCAAGAGAAGATTTTATCAACACATTTTTAAATATAACTAACTTCTTCTTTACCATGATGACATAATAAATAAATAAATGAAATAACTTTTAAGGGGGCTAATAATATCGAGAATGCTTTTATTTCAGCCAAACTAAAAGAAATAAGTCTTTCTCCAGAAGAAAATTATAATAGGAAATACTGTGAAAACTTCCTTGCTCTATCAAACAATATTTACATTATATATCCTCAAATGTTTATGAAGAACTGCACGGTGGCGCAGTGGTTAGCACAAATGCCTCACAGCAAGAAGGTCGCTGGTTCGAGCCTCGGCTGGGTCAGTTGGCATTTCTGTGGAGTTTACATGTTCTCCCAGTGTTGGCGTGATTTTTCTCCACGTGAACATGGGGAGAACATGCAAACTCCACACAGAAACACCAACTGACCCAGCTGAGGCTCGAACCAGAGACTTGCTGTGAGGCGAATGTGCTACCCACTGCGCCGCCACGTCGCCCTTATATGAACATTATATGTCATTTATTCATATATACACACACATTTGTAATATACAGAAAAAACAAATCAAGCTACTAAATCAGTTTTAAAGTCTTATATTCATATAAAAAGTATCATAAATATGAACAAATGTAATTATTAATTTGATATTTTGGTATTGCACCACTCACCAGGCATAAGACAAGCAGTCCTGTTTTTGGATGCATTGCTCTCCTTCAGAGCCGTTGTGTAGTCGCTTTGTTTTGCACAGCTCTGACTGACCAACTGCAAGAACAAAACAGCAAACCAATTCATCTCTCATAGCAGAAACACAGACGTAAACAAAAATTGTTGACCCTTCAATTTGATCCAGACCAGTTTCACTTAGACTTGAGCTTAATAATGACCAACAAACTTTGGCATTATTGAACTAAAACTAAATCTATAATGAACCACACTGTTCTGAATTGTGCTTTTAAAGCTTGGTTTAATTTAAATCAGTGTTTATGAGTGTGAATGAACAGGATAGTTATCATTCAAAAGCAATATCTGATTATCATTCATTTATTTTCAGACATTTCAAGTCATGTGACCGCTGCAGTTTTTCTTTCTTTAATTGAAGGGTACCAACAATTTTGTAATAATAATTATTAATGCACAGAAGGAGTACATAAACCCAACAGTCTGACCTTAAACTGCTTCTCCAGAGGGGTTTTCCCTGCAGGTACTGGTGTGAGCAGAGCAGACACGTATGTGTGGATGAAACTGGATGAAACCAGCGTCTCTTTACTCCTGATGGCCTCCACTAAAGCGTCATGGATGAAGACGTACTGCTCCTGATAGCAGAAATATGAGATGTCGTTTCTGTTTTTAATACTTTATTAATAGTATATATTCAAATAAATTAGCAGAAAACAGAAAAACAACAGTCAACAAAGCATCCCCAATGTTTATTAGTAAAAAACAACAACAACAAAATAGTAAAAAGGAAAACACAAAAGATATATCCGATATACATCGAAAGCGAACCAGTCAATGTATAATAGCAGAAAGGTAGAGATGCTGTGAGCTGCAGTGCAAGTTTTACTCTGTTTACCTCTGTCTGCACTAAGTAGTTCCTCTGGGTGCGGATGTGCTTGAGGAAGCCCATGATGTTCACCTGTGTTTTCCTCTTTTATCTGCTTTAACATGCTGTCGATCACGATGTATGTTCCTGTTCGTCCCACACCAGCACTGCAGAGCACACAATTCACACTCATAAACACTGACTTTAAATCAAAACCAAGCTCTAAGAACACAATTCAGAACAGTTTGGTCATTAGAGATTTAGTTTTAGTTCAGGAATGCCAAAGTTCATTGGTCGTTATTTAGCTCAAGTCTATGGAAGTTTTATTCTATATCAGCAGTTTAGATTTAAACATGCCAATTCTGCCTTTCCCCTCACAATTCTTAATTAAATGTTATTTCTGAATTTACTCAGTTCACACTGAGATATTGCATGACGCTATCAGCAGGTTTGGTCTGCTCCCGCCCTGTCTTTTAGCATAAAGGGGGTCTGAGATCAGGTACACTACTGGTAAAATGTTTGGGGTCAATATGATTGTTAAATGTTTTAAAATAAGCTTATCCGTTCACCAGGGTGCATTTATTTCATCAGTATGGTACAATTGTGAAATGTTTTTGCATTATAAAATATCTGTTCAATGATCATTTAATTGAATCCTTTATTCCAGTGATTTTAATGATGAATTTTCAGCTTCATTACTCCAGTCTTCAGAGTCACATGATCCTTCAGAAAATCACTCTAATTTTAATAATAATAATAATAATAATAATAATAATAATAATAATAATAATAATAATATATAATAATAATAATAATAATAATAATTATATTATTATTATTAGTATTATTATTGTTATTATTAATGGTAATAATAATACAAGCAATAATGACTGGAGCAATAATTTCATTTGAACTACAATAAGAAAGCAGTCATTTAACAATTTAATAAATATTAACACTTTTTTTTTCATTTAATAAATGCCGCCTTGATGAACAGAATAATTTTATTTAAAGAAAAAACATGAAAAAAAAATTGACCTCAAACTTTTGACCGGTAGTGTAGATTTCATGAACCTCCCCTTGGTAAAGGAGGAAAAGAAGAGATGGGGTGGAATGGGGATTCTTCCAAAAACGAAGATAAGGTTAGTAGGATGAAATCAGTCTATTTATTGTAGTCTTGGATTAATCGATTGGATTATCACTGATTACAGAGAGAGACTAGCCGCGACTAATATCACGTGCTACTCTCGAAATTAGTTGTAAATCTCGAAAATGTTTTCCCCCTCAGAATTCTACATGAAATTTTTTATTCTAAATTCATTCTGAGAATTCTACATTTAAATTTTACAAATCAGCTTTTTCCTTCAGAATTGTAAATAAAAATATTGATTCTCAATTTATTCTTAGAATTCTAACTTTAATACGTCACAAATCTCCTTTCCCCCCTCAGAATTCTAAAGTTTAATTTAATTCTAAACTTCACCTCAGAATTCTACATTTAAATCTCACAAATCATCTTTTTACCCACAGAATTCTAAATGAACATTTTATTCTAAATGTTTTCTCAGAATTCTACATTTCAATTTCATAAATCTGCTTTTTCTCTTATAATTCTAAATAAAATATTATTCTACATTTATTCTCAGAATTCTATATTTACACAAAGTTTCACAAATGTGCGTTTTCCCCTCAGAAATCAAAATTAACATTTTAAATTCTATTTTTTTCTCAGATTCTAAATTTAAATATCACAAATGCCTTTTTAGTCAGACCATTAAATTGAAATCTCAATTCTATTTTTTCTTCTCAGAATTCTGAATTTTAAGTCACAATTTTCCACCCTTTAAAATTCTAAATTTAAGTCTCAGTTCTATAGTTCCTTTCAGAATTCTAAATTTAAATGTCAAATTAGTTAGAAACATCAGAATTGTGAGGTATAAGATTTTTGGATGTTTTTCCTGGTTTACGTCTCGCAATTAAGAACTTTTTCCCCACTGAATTTATATCTGAAATTGTGAGATAAAACAGCTGATTCAAATGTTATCACTCGATTAAATGGGTGTTATCAGTGGTAATCAGCTGTTAAATATGGGCCAGTAGGGGCCTTCTGTGCCTACTGGTAGGCTAAGAAGGCTGTTCTCATCCATCCACATGGTTAATCAGCTATAGATCACATACAGATGCGGCCGGAAGTTAATTATTTATTTATTAAGTTTCCCATCAATTGTGTTTTATTATAGGTCTACCCCTACAACAACTCTAAACCCAACCATCACAGTAATGTAAAAACAGTTCTGGATCTGAAGTCTTCTCTATTAGTATAGCTGATTAAGCATGTGGATGGATGATAACCGCCTTCTGAGCCTACCTCTTTCCAAAAAAATTCAGTGGTCGAAACAACTTTCCATGTAACTCGTTGTTGATCCAGCTATTAATTCAGCTAGTCCCAAATTGTTTGTAGTTTTAGTGTTGATTACATTATACAGTAAAAAGATGTTCAGATTTTGGTCATAAATCCACTCATTCTTTCCCTCATCTGATAATATGTGTGCAATCAAATCAATGCAAGCTTAACAATTTGCCAAGTATAACTGGTTAGTACCTGCAGTGCACCACCACAGGCCCCATCTCAGCTGTTCTGGCCTGTGAGGACGTCCTGATAAAAGACAGCAGGGGCAGTGTGTATTCTGGGACGCCCATGTCAGGCCATTGAGTGTAATGAAAGTGAAGCACCGTCCTCTCCTGACTGCGGCCCTTCTGAGAGCCCTGATGGAGGAGACATGTCAGACAAATGTTAAAAACCTACATTGTCCTCCTCAACGATTTCTGCAATGATTTCCGTTACTGACCTTCTTGACCTGGACGTTCCTCAGTGTGAAAGTCCTCAGTGTGTAGTAGGCCAGAGTTCTGCTGCTCTTTAGGGTGACCAGAAAACAGCCGTAGTCTTCCTGATTCTCCAGAGGCCAGTACTGGTCACATTTCCTCTGTTTGACACACACAGGCCGTAGTTGAAGTCAGAATTATTCGTCCTCCTGTGTTTTTTTTTTTTTTTTTAATTTTTCCCAAATGATGTTTTTCCACAGTATTTCCTATAATACTTTTTCTCCTGAAGAAAGCCTTATTTGTTTTATTTCTGCTAGAATAAAATAGTTTTTAATTTGATTGTTAATTTTTATTTAAAACAATTTTAAGGTCAATATTATTAGCAATATTTGTTTTCAATTGTCTAGAACAAACCATCATTATATATAATGACTTGCCTAATTACACTAACTTTCCTAATTAACCTAGTAAGCTTTTAAATGTCACTTTAAGCTGTATAGAAGTGTCTTGAAAATATCTAGTCAAATATTATTTACTGTCATCAAGGCACAGACAAATATAAATCATTTATTAGAAATGAGTTATTAAAACTATTATGTTTAGAAATGTGTTGAAAAAAATCTGCTCTCTGTTAACAGAAAATGGGGAAAAATATACAGGGGGGCTAATAATTCAGCAGGACATTTATTGTTGTTTATTGCAATGAATGTTAAAATGTCTTAAAATTAACGTTCATCATCAACTAGCATTGACGGATCTGTTAAGAACCTCTATATTATTTTAAAACTTCATTAAACTAGGGAAAAAGTAAGGTAAAAAGGGTCTTTAGTGTTTTTTTATATTAACAATCAAACTACGAAAAGTTTTTTATTATTATATTATAACAACATTCTTGAAATTAGGAATAAAGGTCTTTAGTGTTATTATATTTAAACTTTTCTTCAAACTAGGAAAACATTCTTTGGTTTTATTTATATTATGAAAACTGTTTTAAAAATTCCTCCGATTATGAAAACTTTCTTCAGATAGGCGAAACGTTAGGAAAAATAACTTTAGTGTTATTTATATATGAAAACTATCTTCAAAACTAAGAAAAAAGTTCTTTATTGTTATTAAAAGCTTTGTTCAAATGGGAAAGAAAGGTCTTTAAAATTCTTTTTTATTATGAAAGCTTTCTTCAAACCAGATTAAAGTTAGGAAGTTCTTTTGCTCTTTAGTGATAATTATACTCTGAAAACTTTCTTGAAAACAGGAAAAAAGTTCTTTGCATTATGAAAACTTTATAAGAAAAACTTTCTTCACTGTACTTTACATTATGAATACCTAAATTCGTATGGAATTGTTAAGTGGAAACTAGGGAACCCCATGGGGTTCTTTAGATTATTAAAATCAAAGAAGAAATGAACTCTTTTAAGAACCCTGTAAAAAATGCAGGGTTTCCATACAATTCATTCATGTTGTCCTAACACAAATAGATTAAGTTATCTTAACAATTTAAGTGGATTGAACATAAACAATTAAGTTGTCCCAAAAATCACTTTAAATACGTAGCTTAAACAAGCAGCAAAAAATCTGTTTTTGAGTGAACTGTTCTTTGAAGAGTTCTTTTGAGAAACCAAAATGGTTTTTTCTATTGTATTATTGCAAAGAAAAAATTACTTTCGAAACCTACATTTAAGAGTGTATGAACGTTAAAGGATTTAGATAGAATCACCAGTGCCAAAGAGTGAACCCTTATTTCTTAAAATCCAATAACTTTTGATCATTCACAAACATTTAAATTGTCAGCGCTCAAAACTGTTAATGAAAGGGAAAGAAAATGATTCAATGGAAAAAAAAAACATAGCAGTTTTGTTTGTTAAGCATCTAGCCCAGGGAGGGGCAAACTCGATCTGGAGGGCCGGAGTCCCTGCATAGTTTTGCTCCAACCCTAATCAACACACTGCTTGTAGCTTTCTAGTGATCTTAAAGACACTAATTAGGGTGTTCAGGTTGTGTTTGATTAGTGTTGGAACAAAACTCTGCAGGGACACCGGCCCCTCGAGGATCAAGTTTGCCCATGCCCTGATCTAGCCATATTAATTATAAATTACCCATAATTACTGAATGATTTAAAAGTACTAAAAGCCTTACCCGGCCCTTCTCCACTAGGTTAGGATCATGACATCACACCCACGTTCTGCTTCCCAGACCATCCTCCAGAAGTCCTCCAGACTGCCCTTCAGTGGACCCCTGTGCTGCTATATATGCTTTCGGCTGATTGAAGCCCTACAGAGAATCATCCACAGACAGACCATCATCACTTCTATTGACTATTTATTTTTTGACCATTTTGAGGCTGCTCAAAGTAAATGTTTCCTTATGTTTTTTTCTGTGTGTGATATTGAATAATATTATGTTCAACAAAAATTTTAATATGATTTTGGCATCATAATATTTATATTCATAATACATTTTATAAAATTTAACCATGTATGCAAGTTCAAAAGCTTTTAAATAAATGATTCGCTCAAAGTGGTAAAGACAATTGTTAAAATATATTCAAATTTTTCAAATTAAAGCTCTTATTTTGAAGTTTCTGTCCACCAAAAAGCCAGATGACCGATTAAAATCCAGATTTCCATGGTTTTTCACAGAAATAACTCTTAATTTTTATTATATAGCATAACTATAGCTGTAACTTAGCATATATTAGACTGATTTTTGAGGATCATGAGACACTGAAGACTGGAGTAAGGATCCCGATGATTCAGCTTTACATCAGAGGAATAAATATAAAATTTAATAAAATATATATATATATATATATATATATATATATATATATATATATAATATATATATATATATATATATATATATATATATATATTTACTTATTTATATATGTGTATATATATATTTATATATGTGTGTATATATATATGTGTGTATATATATATGTGTGTGTGTATATATATATATATATATATATATATATATATATATATATATATATATATATATATATATACACATATATATATATATATATATATATACGTATATATATATATATATATATATACGTATATATACATATATATATACGTATATATACATATATATATATATATATATATATATATATTATATATATATATATATATATATATATATATATGTATATATACGTATATATACATATATATATATATATATATACATATATATATATATATATATATATATATATATATTATATATATATATATATATATATATATATATATATATATATACTATTAATATCATATATATTATATATATATATATATATATATATCTATATATATATATATATATATATATATATTTAAAATGCTAATACTATTTCACAATATTGCACAGCCTTGGTGAGCACGAGAGACCTTTCAAAAATATTTAGGGAATGGCAACTGGAAGTGTGTGAAGTGAAAATACAAATAGTGAAGTGTAGTTGTAATATTTTACAACATTACATGCCTGTATAAAATGTATAAACTCAATGTGGGTCTTGCCTCTCAGCAAGAAAGTCGCTGGATTGAGTCCCGGTTCACCTGGGTTTCCTCCGAGCGCTCCGGTTTCCCCCACAGTCCAAAAACATGCACTACATGTGAATTGGGTAAACTAAATTGGCCGTAGTGTATGAGTGTGAATGAGTGTGTATGGGTGTTTCCCAGCAGCTGGAAAGGCATCTATGGCATAAAACATATGCCGGAATAGTTTGCCGGTTCATTCCGTTGAGGCGAACCCCCATAAATAATGGACTAAACCGAAGGAAATGAATGAATGATTTAATAAAACTCAATGTAAAATGCAGAATAGACTTACATCCACATAGTTAGCATTAATGTAGTCCCCTGTCTTTCCATCTTTGTCAGAGATCTGAGAGAGTTTAACTCGACTGTGATCATCTGAAAGCACCAACAAACATTTATTTAACATTTCTAAAAGCATATGCACATCTTATTATACTGATATAGAGAGCTCATACAGGCCAGGATGTTAATGTATCTGTTCTTGCTCTTGTTATCCGGATGGTTGGAGCTGTCTGTTGTAATGCCGATGTCTGCAGTACAGCCCTGAATCTCCTAAAATTAATCAAATATTTCAATCCATCACTAATTAGAGTACATCCTAAATCAAGCTTATTTCATTTCATCATGCACACTAAGCATGCACAGAGCACACTGACACGTCAGAACAATGCAAAAAGAACAAGTAACAAAAGGGAGATCCGTCTTACCTCGTAAGACTCTTTCAAGATCTAATAAGGGAGGGGTGAGAATGCAGAAAAGCACAATGAAAGTCCGGACAAACAGAGAGGCGCCAGTGCAGGAAACATGAGGCACGTTTACATGTGTTTTCATGCTCCAGACGGGTTTAGACGGGGCTGTTTCTGTGTGCTGTTCATGCAGTGTTTCCTTGCACAGACGCCTGTACATCACACTTTACATGCTGCCCTCACATATGCTCCAAAAACATCCATGAGTATATGTCTCTAATGCACTGTTTGGTATATTTATAATATATATTAATGCGCTGTGCTTAAGGCTATGCATTTGAAAACTGCTCATAAAATGATTGCAAATCACAAGTACCTCAAATTCTTTGGAGAATTTGTGATTTGCATGGAGGTCAGCAACATGTTTCACAAAATCCTTAACAGGGAGAGCTTCGTTGTCCTCTGAAAACAAAAAAGGGACATTTTTATAGCTAAGTATATACATTTACTTAAATACAGGTATGTTTGATTGTATAATTTATTCATTTATTTTTGAATTAATAATATATACAATTATTTTAAGATAAATATAAATGATTTTAATCTAATAATAAAAAGTTTTATGTATAATGCTGTTTCTAAAACCCAAAGCCCTACAACAAGAGAAATCAAACAGCAATAAAATACAAGAATTTAACATTGAGAATATATAAAATATAAACTCAGAATGATCAAGAATGATAAAAATGCAGTCTTAAAAGATGAATTTTAACATCTTTTAACTAGCTAGTGTGGACTCATTCCTTGCAGAATAAGAGAGAGGATTCCATTATAATTTATTTATTTATTATTATTATTATCATTATTTATTCATTCAAAATAAATACAGGTAAACCAATTTAAGAATTTGACATAAAATATATGTATTTTTAAAAAAACATAATAATTAATTGATATATTATAATAATTATATATTAATAATTATATAAATTAATATATAAAATTAGTATTTAAAATTATTATAGTATAAAATGTAGATATAGTTTTTTTATTTCATAATAAATTCTATTAAATAATTTAAATATTTAACTTACTAACTAAATAACTAACTAATCAATAAGTGAATAAATGAATGAATGCATAAACCAAAAATGAATAAACAATATTAAAAATAAAGTTTTTAAATATATAATTATTAATATTTATATATTTATTTTTTCATAAAAAGTGCAGGTAAACTAATTTATTATAGAATATATGCATTTATTTAAATATATTACTTCATTATATAAATTAAATAAATAAACATTTTATTAACTAACAATAATTACATTATAATATATATATATATATATATAAATATAATTTTAATATATTTAAATTAAATAAATGAAATATTAATTTACTAACTAACTAACTAACTAACTAACTAACTAACTAACTAACACACTAAATAAATAAATAAACAAACAAATAAGTAAATAAATGAATAAACAAAAATTAAAAATAAAGTTTTTAAATATATGATTATTAATATTTATTTATTTGTTTATTCAAAATAAATGCAGGTAAACAGATTTATCATACAATGTGTGTTCTTATTTAAATATATGACTTTATTATATAAATTAATATATAAAATGTTTATTAAATAAAATGATTATATTAAAATGTATATATTTTTATTTTAATATAAATTCAATTAAATCAATTAAATAGTCAACAAACTAACATTTCTTCATTTAATTTTTTACATTAAATAAAATCATTATATTATAAAATGCATATATTATTTATTTATTTGAATACAAATTCAATTAAAATAAATTAAATATTCTAATAATTAACTAACTAATGCACCCAAATAAATAAATAAGTAAATGAATGATTGAATGAAATTAATGAATGAACAAACAAATGAATATTTTGTTACCTGTAGGCAGCAGAGAGGAGTTGATGGAGCTGAAATGGCTCGGGCTGAATTGGTGTCCTCTACATAAAAATGTGCCGTCTGCAAAGCATCTCCTGTAAGATCCAGATGCAGATATTACAAAAGCACTGTGCTTCAATATAGTAACAAATGAATAAAATGCAACAAAATCCATGTAAATTACTAAATTATAACATTTATATGTAAAATTATGCCAAAGTGCTAAAGAAAGCATGTTCCCTTAGTCCAACACAGACAAACGTGGCACAAAATCCAGCAATTATCTCTCTCTGACGTCTGTTTGATGATCATTTACCTCCAGTAGATGAGGATGCCGACCAGCACCACCAAACACAGCACAGTAAGTGTCGAAACTATAGCCAGAGGAACAACCCGCTCTCTCTCTGTCTCTGTCCCTCCAACCATCCCGACACGAGACTCTGGACTGCTGTTACTTTGCTTCTGTTGAGGGACACACAGTCAAGTCTTCAACACAATCTCATCATTAAACATTATATCACATCACAGATGCTATATTCAATCAGCTGTTGAATGCATGCTTACATGGAGTCAAATCATCCAGCTGCTAATCCTTGAGAAATTTCACTGGGAACATTGTCGGAAAGTTTCTACTGTATGTTATTTACCACCAATTATCACTTAACTGGTATTGCAACTGTTTGCAATAGTATCTGGATGCACCCTTTATATGCAAGCTGAGACTGCAAGTTTCAGATTAACAATGTCAGACACAATGCACTCAATGGAGCTAGAGATGTCACTGTGAGGGGTAGGGTTAGGGGTGGGGGTTAGGTGTGCACATTATAAGAGTTGCATGCAGTTCAGATTGCAAATGCATCAGGTCTGCATACAGAACCGTCTCACTGTTTGGTTTGCCTTTTGTGCATAGGTTATTAATCAAAACTCCAAATTTGCTTACAGAGTGGTGTCAGGAACACAATTTGACCAAAGAAACTGGTTAAAAAAATGATTAGAGTGACGAGATATTGCAATTTAAGGATGAGAAGTGAAATCTCAAAAGTAGTTTCAGTGTGTTGTTAAGCTTATTCCAGTGGTTCAATTACCATTTTAGCTGCTAGATGGCAGCACAAGACCACTTATTGCTGCTGTCTGTGCTTTTCACAGCAAAAATAAAATAAAAACGGCATACTTTTGCATTAGCACAGCCCTATCATAATGCTTTTTAACATGGTGTAAGCCTGTAAATCCCAAAATAAATTTCAAAACCTCAGTTATTCAAGCACATGAGACATTCTAAACCAATGGTCTCAAACTCAGGCTACGCAGCTCTGCAGATTTTCACTCCAACCACCTCCAACTCACACCTGCTTAATAGTCTCTAGTGGTCTTAAACAACTTGATTAGTTGGTACCTTTTTCCCTCACTTCTGACTTTCCCTCACTTCTGGTCACATTTAATGCCTTTCAGAAGGGCAATCTGTTCCCAAAGGACAAAATCATGCAGCGCCCCAAAATATTTTCTCATTTCAGGACTGTTTTAAGTGGCTGTCTGTCAGAATACATCCTACTCCAAACTCAAAATGAAGTAACCAGGACAGGATTTGCCTCATTTCTACTTGAGTTTTAACGAAATCCTTTTGTAAGATCTCTATCGGAAAACAATAATGGGAAAGCATGTCCTAATTTGCCAAGTTAGATGTGTTCCTAAGTTAATATATATTGTTGATCATTGAACATCATTCCTGTTAGAAAACGTAATCCACAAATAACCCCTTACCCTAATTGTAAATTATTTCTATGAAAGATAAGAACATTTTACCTTCCAATTCATGGTGATCTTAAGTTATTTTGTGACATTAATTTGGTGTTGTGCAATGAAATGCATTAAAATAATCCTTATTCTTCAATAGTAAGTCCCTGCAAATATCATTAGTGTGAAAAGAAACATGAGCTCGGCGTCATGCACAAGTTTTACCTCTTGGATGCACAAGGTTTTCTTCTTGGATATGGAGTTCAGGAATTATTAGCTGAATGGGAATATCCTCACTTTGGGAGATCAATGAACCGCCGTGACCTGATCCAGAGTCAGATTCGGCTGACCAGGTCACCCATGACAGAAAATCCTGGTTTTGTGGCTTGCCTGTGGTGGAAGCTTCACGCTCGCTCTCAAAGAAGAAAGTAGAGGACAGTCCTTCATGATTTTCCTCTTCTGTTTTACTCAGATCAGCATTTTCAGGAGCCGTGCGGGTTTGCTCGAGCTCCCATTCCCGGTCGAGCTCCTCTAGGAAGATTGCAGATCCAGACCCGCTGAACTCTCCCTGTCTGTCTGAAGGGGGAAAATGAGCAGATCCCTCCTCCAATATGATGGTTGGAGAGCGAGTGGAGGATTCATAGAGACTGGTGGCATCACTAGCCCTTTCATTAATAAATGACGTGGCTGTAACAAACACGTCTGAAGAGATAAAGGGACAGTTCACACAAAAATGAAAATGCATGTACTCACCATTACTTCATCTTTATGTTGAACACAAAAGAAGTCATTCTGGTAATCTTTAACCTTTGAAATCTGAAGTGGAGCAATTCCATGCGATGTAAACCATGCAGGTTTTCACCAAAATAGCGAAACCCTTTCTAGGTTTTTTGTGTAGGCTTGTACACTCAAAATGTCTCAAAATATTTTCAAACAATTATATTTGATTTACCAAAGTCAAACAAGTGGCATTTTCACATCTGCCACATCCATAACAAAGCTTTTTCATCATAACTGCAAAAGTGTCAAATAAAATAAAATCAATCATTTTTGTTCTATAGAGAGCCATCCCAGGTAGCAAAGAATTCTGGCCCAGATTTGGCATAAATCTGGCAAAGCAGACATTCATCCGGCACTGGCTTATAGCATGTGGGCCAAACATGGCTCTGGTTTGGCAGAGGTACACCCTCTTTAAAGCGGCATACAATACTTGGGCCAGATGTCAAATGTAGTATTTGGCCCAGTGATATGTGGGCCATGTAAGTTAGGCCTATCTTGACCCACATTTAAAATGCATTTTTATTGTTTTCAATTAAAGAAAAAAAACTCTACCAATCAGATCACTTCGAGAAAAAGCACACCCATAGCAAGCCTAAAGTACAATGATTCATGGGTTTATCAATTTCATTGCAGTCGTGACACACCAATATATCTGGCCCAGTTCAGGTTCAGTTATGGGTTATTAACTTGGCTGAGACTTGGCCCAGATATGGTCCATGTTTGGCCCTTGTCTGGAAGCCAGACTTGGTCCAGTCATGTATCGTAATTCACTCCGGCATGTGGGCCAAGCAAAAGTTGATTGTGTGGGCCAGAGCTGGGTCAAAGATATTTTGTTATGTGGAAACTGTAATATTATACTGTAAACTTGAATACTTTTTTTGGTCACATCCAGAACACATGTTTATTTTCCTCATTTAAAATATAAATACATGTTTACAGATTGTTATTTTATGATCCCAAAAACAAAACAATTCTAAAACATTACATTAAAAATTGTATTTTATTATAAAATGTATATTAATTATTAAAAAATAATGGTTAATTGTTCAAAACTGATGTATTAATATACTGTTAACATATACTTTCTCTGTGTATTTATATTTTAAAGTTTTACTGCAAATGTCACATCCATAATGCTAGAATTGCTCTGTAGGCACTGAATACTATGAAAGTCAAAGATAAAATATCTTCTTTTGTGTTCAACAAAGGAAAGTCAGGTTTGGAACAAGCGGAGGAAGAGTAAAAGATGACAGAATTTTCATTTTTGGCTGAACTGTCCTATAAAGACTTCAACTTTTGAAGAAAGAAAGAAGCACTTCGAATCAAAACCGTCTCACAATACCTAAAGCCACCATCTAGTGGGCGCCGTCACCATGAGCAAGAGAAAGATTGCTGAGTGCACAAGAGAAATAGAGGAACCACCACCACGAACTCAAGATTGAGCCAATTAGCCGAGGAGAAAGATCCCAAAGACAGAGAGCAAGAATATTTCTAGAGTTTTCTAGAGTAGTGTAGCAATCACAGTGTTATTTCATTGCAGCACCATCACCTTGAGAGCAACCAGAAGTTTCAGGTTCAGAAACAGGTCATGATTTTGCTTCATTAAAATAAGTGACCTAGATGTTGTTCAAACTTTTTTACAAATGGCATTGTATTTACTTGTGCATGATATCTTATACCTTTTGATCTTCTTTCACCAAATAATTTGGGTTTCATTTTGGAATAAATTCACTGCTAGGGTCTCAGAGAAGATTAAGCATGTATCGACTTGATAAAAGCATGCTAAAATTTGCTTGTGTTATTAATAATATCATTTATTTTAATAATAAGTCATTCAATAATATAATTATTTAACAGAGTCTTTATGAAGATTAAAAATAGGGGGAAAGACTAATGCCTATATAATGATGCAATCACCAAACTACCCAGATACTACTGCTAGCCTAATCACTAGTTATTGATTTTCACAACCAGCATGTCCATTATATTCCTACAATGCAAGTGAGCATTTAGTGAAATGCACAGAGTAAGAAAACACCCTGAACAACACTTTCTTACCATTAAAGAGTGGCTGGGTGGTCTGGGAAATTATCTTCATGGACGCTGAAAGCGAGGATCCAGTGGTGGCGTTAGCGGTTGAAGATTCATTTGCTGGTTGTTTTGGTGGAGAAGTAGATGTTTTGTCTGTATTTTGATCAATGAGGAGGTTATTATTTATTGTTGGAGTGATGTTTGTGGTGCTGGAGTTCAGGACGTCCTCATAATAGACATCTGTGACCACTATGTTGCTGTGAGGAAAGTGTCCACTGTCGTCTGGAAGGAGTCTGTTTGCCGGACGTTTGGTTTCATTTTTTCTGCTTTTGTTTTGATCGGGCGGCTGTGAAAGCGAAGACTCCTCTGTTATTCTCCGCCGGACTGTGATCGGGGTCGTTCTGGAAACGGGGAAGAGGAAACCCGGCTGGTCCGTCGATGTGGTGATGGAGATGGAGCTCCCGGAGTCACGGATGAGAAATCGGCCTGGCGGAGGCTTTGAAGGAGGTGCAGATGTGTGTTCCTGAATAAGATGTCATTTTCAGATCATGAGCACAACCATTTATGGATGCTTTATGATTTATAGTTGAAGTCAAAATTGCTAGCCTTTTATTAAATATTTCCCAAATTATGTTTAATAGAGCAAGACATTTTTTATAGTATTTCCGATAATATTTTTTCTTTGGAGAAAGTCTTATTTGTTTTATTTCAGCTAGAATAAAAACAGTTTTAAAAACATTTTAAGTTCAATATTATTACCCCCCTTAAGCAGTATTACTTTATTATTGTCTACAGAACAAACTATCGTTATACAATGACTTGCCTAACTATGACTTGTTATGGTAAACTTGTCTAATGAACCTGGTCAAGGCTTTAAATGTCACTTTAAGCTGAATACTCGTGTCTTGATAGGTATCTAGAAAAATATTATGTACTTTCATCATGGCAAAGATAAAAGAAAAATATACAGGACGGCTAATAATTCAGACTTCAACTGTATATTCAGAAAACAATATTACCTCATTATATTCCTCCGATTCTGCTAAATCGCCATAAGGATCAGGTTCATTTACTGCAGGGTCAGAGCAAAAACAAGCAAACAAATAAAATGGTCATACTTTATTTTAAGGCACAATTCTCAGTTTCAATAAATTATTAACTAAAACAAATCATTAACCTTTTCTCAATAAAACTATTTAGAGCTCGCAAAATCTATCTACATCGTGCCTGGTGGGCTATCTAGATAGAAAAAACAATAGCCCTGGGATGCCGAACTATCAGATTTTGCGAGCCCTGCTACAACTTTGCTGCTTATTAATAGTTGGTGAGATCTGGTAGCCCAAAGTCCCGGGGCTATTATATTTTTCAGTCAAGCTACCAAAATCTATCTACATTGTGCCTGGTGGGCTATCTACATAGAAAAAACAATAGCCCCGGACATTGGCCTATCAGATTTTGCGAGCCCTGCTACTACTTTGCTGCTTAATAATAGTTAGTGAGATAGAAGTTAGGTTTAGATATTGGGATTAAGGGACTTAATCACAAGAATAGAATAATATCATACTTTATAAGTACTACTAAACAGACAATCAACAGGTTAATAAGCCTCTAGTTAATAAGCCTCTAGTTAATAAGTCACTAATTAATAGTAACAATTAGTCCCTAAAGTGTTACCAAAAAACTATATGATAATGAATAAGACAAATACTGTACCTGAGTCATATTTTTCTCTAAAAAGGTTTGTCATACTTTGAATAATTTTTCTTTTGCAATAATAAATACTTTTTTTGACAATTAAGCATACTTAATTTAAACATAATTCTTCAGAGAATTATATGTTGTGTTTTAAATAGCAATTAATATAAAAGGTACACACATGCATAATCTATATAAATACTATTTCTTTAATTCTGGTCAATGTAAAGATGCCTAACTATAATAAACTAGTTTAAGTTATTTTTTTTTAATTATAACAAAATACTGAATCATTACATTAAGTAAAACACAAACTACCATGAATAATATTTGATGAATACTTGTAGGAATAATAAAACAATTACTGAATGATCAATACATATATATCAATACATTATAAAACTGCTGAACTGTTATGAAAATATGAAGCAATCTTCAAAATGCTGGAGCATGGTAGACCGCTGTATTTTTGAATGCACTTCATTCAATCTTAAACATTCTTCTTCTTTATTTAGTAGATAATTGACAAACAAATAATGCATTAAAATTAAGATACAAATTAAACCAAATGAAATTTGTTCCAAATAGTGGATTTTTCCAACAAAAATGCATGAAGTGGTCAAATATTATGTCTGACCCACTCTCTGTCTTCCAGCGTACTGTTGTCCCATTTACCACAACCTTATGAAGTCTATAATTAACAAAATTTAAAAAAAAAACACACTCAAACAAGTAATATTTAATTTAACATTCAAATTGTGAACACTATAGGTATTTTGGCTTTTGTTGTTGTTTTTTATTGTTCATTTGAGTATTGTTATTAGTTTGAATTAGTATTTTTATTGGTATAGGCCTTTAACAACCCTGCAAAAGGACTACCAATGAAACTAATAGACTAATTTGGGTAATGTTGAGTATTGTTTAATAGATAAAAACTGCTACAAAATGTATTTCTTAAACTGTCTGTAAAATTAAAATTACACTTATCAATATTTTTACTTTTGATTAGGGTTTGAAATTTATCCTAGACGTTTCTCGTAATTTTTTTCCTGAGAACTTTTGCAGCATTACCAGGGTCTTCGAAAGGCATGTCCACAATGACCTGGTCGCTCATTTTCCCAGTCAAGCCATTCATGCACAGCGCCACCACCTGGACAACATAGCTACTATTTGCCAGCAGATTGTGAATAATGGCCCCCTGGAAACACACATAAGACAACATTACACCATAACACCTGTTTTCAGCCATCAGGAATAGTTTAACCTTGAGCTAATGACTATCATATAACAACGCTGACTGATATGCCTGCTTTACTCAACACTATGCAGATGCTCTAGAGTTTCTCACCACATCCTGGTCTCCGTCTGTCAGATACTGCTGTTTGGGTGGGTTTTGTCCCTGTAGTCTTTGGTAGGTGACGGAGTAGCGCTCAATTACGGTGTCATAGACGGCACGGGGTCTTTCCCATGTCACCACGATGCCGGTGAAGTTCTGAGAGTCTGCCTGAACATTTTGAGGCTCAGAGCTGCACACTAAACACAGGAGAGGTAAACATTATAATCAATCATATCCAGATACACAGCAACACTAGTGAACTAACCTCCTTTCACAGGGGAGGATTTAACCAATAACTGAGGTAAGCAGCCATTTAGGGCCCTGTGGAGCTTAAAATATGACAAAACAATCTGAATTTGAACTGTGTTAAATTTAATTATTGACAATTGTAATTTAATAAAACTGAATATTATATGGTATTAAAAACTAACTAACTTTAATATTAAATATCTGAAATTTAAGAGAACTGAACTTTTTTAGGGTAGAACTTTTTTTAACCTAGAATTATACCTATAAATAACATAGATTAAGCTCCGTGAGGCTCCAGGAAATATGCGGGCCCCTAATAAATACCTAGAATTATAAATTATACCAATATATAAAATAGATTAAGCTCCATAAGGCTCCAGGAAACATGCGGGCCCCTAATAAATACCTAGAATTATAAATTATACCAATATATAAAATAGATTAAGCTCCATAAGGCTCCAGGAAATTTGGGGGCCCAATTAATTATCTAGAATGATAAATTATACATTTATAACATAGAAAAAGCTCCATAAGGCTTCAGGAAATGTGGTCCCCCCCAATAAATACCCAGAATTATAAATTATACCTATATACCATAGAATTCTATGCTAGTTTAAAATTGAGATTGTTTTGTCATATTTTAAGCTCCATAGGGCCCCATGAAATTTGGAAGGGTCCCGATAAATACCTAGGATTATAAATTTTACCTATATATAACATAGATTTCTATGCTATTTTGTATGGTGAGTGTCTAACGGATAAATTTTTTTCAAAACAGAATTCAAATTAAGATTATTTTATCATATTTTGAGCTTCATAGGGCCCCAGGATATTTGGGAGGCCCCAATAAAAACCTAGAACAATAAATTTGACCTATGTATAATATTTCTGTGCTATTTTGTATGGTGAGTGTCTAACAAATACAATTTTAATGCAATTTTTACATGTGTAAATTTGTCCCACACCCCCGTGACCCCAATCATGGAACAGTCCAGCAGTCAAATGAGATGAAGATTTAGTTAAAAATAATAATAATTTGTACAATTTTAGATAAAAATGGTAGAGAAGTAGATTGAGTAATATAATAAAAAGACAGATAGATAGATAAATAAATAAATAAATAAATAAATAAATAAATAAATAAATAAATAAATAAATAAATAATCCATTTAAACAACCAACCAACAAACAAACAAACACAAAGGGTGTGTATTAGGACTGTTGGGCCTCATGGATGGAATTGCTTAGGGCCTCAAATCACTAAATCTGCCTCCGTGCTTTCATAATTGATAAGGTTTACTAAGGTATTGCTCTGAACAGAGTTAACTCTGAAATTGGCATTGCATTAAATATTAAACAAAAAGGTAAAATTAAATGTAAACATTTTTGAAAATGTAAGAACTGTAACAATTTCTGTGAATAAAGACATAAGATACTAGATACTGTATTGTGCATATTTAAGATAAAAATACAATAAAAAACCTGTAACATTTAGAAAAATCTGTCAAATATTTATAAAACAATATTTAGAAATACATTATACATATAATTAATGATAATAATAATAATAATACACATTTTATGAACTCATAAATCCATATAATCAATTAACAATAATACTAAAACAATAAAAAAATACTTGAAATAATAAAAACTTTTATAAAATGTCTAATTTTGCATATAGTTTAGGTTAAAACTCATATGATACTTGATAAAAATAAATACAAATCCACATGTGACTAATAGCAATTTTGTCTAAGTTTTTAATATAATAAAGTGCTCATATTCAATGACAAATCGATAAATATTAGATAATAAGTATTAAATATGTTCATATAAATATTAAATATATTATCATTATCATCACAAAACTATAATTAAGCAACAAAATGCTACAGAATGAACTGTAAAAAGATTTTTCAAAGATTATTGATGTACCCAAACGTTATGTCTACTACCAGAATCTCATGTTTAATTCATTGTGTCGCATTGGTGTGTCTTTGTAATTAAGTTTAAATTTCTGAGTTAACCTGATTTCAACACTCTTTTACTATATTGTGATTATTCAGAGCCTGAGAGAACACGATTATTGGAAAACAGCATGTCCTGCTTTATTTTTAATAAGGCGCCGTAACTTCAGCCGAACAGCAATAACTCAGAAAATAGCTTCTAAATCAACTCGGTCTGAAAGAGGATTGCTGCATTTGTTTTCCTGGAAAAGTGCCAAAGTGAGGTTTCCTAGCAACACACACTGGCTGCCGGGACTTTAAAGAGCGTAACGCATGTGTGTGCATGGTCAGAGGAGGAGAAGAAGCGCACTAGCTCTGCATCTGACCTACAGAGCTGACCTCGCACTCATTTCATCATTATTTCATGCTTCTCATGGGCTCTAGGCTGTGCATTGTGTGTATGGCTTATGTGTGATTGTGCAGTACGTAGATGTGTGTGTAGCATGTGATTATTTGTGCAGAATATGTGTAAGTGTGTAGAATGAATGAACAAGTATGTATTATGTGCGAGTTTGCATGTAATATGCGTTAGTGTGCAGTATGTATTATGTGTATGTAGTAGAGTATTTGTGTGTAGTATGCGGATGTAGTGTGTTTTAGTCTTCATAATATAGTTAATGTGTGTGTGTGTATGTAGTATTTGTCATTGCTTAGTTTGTATGAGTGTGTTAGTATGTGTAGTATGTAGTGTGAGTGTACTATAAAATGTAAATGTGTAGTATGTAGTATCAGTGTACTATTCAGTGTGTGTATTGAAAAGGATGTGTAAGTGTAGCATGTAGTATATATGGCAAGTAGAATGTGTTAAGTATGTAGTATGTTAGGGTGGATTATGTAACGTAGTTTGTGCAAATGTGCCTCATGTAGGAGTGTGTGTGTGAGTGTGTAGTATGCATACTGGGAGCAGGGACTTCCTCTGTGCCTGTGTAGGATGAGAACACTTGTCCCATGAACTGCTGCTGCTGTTCTCTGTAGTTGTTCTGCAGGTAGTCAGTCAGCATGACGTATCCGGCCTGCTGTATGGTCATCACTTCACAGAACACCTCCAGCTACACACACACACACACACATATATACAAACACACAAAAACAGACAGACAATCAGACCATAATTCAGACTCACTCTATTTCATATTAGAGCTGCATGATATTGAACAAAAACTGACATTGTGCGAAATCTAGCGGTTTTTATTTTAGCTGCTATTTTTCACATCGTGATGGTAAAACACGAATGCCGTTATAAATATATTAAAACATGTGCTTGTTTGTTGTAAAAATTCATAATAATGACAAAAAAAATACTAATTTGTGCATCTCCTTACTTCCGTGTGCAGCCATGCTGCCACTGTAGATGGTGTATTCTGGGTAATGTTCTTACCCCTTGGTTTCGAGTGTGATCATGAAAAATCTCTGTTTCAAGGGGTATCTAGCCCTTTCCCTTAGCCCAACGGCTTCAAGGGCTGAGGGGTAAAATTGGGATTGGGTCTTAGTCTTGTTTTTGAATCTGCTGCTATGCTTACACAAAGGCATTTGTAGCTCCGCCCACTATTTAAAAAATAATACAATCTAATTTGAATTTAAAGCGACAGTCACCAAAATGGCACAAAGGATTAAGGCCTAAAAGGGGGAGTTGCATTGAGTTATAAAACATTACTTGTGTGGTATTTTGAGCTGAAACTGATTTTCTTTTTGGCTTAGTCCCCTTTTTAACCACAGCGGAATGAACCGCCAACTTATCCAGCACATATTTTACGCAGCGGATGCCCTTCTAGCTGCAACCCATCTCTGGGAAACATCCATACATTCTTGCATTCACACACATACACTACGGACAATTTAGCTTACCCAATTCACCCGTACGGCATGTCTTTGGACTGTGGGGGAAACTCACGCGAACGCAGGGAGAACATGCAAACTCGACACAGACCTAGCGACCTTCTTGCTGTGAGGCGACAGCACTACCTACTGCGCCACTGCGTTGCCCAAAACTAAATGAATAATAAACTAAATAAACTAACATGAAGTATTAATGAACAATACTTTTACAGCATTTATTAATCACAGTTCAATGTAATAATTTATTTAAGAATGCATAATTAAACTATGAAGTTCTACTTGTTAACATTAGTTGATGCACTGTGAGTTAAAGATGTATTTTCATTAACTAACATTAAAAAGATAATACTATAGAATAAGAATAAACACTATATATATATATATATATATATATATATATATATATATATATATATATATATATATATATATATATATATATCTTATATATAGTAAATACAATAACTAATACAAACTTAAAGGTGTGATCCATTTTGTTCATGCATAAATAAAGATATTGTAACCAATCATTCCTAAAAAGTTAATTCATTAAGATTTACTATTTATATTGTCTGTATTTAAATGGAATAATAATAAATGCATGTGACACTTTAGCACAAATTACTTTATGCAGTAAAGAGATAATAATGCAAAACACTGAGCCAGCGCTAAACATTTACAACCTGTACTTCAGCATGCCTGAGTTTCACACATCAAACTTTCATGCTCAAGAAACAGACAGTGCTTTAAAGTGGATCAAACTTGAGTGCAAAGAAAAAATAACTACACAACTACACGGCAGAAAAAACCCCTCCTCCTCCTCGCTTCTTAAAAGTGAGCTTTAAAGTACAGCTGGATGAGAGGAGCAAAAAGTTGTGTCCCGGCGCTCAGGGCTTTTCTCTGATCCACGCGTCAGGCTGTGGCCAGCTGAAATATTAATGCACAGCCTCCGTTTGCTCAAGAATAGCTTGAAGGGGCTGTCAGGGATAAACTTAACACGGTTCATTTTTAGGAGAGGGGTTTTTCTGTCTTCCACAAAGACACACACAATAGTGCCTATGGCTGCAGCATGGACAGACCCATCTTAAAGCGATAATTTAAAACATATTCGAACAAATCACGTTCCTCAAAACACATCAAAGGGCCCATTAAATAATGGTTGGGCTATTAGATGTAGTAAGATGTAATAACTCCATTTATTTTGTTGAGAGAATTGGTTATTAACTACGAACTATTTATTAAACTGTAGGGTTACTTCAGTGTACATCCTGTTTTTCCTGGACTTATTTTTGGGACTAAAATATGAGTCCAGCGTGAGATTTGCTTTCTACAGTTATCAATAATTGTTAGCATTTTTGCATTATTTACACTGTTCTCTTAAGCCCAAACCTTGTTGGACTCCACCATTGGTTGTTGATGTACGAATGTAAACATATGTATATACATACAGCAGGGGAAATAAGTATTGAACACGTCTTGTTTTTTCCTGGGAATAATATTTCTAAAGGAGCTGTTGACATGGAATTGGGCCAGCTTTTGTTAAAACCCAAACAATACAAACATAAAAATAAAACAAAACAAGAAATATTATGTGTAATAACAATGAAATGACACAAGAAGAAAGTCCTGAACTACTGAAATGTTTTAATACTTTTTATAAAAGGCTTTTTTGGTGATGGCAGCTTAAAGACGACTCTTTCTCGAGAATGAAGTCACATGCATTGCTCAGGTGTGAGTTTTTTTCAGACTTCAACAGAGTGTAAAAAATCTTGATGATTCTGTGGGTCTCGTCTGTCAAATCTGAGCTTTATTTTGTATTTTCTATTGGATTCAAGTCAGGTGATTGGCTGGGCCATTCTACAGCTTGATTTTCTTCCTCTGAAAGCATTTGGGATGCTTTCCTTGGCTGTGTTTTGGATCATTGTCTTGCTGAAATGTCCACTCTGGTTTTATCTTCATCATCCTGCTAATGTAGATGTTGGACTGAAGCAGTGAATATTCATTTACACTGAGAAAGGGCAGAGGGTTGCTGAAAAACTACTGAGAGATTTCAGCTGCTATCTGAGCTTTCACTGCCGAACTACACTTCCCTTTCTTGATGTGTTCAATATCAATTAAATTTTTTTATGCATAACTTAATTTGTAAACTATTTAGTTTTATTTTATTTGCATATATACATTTCTTTGGTTGTTAAAACATCTTGTGAAAATCAAGTCAACACCTTTAGAAATGAAGGTGACATGTTCAATACTTGGTGACGTGGGTATTTTCCCCACTGTAGCTTGTGTAAAACACAGTTTTTTGTGTGTCCCTTTAAATGCAAATGAGCTGATGTTTTCCCCAAAGAGGGCGGAGCTTTTACAAGCAATTCTGACACAAGAAAACAAGCAAATATCATGCAACCTAAATGTCTGAAATGACCAGTAGTGGATTAAAGCCTTACATGATCAGGAGAGGAAGAGGTTACAACTTCTAGATGCACAAGGGCATTTCTGAAATATTACTGCAGAACAAAATCTAATTTTTACGTTTTTCATATGCTTGCATATAAATGTTCACCAAAAAAAAAACAACAACAACAACAAACAAACTGGTTGTAGTATTTGATGGTTTTTGGATTGATTGTATTTCACTTCAGACCACTTAAACACACAGAAAATGTACATTTTTTACAAGACCCCCCCGTCCTTTGTTATAGAAAAATTAGAAATATGTTTTCTGAGAAATATGATGACATGCTTAATAATTTTCCACGCTGTACAGTATATATATAATGCCAATTTTAAAATAATTATGTTTGATATTAAAATTATATCCCATTGAAGGGTTGCAGCTGGAAGGGCATCCGTTGAGTAAAACATATACTGGATAAGTTGGCGGTTCATTCCGCTGTGGCGACCCCAGATTAATACAGAGACTAAGCCAAAAAGAAAATGAATGTATGAATGATATAGAAATTAATTAATTAATAACCAAGCTTTATTTATTTTTAAACAATATAGGAAAGGTTTTGAAACCGGTGCTGCAGGAAAAAGTGGGCGGGTACTAACAAGCCAACCCTCCAATCAATTCTCAGTGTTAAAAATCAAGCCCCGCCCTAGATATTTGCTAGTTTAAGAAGTCATCTCATGCTTCATAACAGGGAAGATATATTGCAATAATAGGGATTGCAATTTCTGCTTCATGCTGACATGAATAGCAATCTGCGTTTACATCCTGACCTGGGTTTCAGAGATGCCCACAGTGTTTTTAAACACAATCCACTCCACATTTTCAGAGCAGGGCGGTGCGGTGAGAGACCCGTTGTACATGAAGTATTTTTCAGTGTTTTCTGGAAGCAAAGCCAGCAGAGAAAACTCCTCCAGAGTGCTGCTTTTACCTTAACATCAGATACAAGCGTGTTATTGCAATTATGCAGATCAATTCTAAATAATGCAAATTAAATGTTGGAAAAATGAAGGCATACCAAATCTGCTCACGTTGTTCACCCCTTCAATGATGGCTGCGTAGTCCTGGTTGTCTTTAATGCTGGCCTGAGGAACAGACCATGCTTGGGTTATCATGATGGAAAGGTTGATATGCATGATGTGATTTATACGAGTTAATATGCAGGTGTGTTTGTGCTTATTATTGTTCACAGGATGATGAAAATGTCACCTGGAAAAGGACAGCCACAGCAGCGATCTTTCCTCCGCTGCTCATCGCCTCGTCTATGGACTCAAACTCCAAATCATCAAAACAATAAATCTGCATCTGAGAGAGAGAGAGAGAGAGAGGGAGAGAGATAGATAGATTTATAGACAGACAGATAGACAGATAGATAGATAGATTTATAGACAGACAGACAGACAGACAGACAGACAGACAGACAGACAGACAGACAGACAGACAGACAGACAGACAGACAGACAGACAGACAGACAGACAGACAGACAGACAGACAGACAGACAGACAGACAGACAGACAGACAGATAGATAGATAGATAGATAGATAGATAGATAGATAGATAGATAGATAGATAGATAGATAGATAGATAGATAGATAGATAGATGGACGGACGGGTGGGTGGGTGGTGGGTTTGTGGCTGAATGAAATGATGGATGGATGCATGGACGGATGAATAAATAGATAGATAGATGTTTTTGATCATCTTTACAGAGAGATCGGCTGATTTTTTATTATTATTATTTTTAAATTATTTTTATTTATTAGTTTTTTTACAATAAAATAAATACAAATATATACATTTTTATTCATTAATTCTTACTGAATTATGTTTTTATTGCATTTTTTCCATTATTCTCCTTTATACAATGACTCTTAATTTAATGAACACAAGCCAAAAAATCCCTATAATAGCATTCTAATAAAAACATTAACAAAAGTTTTATTTCCAACATCATATTGTGTGGAGATTTTGTTATGTCCTTTCTACAGTACAGAACACAGTTAAACTGATGAATACAACACATCACCATCAAAAAGTCTAAATATCTGTGAATCTTCAGTCTGAAAGAGCAGTGATTTATTCATGTGCTGAACTTTACCTCCAGGGGGAACCTGTTGCTATTCAAGCTGTGTTCTGATCCGTCTGAAGTGGCGTTACATCTGCCCCAGTGGAACGTGATCCGGCCCACTTTAAACCTGGATCTGAGCCCACCTCCACTTATGAAGTACTCACCGTTCAGACCAATCAACACTAGAAAACATCACACACACACACACACACACACACACACACACACACACACACACACACGCACACACACGCACGCACACAGACAAACATAGAAACACACATACAGAGAAATACACAGACAAACATGCATGCACACACACACCAGCACATGCACACAGAAATGCACATATACACGTGCACATATGCACATGCACAAAAACACACACATATGCATGCACAAGCACACATACAAATAAAGACACACATACACAAATCACACACAGACATGAATACACAAAGACACACATACATGCGCACACACACACACATACACGCACACATACACACATATGGATGGACACGCACATACAGAGAGAGACACAGACAAATGTGCATGCATGCACACCCACACACGTACACACACACACACATAAACAAACACACATGCACATTCACACGTGCATGCACACACACATGCACACAATCTCACACACACATACACATATGGATGCACACGCACATACAAACATAGACAGACACATACAGAAACACACAGACAAACGTGCATGGACACACACACACACACACATGTATGCACAAGCATGCATACAAATAAAGACACACACAATCACACAGACTCGAATGCACACACACAAGCACAAATGCACACAGATACACACACAAGCACACACATACACGCACACAGACACAAACATGCACACACAGACACGCATGCACACGCACATGTACCCAATCGCACATACAGAAACAAACAGGCACACACAGACGTACACACACACACACATGTATAGAAAGATAAACAAAGAAAAACAAACACACGCAGAAAACACACACACATACACACAGACACAAACACACACACACACAAACTCAGCGACCACATTAACATGTGCAATTGTGTTGTTCATTCAACAGGCTTAACTGCTCATCTTTCATCTCTTCACCTTGATAACAGATTCGCTCCGCCTTTTGTGCCGGAATAATCCGTCATTCTCACAGAGTCAAAAGGTTTAGCTCTTATAAAGCCACGTAAAGGCGAGCAGCTGCCATTCACAGCTACCAGAAGAGAAACCGTCCTCATTTCAGTAGATTTTCATTCTCCAGCGCCTCCATTAGTCTGCCAGCGATTAATCTCAGCTTGTAATTGTATTCATCTGAGAATGAGGCTCCGGAGAGTTAATACATCTGTATAATTTCACTGAGCGCCGTTTTAGGAGAGTGGATTCAAATGCCAGACACGTTTTATCCACAACTCATCACAGTTGAACAATTAAAGTACACCGTGTTTTGGTGAACGTGCAATTCAGGTATATTGTATATTGTGCTAATGCTGCTGTGAAGCGATGAATCGGTTCATTCTGAACGTTCATCAGCCTTCAAATCAGAATTTATTTTGTAATGGAGATTGCTAGAAAGGGGCGGCACAGTGGCTAGCACTGGCGCCTCACAGTAAGAAGGTCGCTGGTTTTGAGATTTACCTGAGACAATCTTTACCTGATCCTGTTTTTTTTATGTAATGCATATGAAAATGTTCAATATATTAACAATTTTTTTTGCTTGTCTAGAAAAAGCATCTTTATTTAGGCATTTTTAGAAATATTTAGATTTAGATTCTTAGATTTTTGCAGTGAATGAAGATTGCATCAATGCATCAACATTGTTTGTTTGTAATTTTGAATGTACTAAAGTTTAGTGAGTGTTTTCTGTTATCTGGGAAGCTCGGTGACTGTTTTCAGACCTGTTTTGCCGTCATTGGTGATGGTGGTTGAATCAGTGGTTGGTTGTTCCCAGTTCTCCAGCTGCAGGTTCTGGTACTGAAGCCTGACCTGAGTGAACTCCTCACTGATGTCAATGGGAGACTGCCTGGCATTGCCACACACCGGATACTTCTTAACCCAGTGCTTCTGGTTCAGGGCTCCTGTGAAGAATAAAAGATAAGCAAAATAAGTATCAATTAATGCAATCAAAATCAAGATCAGGTAAAGATCATCTCAGGTAAATCATTCAAATCATTTCAGTTTGCTTCGGCTTAGTCCCTTTATTCACCAGGGGTCAGGGTTCAAATTTTTATTAAAAACACATGGAGAGATCTACTTAAACATTGCCATTTCTGTCTATTTTTATTGCCTTTTAGATTTGTTTTTATGATTTAAGATGTCCTACAAAGACAGATAAAAGTGTAAGATTAAAGTGTCCTACAAATAAATAACAATTAACATATTTTTAAAAAATCATATATTCTCAAATAATAACGCAATGTAAACATTATATTCATTCATTCATTCATTCATTTTCTTTTCATCTTAATCCCTTTATTAATCTGGGGTCGCCACAGCAGAATGAACCGCCAACTTATCCAGCATATGTTTTACGCAGCGGACACCCATACATTCTCATTCACTCACGTACACTACGGCCAATTTAGCTGATTCAATTCACCTATAGCGCATGTGATTGAACTTGTGGGGGAAACCGGAGCACCCGGAGGAAACCCACGCGAATATGGGGAGAACATGCACACATTAGAACACACAGAAACGCCAACTGACCTAGCCGAGGCTTGAACCAGCGACCTTCTTGCTGTGAGGCGACTATGCTACCCACTGCGCCACCGTGCAGCCCCTATTATTAATATTATTTATTACTATTATTATTATTATTATAAACATTATTATTATTATTATTATAAACATTATTATTATTTTTCTTCTTATTATTATTATTATTTAAAACATCATCATCATTATTATTATTATTATTATAAACATTATTATTATTATTATTATTATTATTATTATTATTATTATTATTATTATTATTATTATTATTATTATTATTATTATTATTTAAAACATCATCATCATCATTATTATTATTATTATTATTATAAACATTATTATTATTATTATTATTATTATTATTATTATTATAAACATTATTATTATTATTATTATTATTATTATTATTATTATTATTATAATAAACATTGTCATTATCATCATTATTAAAATAATAAAATAATTGTTATTAATAATTCATAAATAGTTATTTAAAAAAACTGTGCAATTACATGAAAATATCGATTCAAACATTCCCATTTCTGTCTATTTTTTTATTTATGTTTTTAATGTTATATTATTTATAATGTCCTACAGAGTGACAGTATTCATATGAATCCTTTTACAATTTTAAAAAACATTTTAAAAATCATATATTCCTCTTCTTATTATAATCATTGCCATTGTTATTATGATTTAAATAAACTATGGAAATGCATGTCATAATAAATGCACATATCATTTTTATTTAAAAACTACAGTAAATGAAGGATTTTGCACATCATATACCCTTTTCTTTAAATGTTCTGCATGAAAAATGCATTACTAAAGGTAAAGATATAAAGAGCCTAAAAGTTCCTATTTTATTAAAGCACATGCTATAGATGTGGCCTATTGATGCACAAATTTTCTGACACATTTGGGCCTAATTCCGGTTTCAACACTTGCCAGATCCGACCCATAATTTCCTGTTCTCTCCATGGCAAAAAGGCCAAAAAATGTACAGCATGGGCATATGGCAGAATAATGAAGCACATGGCACGGCATATGAAGAGTCAGTGCTGATCAGAGCAGAATAAAGTCTCTTGCAGTGGTGCTGAACATAAACCAAACACTATGATATCTTTCACACTGACTTCAGCAGATGGCAGCGGGTCACACATCACTGAACAAGCACATCAAATAAACACCAACACTAAACCACACACACATAAACACAGATGATTAAAAGTGTCCCCGAGGAAGCCTCTTTAACTACATGATGAAACGTTAGATCTGTATTAGCAGCGCTAATGTTCCCCGGCAGGACAATTAGTGTGTCTGTTATTTTCACTTTCACCTCTCAGGCGGTAATTCTTCACCTTCTACAGCCACAACATAATGAAAGGCTCCTATTGTGCCATTGCAGAAGATGTAATGTGTGTGTGTGTGTGCAGAATGTGCCTATATAGTTTCATCTCACAGATCATTTATTAAAGCATGTGGTATAAGTGCAACTGCTTTCATGTGTGTCTCTTTAAATGCAAATGAGCTGCTGCTCTCCGCCCCCTTTCTAGAAGAGGGCGGAGCCTTTACAGCTTGTGCTTTAGTTACTCTGACAATAACAAACAAAACATCTGCATGTGCCTTAAAGCGTTGGCAGTTTAAACCTGTGAAATAAGTGTATATTACTTATTATGTTACTTGTTATAATGTAAACAGGGAAATAAATCACATGTGTATCAATTAGGGCTGCACAATATATTATTTATTATTATTTCATGTATTATTTAGTATATATAAAAGTCAGGAATATAGAGTTTGGATTATAGTTGATTAAAACACATGTAATTTGTGGAGTCACTGCAGAGTTTAACCATAACAGAGTGAAAGTTTATCATCAGCATGTTTTTAAGCCTTTTAACTGTGAGCAGGTTTAAAGCACAATGAATTGTAACTTTAATGGAGATTAATAAAAACAAATGTATACAAAAAGACGATGCTATTTTTTCTTTACATTTGATTTTCTCAATTTCTGTACTTGAATAGTGCTAGATACCCTAGAAAACCATGAAGCACTGTTTATTTAATTTTTAATTTTGATCTGTTGTATTTATATTAATGGTGGGCCGTGCTGTGTTAATGAGAGACTCTTATTGTGCGATTAAAAAAAAAAAAAAAACGCCGTTAATCTATTCTCAAAGTTAGGTTGGGAGATGGGTCTATTCTACGCAAGCTATCATGACTTTCACCTTGATATTTTAGCGCAGATATATACCTGACCGGTGAGCCGTCTGACAAAAAAAGTGTCCTTCTGAAACAAATCAACAGGATGCCTGACTTCAACTGCAGTTCGGCAGTTTCGCTTTAACTCATGAACGTTTCATTCATGCCCCTGTGACAAACTGGGGTATTACACACAAATAAGGAGTAAGGACTGGTGAGAGTGTTATTGAATTTAATAACGCAGGCCAAATGGAAAGATAAAAACTTCTGCATTTCGCGATGTGTGTGTGTGCATGCTATCCTTTACTGACAGCCGCGTGTCTGGATCTTATCAGAAAATATGTCGAAAAGTCCTACATGACGGTAATAGTTTGATGGCAGTGTTTACTTCAATACTGCCACTAATATATGCATACTCCACATGTCTTCATTCTGTTTCTGTTTAGTTCAGTTATGACTTTAGTCGGATTTTAGGTCATCAAAAAAAAAAACAAAAAAAAAAACCTGTTTTGAGCTTATGTAGGCCTACAGTTAAAAATTAATGTTTAATAGTTAGTAATAATAAACAGTTAGTAAACACAAAGTACATCTTATTGAACATCATTTATTTTCATCACCAATTATCATAGTAGAACAGTTTCCCAAGCAGTTTGTGATGCATTTTGGAAACAGGAGATGAGCCCCTGGTCTAATGCGCCACCTGGCTTGAGAAACCCGATCTCAAAAACCAATTATTTGGGTAGCACACATAGTCTGAATGCCTTCGGCAGAATTCAAATGAGCCATTTTAATCTAGATTAATTCCAAGATAACAATGAGATTAATCTAGATTAACTCCAAGATAACAATGAGATTAATCTAGATAAAAAAATTATCTATGCCCACCTATAATTTATATACAGTGGTGGAAAGAGTACTGAAAATCATACTCAAGTAAATGTACCATTACTTACCCAAAAATGTAGTGCAAGTAGAGTAAAAGCATCTGCTGTAAATATGACTCAAAATATGGGTAAAGAGTAGCTCTTTTAAAAGTACTCAAGAGTAGTGAGTAATACACTGTGAAAGTTTCATGCATCAATTTGTGTGTGTGTGTGAAAACGAAACATTCTGTAGTGCATTTAGTGATTGTTTAAGGTTATTTGGTCATTTCAGCCATTATACAGTAGACATCCGCCATCTTCTCATTAGTGACATGCAGTCTATAAACAGTCTCTCAGTTTTTGTGTGTAACGAGTTTGTCATGAGGCTGTTTTGCGATTTTCCATATGCGATTTGATTGGATGGCAATCACAGAACTGATTATTCTACTTCTAGTACTCCTACTTCTTCTCTATAGCCAATCACCATAGGCAAGAAAAATTATAACGTACAGGTTGAAGGAAAATAGTGAAGTAAAAGTACTGATACAGCACTAAAAATGTACTCAAGTGAAGTAAAAGTACACATTTTTAAACCAAGTAATGCACAATTCCTGAGAAAAACTACTCAATTACAGTAATTTAAGTCTTTTTGATTTGTTACTTCACAACACTGTTTATATATGCTTGTAATTTATTATATTTTATGCAGATGCACTTGACAGAAAAAGGCTTGATCGTCCCAATCTAAATTAGAGATATTCGAATCATCTGGTGAAATTATATTCAGAAAAACTAAATAATCGCAATGCCAGATCTTTCCAATATCCTGCAGCATTAGTATCAGCATATTAGATCTGTGAAACAGTGTCTCTTTAACATGAAGACAACACACTTAGGGAGCTCGACCAGGGCCCTTTAGGTGGGACCATTATAAGAATATCGGTGGAAAATTATATGTTTGTTCCCAAAAGAAATCTCAGGACTAGAATAAAGGCATTTGAGGGACTTTAGAAACTCCATTACACAGTTTTGCACATCTTTTTCATGCTCAAGAGCAGTAGCTCGAAGTGTAAATAGCATAAAAGAGTCCTTGAATACATCTCTAACGGGATATAAAAGATGTGAGGACACTAGAGGCATCCTTGAAGAGCTTAATATCGACATTTGAAACAGATTTCTGCTGTTAGATGGACGAATTGATGGTCCACATTGATCAGGAAAACAGTGTCTGTGTGCAAACATAGACACACTCGTGATAACACAGACACGTATTTACTAATGTGGCATTATTACAGACACAGACACTATTACAGATGCCTTTACAGACACACAAATGCTAACACAGACACACATACTGTAGCTAACACAAACACACACTCGTGATAACACAGACACGTATTTACTAATGTGGCACTATTACAGACACAGACACTATTACAGATGCCTTTACAGACACACAAATGCTAATACGGACACACATGATAACACAGACACGCATAGCAAACACAAACACACACTTGTGATAACACAGACACATTTACTAATATGGCACTATTACAGACACTATTACAGATGCCTTTACAGACACACAAATGCTAACACGGACAAACACATGATAACACAGACACACATAGCTAACACAAACACACACTTGTGATAACACAGACACATTTACTAATATGGCACTATTACAGACACACAAACGCTAACATGGACACACATATGATAACACAGACACGCATAGCTAACACAAACACACACTTGTGATAACACAGACACATTTACTAATATGGCACTATTACAGACACTATTACAGATGCTTTTACAGACACACAAATGCTAACACGGACACACACATGATAACACAGACACGCATAGCTAACACAAACACACACTCGTGATAACACAGACACATTTACTTATATGGCACTATTACAGATGCGTTTACAGACACACAAATGCTAACACAAACACACACATAGAATGCTAACACACACATACACGCTAACACAGACACGCTGTAATCAAAGCGAGCGGCTGCTGCTATGGTAACCATACTCGCGGATGTGGCATAAAGGCAGAGCCTGAAGTCATCTGAAGGATTTGCAGACCTCCGGGCTGCTCTGACATTTTCAATATTTCTGCTTTTCTAACAGCACAGATCAGGCAGGTCTGATTGCTTACGACTGAGAGCTGCAATAACAGGTAGGATGTTCTTGGCCTTTGAGGCAACGGGAATGAACACAGGCATAAATCACAGATGGCAACGATTATCGTGGATTCCTCCTCCATAATGACACCCTGATCTATACACACATTCAGGCTGATTACACCAGACAATTATCCACAACACTTTCCTCTCAGAGTCCTGTAAGTAACGCTAACAAACAGGAGGAGGAGAAAGCACAACATGTGTGTGGAGGGGCGGACTTAGTGATTTGAGGGCCCTAAGCAATTCCAGACATAGGGCTCAAGCATTGAAACTCAAAACATTCTCTTTCTCTATAGATATTTTTTTCTATAGATTAATTTTTTTGCAAATTAACTGCATGTTAAAAATATATTTTAAACGGAACCTTTATCTTCTTAATGTACAATTAAATACAATAAATTCACATATAAAAAACAAGTTCACAAGCTATGTGCAGTTAATTAGCCATACAGTTGAAGTCAGAATTATTAGCCCCCCTGAATTATTAGCCCCCTGTTTATATTTTTGCCCAATTTCTGTTTAACGGAGAGATTTTGTTCAACACATTTCTAAATATAATAGTTTTAATAACTCATTTCTAATAACTGATTTATTTTATCTTTGCCATGATGACAGTAAATAATATTTGACTAGATATTTTTCAAGACACTTCTATACAGCTTAAAGTGACATTTAAAGGCTTAACTAGGTTAATTAGGTTAACTAGGCAGGATAGGGTAATTAGGCAAGTTATTGTGTAATGATGGTTTGTTCTGTAGACTATTGAAAACAAAATGAACTCAAAGGGGCTAATAATTTTGTCCCTAAAATGATTATTAAAAAATTCAAAACTGCTTTTATTCTAGCCAAAATAAAACAAATAAGACTTTCTCCAGAAGAAAAAATATTATCAGACATACTGTGAACATTTCCTTGCTCTGCTAAACATCATTTGGGAAACATTTAAAAAAGAAAATAAAAATCAAAGGGGGGCTAATAATTCTGACTTCAACTGTATTTGTGATTATATTTGCATGTGCAGTACGGAAGGAATGGTCCACTGTTCATGGGGGCCCCTGGTTTTGAAAAGAAGTAATGACATTAAAATCTTGATAGTTAAAGGGCACCTAGGTTACCCCTTTTCCCAGATTTAATATAAGTCTTTTGTGCCTCCAGAATATGGGGAAAAGGGAGATTTCAACAAAAGCACACTTCTTCTAAACAACTGAATAATACAATATGAAAAATATTTATGGTAAATCAGTTATGTGTAATATTCATAATATAAGTGAAATGTAATTGTATTAAATGGTGCATTTGGTAAAATGGTAAAATACATTTAAAACGTATATTTCTTTCTTTGAAAAAGGTTACTAAAATGTTTAATTATTGTAATTATTAAATGATTATAACAAAAATAAGACACTTTAAACCATGTGTGAATAACAGGAAGTTATTGCAGACCTTTACATCAGTATAATGATGCATTTCCAACTAAAACTGAATATTAAGCAGGGGGCGGGGTTTAATTTTTGCACTCCTCCTCATCTTTCACTTGCAGCAAACTAATGGTGGGAGGGGCGTGGCTAATCATATTTCTCCCAATCTGTCAAAGAGACATCAGAGAAGCCCTGATATTCCAGAGCAGATATTAACATTAATTGTTCTCCCTAAGGCTTAATATGATTATTAAAATATTTAAAAAAATATATTAATGCATATGCATAGAAGTAACATGTCTTTGGAATGTTATTTATATGCATGTCATGCTAATGTTACTTATATTAATATATTTATTATTTATACTTATTATTTAATGTAAAATATATTAATGCAGGCGACATGGTCGCTCAGTGGTTAGCACTGTCGCCTCACAGCAAGAAGGTCACTGGTTCGAGTCCCAGCTGGGTCAGAGCATTTCTGTGTGGACTTTGCATGTTCTCCCTGTGTTAGCATGGGTTTCGCTCCAGTTTCCCCCACAGTCCAAACACATGCGCTATAGGGGAATTGAATAAACTAAATTGTCCATAGTGCATGTGTGTAAATGAGTGCATATGGGTGTTTCCCAGTATTGGGTTGCATATGGAAAGGCTTCCGTTGTGTAAAACGTATGCTGGATAAGATGGCTTAGCCGAAGTAAAATGAATGAATAAATGATTGAATATATTACTGCATATGCATATAAATAACATTAGCATGCCATGCATATAAATATTATTCCAGAATTTTCTATCCATACAACATATTTTTAATGAAATAAAATGCATTAAAAAACAATTCCAAGGTGTTCCAGCATTTGCTTTTCCCATGAAATGTAAAACACACAAGTCTTATTCAAAACTCTGTAAATTTTCACAATAAAGGCTGTCTGGTCCATTGCATTTGCCTAAATGTTCCCACAGTAAAGGATGCTAATACGGATTAGACATGAAGAAAAGAGGCTAAAATAAAAAAAGGATTTCAAGCGCCTCTGCAAAAAAACACACCGGGAGAGAGAAACATGCTGTGGTTTAATCAGGTGACCTGACTGAAAGATCTCATTCGCAATTAGTACATAATAAAAAAGAAAAATCAAGCAAAAAAAGGCCATTTCCCAGACATGAGGAGTAAATGTGAAGCGTTACGGAGTCACTGTGTGACTGTCAGCGGAACTTGCGAGAGTCTATGAGCAAATTAGCATTCAGACTTGACAGCTTTTGTTTGAGGAGGGAAGCATTTATGAGAAACAATCTGAGTTAAAAACAGAGGAACGTGTTTCTCTCTTCACAGGCCTGTGCTGAGCCTCACAATCAACTGTGTGCTTTCACATGTTAATTCACTCAGATTCGGCTCAGTGAACACACACACACACACACACACACACACACACACACACGCACACACACAGAGTCAGTAACACAATTCAGACTCAGACAAACACGTTTTCGCCCACAGAGAGCAACATTAGCAGTGATAATAATGTCAGTGATTATCATATGGAGTTTGATTCCTCGTCACAGTGGTGTTTGGTGCCGTAGGATGTGATTTTCTGTAAACATGGATTAAAAAGCTTAGATTAATTAAATGATTTTTAGTTGATATAATTAATTTCCACATCACCACAATAAATTTAAAATTTAAGACTAATTGAAAAAGACTTCACTTAGATTTTATTGCCAATGTGCATATCATAATGTGCTCTCCTGATAATTGTTTGTCATTCGTATGTTGAATGTAAACTCCATAAATGCCATTATTCAATGTGAAGTATTCTGAAGGTGTTCTTAAAGGAGGAGATCCAAATTGTGGCAAAGTGTCATAAATCACCTCCAAAATATTACCGCAATACTGTACTATTGCTGTAATAACTGTACATTACTGTAATAATATTGCACCTTCTCCAGCCATGGTACAGCAGCAAAGTTCCTTGATTATTACGCTGGAATGAAAGTATAATTCCTAGCAATATAAGCCTAGAAAATGGCAAGTTTAGTACACAATATAACTACAGAAGCTTTAATAGAAGAATTATTAAAAATCTTATGATGCTAATGGTCTAATCCAATTCAATGAATTACGCTAAGCTAAAAATGCTCCTGTCAGACCCAGAAATTAACTAAATTACCTGAACAAATTGTAAAACTCATATGTTTAACTTTAGGGGACTTGTAAAACGAGCCTATTTTCAATTAAAAATTAGACTATAGCTTTAAGTCATTTTTTAAATTATGTGTCCTGGTCTAAATTACATTACATTAGGATTGTGTTGGGATCCATTTAGCATAATGAAACTACGGATACTGGAAGCCTGTGCTGGCATTTCTCCTGCTGTGCTGCTATCAGTGTGAAGAATGGGAGAAGAGGGTTGCATTGACAATCCAACACAATGAACAGCACACTGAACACATTTAAGTGGTCAGAAACTTGTAAATATCTCATGAAAGAATAAAGTTACGTTAAAACCAAACACACCATTGTTTTTCTTGTGAAATTCCCAATAAGTTTGATGTGTCACATGACCCTCTTCTTATTGAAAAAGCAAAAGCTGGATCCAAGATGACTTCAAAATGGCCACCATAGTCACCATCCATCTTGAAAAGTTTGTCCCCTCACAGGACGTTAATATCACCAACCATTCCCATTTTATTAATATATATATATATATATATATATATATATATATATATATATATATATATATATACACACATATATATATATACACACATATATTGCATAAATATGTTGCTGCTATGTGGTTATTAAAATGCCACAAACATTTCTTTTACATTCTTTTTTCTCAATCAAAGCATCCCTCAGCCTGATTTAAAAGCCATAAGTCAAGGCCAGGAACGCTCCCGAGAGTCACTTACTCTTTCTAAAACCTTGAGTGTCTGGAAAGTATCTAAGACTTTCAGCTAATCTCGGAGTGGTGTGTGCCGCTCGACGGACACTGATCCGGCATTATTCACCTCCATCTACTGCCATCTTATCCGCCTCTCACTGCGAGGGTTTTAAGGCTTTTGGGTCTGAGCCACTCTAAAGACGCACAATAAGAGCGTTTGTTCCAGCGTCACCCACCTGTGTAAGACCAGTCGACGTCCTCTGTGAATTTGCGCTGACCTCTCAGGTACGAAGCGGCCAGATCTGGAAAGAGAAAGACGAGGAGAGCTGGAGTCAATGGATCAGTGATTCGGAGGAGGACAAATCACTGTTCAAAGGAGTCAGTGTTTCCTTATGTATTCATCATATGAGTTTGTGTTTTCCTCCATGCAAAAGTGCCATGATGCTAAATGGTTGCTAGGGTGTTGCTATGTGGTCCATGAAGTGCATACAGTATATAGTGCATTAATATGTTGCTGCTATGTGGTTATTACAATGTTCTAAATGGTGTATATATATATAATGCATTGCACTGTGATTGCTAGGGTGTAGCTATGGGGTCCCTAAAGTGTTCCATGTGGTATATACAGGGTGATTCAAAAATAATACTACAACTTTGAAAAGCTGTATTAAATCAAAGAAACATGATGGAACCTTGGGTAATTAATCAATGTGAAGAGTAGATTCTTGAACAAGTTCATAGTTCAATGTGTCCCCCTCCAGACACTCGAGTGACATCAACTCGATACTCGAACTTGTTACACACTCTCTGTAGCATCTTGGGCGTAACAGTTTGGATAGCTGCAGTTATTCCTTCTTTTAGTTCATCAGTGTTAGCTGGTAGAGGTGCTCGAAACACCATGGGCGCTATCATACACCCGGTGCAATAAGGCACATGATGTGTTTGCCACGATTTGTTGCTATTTTCAGACCAGCGCAACATTAATTTTCTCGTTTTCCACTATGTTGTTTAAATAGCAAATCCATTTGTGCCACTTTGTGGACGCATAAGTGTTCTGGTCTAGAAAAGAGGTGTGTTAAGGCGCATTGTTGGCGCGTTGCTATTTTGAGGAACTAAAATAGACTGAGCAATCGACCAGCTGAGAGCAGGTCTAAAGTCCAGCGCAGAGCACGTTAGCTGTGCACCTCGCTTACACACTGCTTAAAACACACAGGATGTACAGAGATATCCAAATATCTTCACAAATGAAAAAGAATTTAAGGATTGAAATATGACAAAAATTATTATTTTCTATACATGTGGCTTTTTTGCTGTTTATTCAGGAGAACTTTCTTTGGTATAATGTTGTTATTATTAGTATTATTATTTATTATATGCATATTTATATTTGCTTTATTAAAAACAAGCTTAGATTTGTCCATCTGTCCGGTTTTAGACCATATGGGGCATGAGAATATAACTTTTTTGTTTTTTTTTGACCACACTTTGCTATTATTGTTCATTTATTCATTTGCTGGAAATTAGAACTGAATTTAGAATTATTTTTGAAACAAATCTTTGCACTTAATAAACAAAATGGATTATGTAAGCTAATGGATGTCTACAGTGGAGTGTACTGGAGACATCCCGTTTTTCTTACTCCATGAACGAGAGAAAGAGAAAGTGAAAGTAAAGAGGCCAATTGGAGGAGGCTCATTCTCGCGCTGCAGATGCTCTGTTAAACTGTTTTCTCTCTAGTGAAGTTTTCAGTTTTTCCACTTACAAAGTCCGCCATAAATAGCAAATGTGCCATGGCATGACACAACTGACACTTAAAGGGAATAGGAGATGAGACTCTAATTGGTTCATGCTCAAAACACACCCATAACCTATTAAGAGAATGAGCACAACCCTGTTAGACCATGCACCGCAGCGCAGAATGTATTTTACCATCCTTAGAATAGCAAAAGAGGATTCAGACATGCCCTTAATGCTTTTGCACCATGTGCTTTAGACTTTGTGCCTAGATCGTTAAAATAGAGCCCCATACCTTTTACATACCCCCATACATTTTTTTTTTTTAAAATCACAGGGAGGTCAGGGCTTCTTGGAGGTTTCTGCCTGGCAGCTGATCCATTGCTTTGGGTACCTTTCATTCAAATAGCCCTGTCAGATAAGTGCCAAAGGGGTGGTGCCCCATCCTGCTGGAATATGAATTGACGTGCTGCTTCTTCAAGTTGAGGGAACAGCCAATTCTGCAACATTTCCATATAGGTTTGCCACCCATCAGGAGGTTGAACTCCATACTTGGTTTGAAATGCACAACTGTCGTCGATTGCATTAACAACAGAAATGAAGGTTATATGGGCCTACAGCGCTCCTAGCAACCAAATGAGCTATCAAATGAAACTTCAGAGCTTTCTTAAATCAACGACAGAAAGAGCTTAGCTCTCCTTTTCTTCTTTGCAGAGTTTTTGATTTTCAAAGTTGTGCTATTCTTTTCGAATCACCCTGTATATAGCATTAATGTGTTTTTTTGCTATCTGGTTATTAAAATGTTCTAAATGGTTTATATATAATGCATTGCAATGTGGTCGCTAGGGTGTTCTTATAGAGCTTTGTTATGGGGTTTCTAAGGTGTTGCTTTGTGGTTCCTGAAGTGTTCCAAGTGGTATCCTGTGCATTAATATGTTGCTTCTATGTTGTTATTACATGTTCTAAATGTCCTATACATTGCAATGTGGTTGCTAGGGTGTTGTTAAGTGGGTATTAATGTGTTCCTATAGAGCACTCCTATCTGGGCTGTAAAATATACAGTAGGTTATGTTTTAAATTGAGGTCTGCTTTCACTCGCTCTCATCACTCTCTCCCAGTGACTGTGGTGCAAATACCTTTAAATGAAAGTGTGATGAGGGAAAGGTCATTATTATCATCATAGAGTGTGTGTGTGTGTGTGTGTGTGTGTGTGTGTGTGTGTGTGTAGCGTCAAATGCATATGTGTTCTGCAACACATGTGAGGCTAAGAGGACACCTGTCCGGAGAGATCAAAAGACACATGTCACTGCTTCAATGATGAAAGGACAGATGACCTCATAAACACACAGCTGTCACTCTGACCAATGAGAAACAACAACCTGAAACAAGACTGAGAAGACCAGCCTTAAAGTTTGAAGAAGCTGCAAGATAGATAGATAGATAGATAGATAGATAGATAGATAGATAGATAGATAGATAGATAGATAGATAGATAGATAGATAGATAGATAGATAGATAGATAGATAGATAGATAGATAGATAGATAGATAGATAGATAGATAGATAGATAGATAGATAGATAGATAGATAGATAGATAGATATCAATAAGGATGTAAAATGACTGAATTGTTTGTGCCAATTGGCTACGGTGGACACATAGTCCAAGTGTCAGTGAGCGGATCAGATGTTGCATGTCCTTCCAAGGGATTTAGAGAAGATGAAAAGCTCTGAAGCGTGTAAAAGTGAGTTAAAGAGCATTTTAAGAGTGTTTGACGTGTAATACGGTCAGTGGAGCCGCAGACGTCCCTGCTCTCACAGAACAGCCACTGCCACAATAGAGCCTTTGAAGACTCGTCTGCCACACAACAGGCCATTATTACAAACCACAGCCGGACACAAGTTTCACAAACAGAAACGCCTCTGACGCCCATATAACGGATTTCTCGGGAACAGTGTAATTATTTAATATGTTCAAATATGTATTCAAATAAAATATTATGTTCTAATATATTTATTTAGATGTAAAAATGTATATTATAAAAAGTATATTTATTATGCATAAACATTAACAACTTTATATATATATATATATATATATATATATATATATATATATATATATATATATATATATATATATATATATATATATATATATATATATATATATATATATATATTATTTCATGCATTGAAAAATAGCTTAAAAATGCAATACAAATAATAATATAATTACAATATACAATAAGCAGTTTTCTTGTATTTGAATAACATTTAGTTTTTTAGCTTTATTTAGACAATTGTTGCATTTTTAAACCATATTATTAAAGAAAATATTCAAATAAAATTATAATATAATCACAAAAATGTTCAAGATTTGTTTTGAGCAGCTCATAAATGTTACAGGTTTGAAAATCTGTGAAAAAATGCCTAAAAGCACTCGCTAGTTAGCAAATTACAGATACAAAAATAAGCTGCATATTATAAAAGATTTGGTTAAAATATACAATTATTTTATGGTTTTTACAGTTTTATTTATATTTCTTCTACAGTTTTCAACAATATATGCAAATAAAAATAGACAAATCACAGAATAAATTTAATAAATATGGAAAAATCAACCATTTCATTATTTATTTTGTGGCTCAAAAATGTTCCAGGTTTGAAAATCATTACAAAAATGCCTAAAACTCTCGTTAGTTATCAAATCACAAATACATATAAAAAATAAGTTGCTTGTTCATAAAGATTTTATAAAACCTACAATTATTTTATTGTTTTTACAGTTTTATTTATATACTTTGTAGATTTTTCTACATTACATGCAATTAAAAACTGCATAAAATATTGAAGTCTCAAAAATATTATTATTTATTTTTGTTCCAGTTTTGAAAATCAGCACAAAAATACATAAAAGCACTCGTTAGTTAGCAAATTACACAAATTAAAATATACAACAATTTCATTGTTTATACAGTTTAATTTATATATTATTAATATTTTTCAACAATATATGCAAATAAAAACAAACAAATTATATAATCAATTTAATAAATATGGAAAAGTCAACAATTTCGTTGTTTATTTTGTGCAGTTCAGAAATGTTTCAGGTTTGAAAATCAGTGCAAAAACACACCTGTTAGCTAGGAAATCACATATAGATATAAAAATAAGTCGCATATTCATAAAGATTTTATTAAAACATACAATTTTTTTATTGTTTTTACAGTTTTATTTATATACTTTCTAGATTTTTCTACATTACATGCAATTAAAAAATGCAAAAACTATTGAAGTCTCAACTATTTTATTATTTATTTTTGTTCCAGTTTTGAAAATCAGCACAAAAAAACATAAAAGCACTCGTTAGGTGGCAAATTACATCTACATTTAAAAAAATAAAGCAACATATTATAAAAGATTTAGTTAAAATATACAATAATTTCATTGTTTTTACAGTTTTATTTATATATTTTATATATTTTTCAACAATATATGCAAATACAAATCTACAAATTATATAATAAATTTAATAAACATAAAAAAACTATAATTTTATCATTTATTTAGTCCAGTTTGAAAGTGTTCAAGGTTTGAAAATCATTACAAAACTGCCTAAAAGCACCCTCCTGCAAATATCACCACAGCACATTATTTGATGGTAAAACGGCCATTTGTTAAGCACATTTCATTCTTATAAACAGGCTTTGTGTTGGCCAGTTCCGTGGAGTAAATCCCAGTTGGCAGGACGATGAAACCACGAGTGGAAAAAAGCTGGTCAAAGAAAATCCCGGCCGTTTGGGAAGAGCACAGACTCATCCTCGCAGGAAGAGCAGAAACCCTGCGTCCCGCTGAAGCTTTTCTGGCTCCAGTCCATTTCACAGGCGCTCGGAGAAAAGCCGGAGGCAAATGAGATTAAAATTGCTCACAGTTTGATGTTAATGAGTTTACCGGCAGTAAAACAAGCCCTTCGGTGGACACGCTGCAAACTTCACATCCTGCTCCAGCTAAGGAAAAGTAAACACCGTTTGGGAATTTCTTACATTTGTATTTTAAACTAAGCATCAGGAGTTAAGATAATGTTATTACGACACATGCAATTTACTTATTGCTATATAAACAGGACATGAAAATGGTTATGAGTGAATAAATCAATTAATATTTATTTATGATAAGCAAAAGAAAAACTATTATTCATTCATTCATTCAGTTTCCTTAGGCTTGGTCTCTATTTTAGAGGTCGCCACAGTGGAATAAACCAACAACTATTGTTTTACACAGCGGATGCCCTTACAGTCACAACCTAGTACTGGGAAACACCCATACACTCATTTACACGCACACATACCCTACGGACAATTTAGTTTATTCAACTCTCCTATACAGAAATGGTCAATGATCAATATAGAAAATGAATTGATGACATATCAATAGGGCTATATTTTATAAGTTTTATTATATGTATTTTTATAATATTATTATTATCATTATTCTTACATAATTATTGTATTATTATAGTTACCAATAAATGTAAAACTATTACTCCAAAGTAATAATAATAACAACAACAATAATAAATAATAACAACAACAACAACAACAACAACAAATATTTATGAATAAAATTATATATATATATATAAATAATTAAATGTAAATTATTATTATAACAACAACAACAACAACAACAATATTATTATTACTACTACTACTACTATTATTATTTGACATTATTACTATTATTAAAAATAATTTAATGGCTATAAGTTGATTTGTGTACATATATATACTTAATAGTTTCATATAAAACACATAATGATAATAAAAACAGCAAATAAAAGAATGTTGAATAAAATTTTCAAAAATTAAAAGCTAGAGTACACTTTTTTTAATACACACACACACACACACACACACACACACACACACACACACACACACACACACACACACACACACACACACACACACACACACACACACACACACACACACACACACACACACACGCACGCATATAAATAATTAATTTAATAAAAAATAAAATAAGCAGTATACTTATATTTGAATAAGATTTTACTCAAATATAATTATTTAGTATATATTCATTATTTTATGATTCTTCGGCTATTATTTAGTTTTTTAACCATAAAATTACATGGAGTGTTTTATAAAATTATAGAATTTTATAAAATTACAAATACAAATTACTAGTACTATTAGTAATTATTAGTATTAATACTAATATTATTAGTATAGTATAGTATAGTATAGTATTATTATATTTGTATAGTAGAGCATATTAGTATGGCATATTAAATAGTCTAGTACAGTATACAGTATAGTATAGTATAATATATGTGTATAGTAAAGCATATTAGTATAGTATGGTACATAGTATAGTGTACAGTATAGTATGGTATATTTGTATAGTAAAGCATACTACTATAGTATATATATTTTAAAGTATAGTATACAGTATAATCAAGCATTTTAGTACCGTATAGTATATTAAATCGTATAGTATAGTAGTATAGTATATAGTATAGTATACAGTATAGTATATTATATAGTATAGTATATTAGTATAGTAAATAGTATGATATATTAGCATAGTATAGTATATTAGTACAGTATAGTAAATAGTACAATATATTAGTTTAGTATATAGTATATTATACATATAGTATATAAGTATAGCATATCAGTAAGTAGTATATTAATCGTAATATTATTAGTATTAATACTATTAGTAGTATTAATAGGAATTATAAAATTACTAAAAATAGATAATACTAATCCTACACTACTTAAACTATAATACTACTAATACTAATAAATAACTTGTAATGCCATTGACGCAACATGCCGTTTTGACTACTGTGAAAGGACTCAAGCAGACTTTTTCTGAATGAGAGAGATCTGGCAGACTGAGGTTGTTTACTACAGTCAAACTGCAGGCCGAGGCTGGAAAAGACAGTTTCCATGTGTCCAGTACGGCATAGGAAGCGGATGAGGGAGGAACGCTAAATGTCTCTAGAGTAATTCAAATAAATAAGAGGATTAGACAGGTCTCAGGGAAGCCGGCCAGCAAACCGTGTCCAGCAAAACCCAAGTACAAACACAAGACCTTAAAACCCAGTCTCCCTCCTCACACACAGTCATTAAATAACTTCCGCTGAGGAGTTTCCCTGCCCTCGGTTTGACAAAACACAGCATTTCACATGATGGAGAACACCTGTCTGACATTCAGCACAGCAGTTGTTCAATTGACAGGTAATTTAATTATAACACGTGTTTTTAAAAACGAAGATTATATTTGGATCTCTGAGGTCAGGGGTTGGAAAATTGCCAGTTGGGTCTTAAAGGGGACCTATTAAGCACTGCTTAAACAGTTGTGTGGCAGCAGTGTGTGAATATAGCCATCCTCTAAAGGTAAAATATATTAATTTTATTTTTTATAATCACACTTGATAAAAACAATCTGCAGAAACACTTTGATTGACATTCTCCATTTGGACGTGTCATCAGATGTGAAAAGCCCCGCTCATTAGTGACAACCTCTCCCTCATTAGCATATGACATCAGTCTTGTTTTTGAATCTGCCACTGTGCTGACACAGGCATTTGTAGCTCCGCCCTCTTCTGAAAAAGAGCTCAACTTCATTTGAATTTACAGCGACATTCACCAATACAGCAAAATTAGGATCGAAGTCTTAAAAGGGGCAGTTTCAGAGAGTTATAAAACATTATTTGTGTGGTATTTTGAGCTGAAACTTCACTACACACTCTAGAGACATCAGAAACTTATTTTACATCTTTCAAAAATGGGCATAATAGGTCCCCTTTAATGAAAGACGGAGAAAATTTACAGCTTCTCTGTTGTAATGATGATCTATTCTTCCATGTTCTTCACCATTTTTAATTTCTATAAGCGCTGGCACAAAGGGATGTAAAGGATGAAACATTACGAAACTAAACCGTTAAAATGCAACAGCATGACAGGACACAAAACAAAACTAAACAAAAACAAAACAAAAAACGTAACATTACAAAACAAAACACAATCAGTCAAAAAACAAAACAAAACTGCAACAACACGATATATAACATCATGAAACAAAGCAAAATTAAACAAAACAAAATGCAACAACACGACATGACAAAACATCACAAAATTTCTAAAAAACAAAACTAAAAAAACAAAACCAAAATACAACAACACAATATGGAACATCACGAAACAAAACATAACTTAACAAAAACACAAAACAAAACACATTAACATGACACAAAACAAAAACAAAACAAAACTGTTACAACACGATATATAAGATCATGAAACATAGCAAAATTAAACAAAACAAAATGCAACAACACGACATGACAAAACATATCAAAATTTCTGAAAAACAAAACTAAAAAACAAAACAAAACCAAAATACAACAACACAATATGGAACATCACGAAACAAAACAAAAAAAAAACAAAACAAAATGAAACTAAACAAAATGCAACAACACGATATGTAACAACAAAAACAAAAATAAACAAAACAAAATGAAACTAAACAAAATGAAACTAAAAAAATGCAACAACATGACACGACAATACATCAAGACGATACGTAACATCAAGAAACAAAACAAAATGAAACAACATGACATGACAAAACATCAAAAAATTTCAAAACAAAACAAAAAAATCTAAACCAAAATGCAACAACACGATATGTAACATCACGGAACAAAACTAAAAACACAAAGCAAAACAAAACCAAATGCAACAACATGACAAAAACATCACAAAATGTCACTAAACTAGTCTAAACAAACAAACAAAAAAACTAAACGCAAGAACATGATACAAAACAACACAAAACGAAACAAACAAATTCCTCACACACAGTTTTGGACACAATGGTGAAAAAGCATTGATTTGTAAAGGCCGTGTGTGATGTATGTGTGCAGCAGCCTGTGCCAGCTGTTTGTGCAGGGTCAGAGGGAATGACATGCGGCCCGCGTGAGAACACTCAGACTGCTAAAGCCAGAGAACAGCTGGAGGTTTATACCTTCACACACTCACACACACACACACACACACACACACACACACCCAAGATTCACATCAACACCCAAATACAGCTCTCAGCAAATCAATCTGCCTTTATCACTGCAGTCATCTGCAAATTAATCTCTTCTCTGAGATGAACGAGAAAAAAACTTCAAGGTCATATTGCCATACCTGTCAACCCTCTCGTTTTTCCCGGGATTCTCCCGTATTTTAGTTTTATCCCACTATCATCCCGTAAAGGTATTTTCCTGTATCCTCCTCCAATTTTACATTTACATTTGGTCATTTTGCATTTATAGACCTTGAGTGACCTCAGCATTCAGTGAAGGACCGAGGCACATCTCGGAAGTGTTATTTTATACCAAGCGTGTGTTGTGCTGTCAGACGTATTGAGCACATCAGTAGCCTAAAGTGTATAGTGTACAGTGAAGGAAGGCGGTATGCATCTCGGGAGTGTTATTTTATACGAAGCGTGTGTTTGTTGTGCTTGGATTAAGTTTCTGCTTTGCATTAAAGGTTTGCATTTATAGATTACGAGTTGTAAAGTATAAACAAAGACTATAGAATACACAAGACGTGTCACTCCTATAGAAAGAAATATTAACCAAAATATTTCAAAGAAATCAAAGAGGACTAATAAATCTGACTTTAACTGTATATTATGTGATCCTGGTCTTATGTTTCTTTTTGTAAAAGCCAAAAATGCAGTGTATGAATCAAATTGATCAAATTTTGTTTTGTTTTATGCGAAAACACATTAAGATATTACGTAAAGATCATCTTCCATGAAGATACTTTGTAAAATTCCAACAGTAAATATATTAATAGTCAAATTTACATTAGTGTTAATCATTATTAATTTAATTCCCATTAACCACTTTAAAGTCAATATTTTGCCAATATTTAAAAAAACGTTAACCTCAGATTGTAAGATTTTCAAAGGATTTATCTCGGTCACTTATTGTCCCATTCTAACAAACAATGGATCAATGGAACTCTAATGCATTTTGACACAAGAAAATTAAACATTTGTGATCTAGAGTCATATAAATGTTGAGATCTACAACTCTTCTATGCATCTTTCTAGTGCATAAATGTTAATCCTCCTGTTGACTTACGTGTCAAAACTGACCTGTAACCCTTTTAATTGCTTGTATACAGAGAATACAGGTCGGGGTGTGTGCTCACAGTGTGTGTGTTTGTTCTCACTCCTCACTCAAAAATGTGTGTGCGCACTTGGATGGGTTAAAGGCAAAGGACCAATTTCAAATATGGGTAAAACCATATTTAACAAGACTCATCATTTTCACTTTCACTTAACAGCATGAAAAAAACATTAAATAATGATTTTCTTTTATCTTGACTCCAACATTATGAGCAATAAAACCCTTTTTACACTACAAAATCTACACTGGTGCACACACATACACACACACCTCACCTGTTAACAACAGAGAAACATAGGCTACTGATGTGCTCAATACGTCTGACAGCTAAAAGATGAATGTTACCATCATAAGAGTACTCAAGCTCTATGTCTGACAGTATATAATGTATAAAGCTTTTATCTGAGCAAGAAGAGCTTTAGGACGTGCCTGAGGAAACTCCCTGACTAAAGACAGCCAGAGCCTCCGGTGGCATTCAGCCATTAACACTTCCTCCCTCCCGCCACGGACAGCAGGTCAGATCCGACTCGGAAAGGGAACTAAATACTCCTTCTTTCTTCAATAGGGAAAAGCTTTCCTTCCTCAGCTCACCGTCTGTCTGCTAGACCGAGCCAAGAGCCTTTGAGGAGTTTAAATACTGACTGCTCCGCATCCTGAGGTCAAGAGGAAGAAACGTTGACTTTTTTTCTTCTTAGACACATTTCACGCTCACACCACCACTTATAGGCTCCTCAATGAACAGTTACTCTATAGATAAGGAGAAAAAGCTGCTGAATGCCGACAAATGCTTACAGAAGGAATCAAGGAATGGGATTTAAAAATGAATCGTCTCAGAGTTTCAGCACTATTTAGATTTTTTTGGGGAGCAAAAATAGAAGGAAATCTGCTTAAGTTAAGCATGTAGTCTATGACAGGTGTGAAATTTTGCCATGAATCTCATTAATAATGCTTGAAATAAAAGCTGTGCACATATCTCAGAAGGAGGAACTGGTTTTATGCACTAAAATGATTTATACACAGTCACTGCATCAATTTAAATGAAACAAAGTGATTTTATATGGATGTAAAGCATGTTAAATGCAAGTACACACAGGTAACAATTTAGATTAAGTACCAGTTCTCACTATTAACTATGTATAATTACAAATTATTAAGATATTGGCTGTTTATTTGTACTTATAAAGTACATATTCTGATATGTATATTATTCTAATATGTATACATAATCTGAATGAGCTTATTCTACATCCATAATCCCAATATCTAAACCCATAAGCAACAAATTAGGAGTTCAATCAGGCAAAAGTCATAGTAATTAGTTTATTAATAGCAATTACTGCACCTTAAGATAGCTATTTAGAACTATTACTATGTGCAAAATATATATATATACATAATTAAATAAAAACTACAACTGGATGAATAAAATAAATTATTACTAATATTAATACTAATATTTTAAATACTTTATGAAAATATTATTTGAAATATATTTAATTTTCTTTATAATTGAGTTAAGGTTAGTTATACTTGAACACAACCTAACAAAAGTCTTGTCGGCTATCTAAATTTTAGGAACAACAAATTATAACTTGACTTCTAGTTGATCATTCGGTATCAGAAGTGGCTTATATGAAAGGCAAAGGCCTCTAGATTATGCTTATTTTAGCAAAATAAAATATGATCATGCCTTGATTCATCTTCAATGCCTCCTCCTTCATCTTACCCCAGACATGCTCAATAATGTTCATGTCTGGTGACTGGGCTGGCCAATCCTGGAGCACCTTGACCTTCTTTGCTTTCAGGAACTTTGATGTGGAGGCTGAAGTATGAGAAGGAGCGCTATCCTGCTGAAGAATTTGCCCTCTCCTGTTGTTTGTAATGTAATGGGCAGCACAAATGTCTTGATACCTCAAGCTGTTGATGTTGCCATCCACTCTACAGATCTCCCCCATACTGAATGTAACCCCAAACCATGATTTTTCCCTCACCAAACTTGTCTGATGTCTATGAAAATCTTGGGTCCATGTGGGTTCCTTCTTCAGTATTCATGATGATTGGGATGCAGTTCAACAGATGATTCATCTGAAACATTGACCTTCTGCCAATTTTCCAAATAATCAACAAGTCAAGTTATTATTTGTTGCTCTTACAACTGGGTTCGACAACAAGACTTTTGTCAGGGAGTGTATACTTATACTTTATATAGCACTTCAGATGTTTTAATAAGCTCTTGAACTCAACTTACAAGCACAAACACCAGTCTCAGTCAATGGAAACTGATATTCAGGGATGGTATAAATACTGATTTTAATCTAATCAGAGACATTAGAAACCAATACGACCGCTGAAGAAATGCAACGGAAATGGAATGAAATTAAGACGGCTGGCCATCTCAGTGCCTGTTCCGAATACAAGGTCCTCTTTACAGGAGATTGTGTTTCTCCTACACTGAATAGCTTTTCTCTGGGGAATGTTTTAGGCCAAGAATGAAAAGCGAGCATGTTGTGATTTTTCAGGTTAAATAGGACGGATGCTGTGTTTAAATGACTAGGGGTGTACAGTAAAATAATCAAAATTATTTAGTATAATTTTAGTCTCATTCTAATGGAAGCTTATTTCTGTCATGGTATTAAAAAATAAAAATAAAGGGTAACTGCAGTTACTATATATATATATATTAGTTAATATTAGTTAATATATAAGTTAATATATATGATTATTTCCTCCAAGAAAAGAAGAATTTTTTTTTACAATTATTATTATTATTTTTTTGCATTAACTGTATTATTTAATACCTACACTAATTTTATGGTCATTATTGTTTGTGAAAAGGCCGAACAGTGTGTTACCTATTTTAATAAGCATGTACAATGGTGGAAATATTTATTCAACACATCACCATTTTTCCCAGAAAACAAATTACTATAGGTGCTGTTGACTTAAAATATTCCCCAGTGTTGATAACAACCAAAGTAATCCATATATGAAAAGAAAACAAATCTAATTAGTTTACAAATTAAGTTATGTGTAATATAATTAAATGATGCAGGGAAACCGTATTGAACGCATAAAGAAAGGGAGGTGTAGAAAGGCAGTGAAAGCCCAGACAGCAGCTGAAATCTCTCAGTAGTTCTTCAGCAACCCTCTGCCCTTTATCAGTGTAAACGTTAAAAAAACGTTATTTCAACTTCTTTCAGAAAGTATTTCCATACAGACACATTACCAAATCTATTACAGTAAAAGAAAATATTACAATGTCAGTTTGTTGCATCACAATCATGCAGCCCTAGAAACAAAACACTACTGGCTGATTAAAATCGATGTGAATTTCATATCCAGAACACCTCAGTTCATTATGCAACTCTCAATTTTTAGGATGACATAACAGTACAAGCAATATTGCCTCAGGCTGTGATAGAAACAGTCAAGCTGAAGCAGATCTGCTTTACTGACACTCACACACTCATTACATCCAGATCAACACGGATCTGAGATTTCACCGCAGAAAATCATGAAGAATGCGATTTAACATGACACACTGCAGGCAATCTCTTATTCATGTCCTAATAAACAAAGCTCAGCGGAGTTGTTTTTTTAATGCTTAAATAGGGTACGACTGCTGAATTTTAAATAGGCCACAGTCATCAATAATTAATGTGGATTTAACAGGGATTTATTTATTGATGATATAAAGGTTATATGGGACAGCTTCAGGAGAATATGTAAAATCATTTATGTGACATAAGCTGCACATGAAAATGAATCATTGCAGTTTGTAAATGGCTTCTGAATCCCAATGACTTTAATAATGCATTGCATGAAACATTTTGTGCTTGGCACAAACCAAAGCAAAGGTGTTTAAATGTGTTAAGGGCTGTATTCTCTGTTTGAACATCACATTTTTAAGAGTTTGCATTGAGAAAATACTGGCATTTGTGACATTTTTCATTCATTTACACTGTTGAATTGCATTAAAGGGCTCAATCTCCTTGCTAACAACTTTTGATGTTAAAGGGGTGGTCCACTATGATATCATATTTTAAACTTTAGTTAATGTGTAATGTAGATGTGTGAACATAAACATTTCTCAATGTAATATGCTCAACGTTCAATTCAAAGGGAGACAGTAGCTGTGTCCCAAATGGCACACTATACACTCATGCACTATGTACTTATGCACTTACCTATAGTATATGTATGCAGTGTCGTCCCAAATGGAGCACTAATGTTTTTTTACTAAGTGGAAATTCAAACCGTTTCCCTGATGATGTTTGACGGTTGCCAAATCATTGAAATAAATGACCCAACTATCAAATAATACTTGCCATGAGTATAACCGCATTCACCATCGGGAGGCGTTATAATCACTCTCGTAGGAGAATTTTGCTTTCACCATCCAAAATAAATAAAGTTATCAAACATGTGCGCCCGATAGCTCCGCCCCTTCCACTACATGAGCAAAGCTGCGGTCGTTGAGTGTGTGAAGTGTCCATCATTGCACACTTCATTTTATCGGCTGAATGAGTGCATCATCCGGGTAATTAAAGTGCACTTATTATTTTTAGAGTTTTCAGTGTGAACCCACTTCTAACACTATTTATACTACAAAATGGCGTAGAATAGTGCATAAGTATGCAATTTGGGACGCAGCTATTGGGTTTTACAGAGTTAGCTTAGCAAAACCTACTGCGAACAAAGTTTGGGGACTATAAAAACTGCATCCGGGTTATGTCATAAACTCTTCAGGTTATGTGCATGCACCATGTGCAGCGAAGGAGTATGGCCAGAGGCACTGTGATAGCAGAGAAAGCTAAAATGCCATCCAAATGCTGCTATTTCCACAGAGCTTGTTCTGTTTCTGTATTTGGGCTTCCAACGCACACGACACAAAGAGAGAAGTGCTTACAGTTCAATTTTAAATATGTTCCAGAGAATTATACAAAATATATAGCTAGCATTTGACAAAGGACAGCTTCCAGAATCTCCCCCAGTTCAGTGCTGGATTTGGCTTAAAAACTCCTCAAAGGAGCAGCTCCAACCATAATAGATGAAGCTGTGAATTGTGAGTCACAACCTGTAAGTATTTTTATCTGATAAAATTGATCTATGTCATGCATAGTGTCTAGCATTTAATGGTATGTTGTAGCAAGGACGTAAACGAGGATGTAAACAACGGGGAATGCTGTTTGGCAACGTTAACAATTTAGCTACAAATTCATATTTATCAGTCAAACCGCTGTAAAGACTCACAATCTTCAGCAGTGCTGCAGTGCCTCTCTATGCCATCGCTTTCTCTGCGCTCTACTTCTCAAATAATGAACTCGCTAAATATATGTAAACGTTTCATATTACTTACACATGCTTATAACCCAAATATGTTTGAAAGACACTTGTCAGATTTTATTTTAGAGAGCAGGCGTGAGGTTCAGCTGTGTGCTTTTTATTTCCTGATTCAGGCTCAAACTGATACAGCTAACAGCTACACTGTCTGACAGTGTTTTTACACAGCAGAGGCACAGCGCGTGCTATTAGAAGCGTCACGATTGCTGGTGACGTAGAGCCGATCAGCGAATTACAGCATATTATGTTAGTTGACCAATCAGAGCCTCTTCGGAGGAACTATGAAATATGACAGTCATTTTCATGTTAGCTGAGTAGCTGTATATAGTTAAAGCAAGATATATGAAAAAATAACATGTTTTTTTTTTTTTTTTAAATGAAGCATGAGCACATTTTGCTTTGCATCTTATAAACACAACCAAGCCTTAAAATACACTCTGGACCACCCCTTTAAATATTAACAATGTGACTTTTACTGCCAGTTTTAGCATTTTATTGTATAAGAAAAAACACTTAAAGAACAAAATTCAACAAAAGGAAAAGTTATTGGCTGCTCATTACAGAGGTTTTGTACCATAACTTACACGACTATTAATTTCAATAAAATTCACTCAGCTTTAAGTGTTTAGCTTTTTTCAACATTCAAAAGTTGTCAGAGCAGAAACCAAAGTCCAATATTGTGAATATGTGAAAATATAAACAAACACAAAATGAACCACAATAAAGGGTCAGTTACTTAACAGGTATTTCTTAAAAGGGTAGTTTCATTTTCAGGCACCCAAAGCTAAACGTTTGAGTAAATAAATGGTCAAAAATGCATAAAGTTTTCTACTTTTATTTTAAAAACAGGTGTTACATTTTCTATTATTTTACAGACTTATTTCTCTCTCTCTCTCTATATATATATATCATTTCTTATATATTTTATTATTTCAAACTACTAAAATGTCATTAAAAGTCACTTTGTTAAACTGTAGAGTTGACTATTCAATATCAAAAGTCGAGAGAGCAGAGATCAACATCCCATACTGCAATTCACAAAAAAACGTTACACTTGTGAATCACAAAATATGGAAACTGTTCTTTAACAGATATATATTTTACAGTGTAGTACATCACGTGAAATAATAATAATGCATAATATATAAATCCCATTTAATAAAGGCAGAATAAATGTACAAATGTGCATTGTTCAGGTATTAATATGTCCTCTCTGCACTCTCTCTGGTATCATGTAACTTAGGAAAAGTTCAAGCTATTTGGTGCCAAATACCAGTAAAGCAAAGTCCATGAAGATTTGAAAACTAGCTTTGTAAGCAGATATAATGAAATCTATTAAAATACAATCAAAACTAAGTTAAAACAACATCCCTAAAAGAGACAGTCATGCACACTAACACTTACAAAATGCAAAAGAAACTACTTTAAACAACATCCCTGAAGATACTGTCATGCACACTAACACACAACAGGTTAGTTCACAATTTGATAACTGATAATGAATCAGGGCTGCAGACTATTGGAAAGATATTCTATTTTGTATGATATATACTGCAATACTAAGTGTAATTTCACCAGATGCAATCAATGAGTCCGTTCTGAAAGGATTCAGATATTAGATACAAGTTTGTAAGGGTAAAAATATATAATAAACCAATCACAAACATTGCTCAATACAGTAGAGCAATAATACTGTACAAATTAAATATGCAGTGCTTTAGGATTTTCTGGAAGTCTTGCAATAATCATATACACAAATTTAATAATAAAATGTAAAATAACACTGTATAGACTTCAATGTATTTATACACAAATACAATTAATCTCTCCTAAAGCAAAAAACGTGAATACTTTAAACCAAAGGTGCTCAAACTAAGGCCTGCAGGCAAAGGTTGGCCAATGGTAACCCTCAGTTTGGCCCGGCAATCCATCTGAGGAGAGTGGGAGAATGATGGGGATGGTTTTGAGATTGTCAATTTCAATTTTATGTACCCCTTTGTTTGTTTTATTGTTAAAATTTAAATCTGATATTAAATGTTTCAATCAAATGGCGTAAATGAATCAGATTTTGTTTAAATGTACATTCTGTCATCTGACAACGCAGAGACTTTGGGGAGCAAATCAAGGCAAAGGAAGATTGTGCTTGACTAGTGTGTTCAATATTAAACACCACTGTGTTATAAATGTGGTTATGTTTTTATTGCAATAAGTTATTATTTTAAAAAGTTATACTGCATTAGTTATTCTGATTGTTAAGTGATGTTTTCTATTTATTTTGAAATCTTATGAAATAAATCAGGAAATTATCATTTGGTATATTTACCTTTGGCCCACGACTTTCAATAATATTTGGTTTTTGGCCCTTTATATGAAAAAGTTTGGCCACCCATGCTTTAAACCAGAGATGCCCAAACTAGGGGCCGCGTGTCAAAGTTGGCCCATAGTAACCCTTGATTTGGCCTGCCATCCCATCTGAGAAGAGAGGGAGAATGATGGGGATGGTTTGATATTGTCAATTAATTTTTAATGCAACCGTTTGTTTGTTTTAAGCTTTGTTTGCTTGCTAAAAGTTAACTGAAATTAAATGCTGTAATTAAATGACGTAAATGAATCAGATTTTGATTAAATGTGCATACTGTCATCCAACAATGCAGAGACTTTGGTGAGCAAATCAAGTCAAAGGCAGATACTGCTTAACTAGTATATTCAGCACTGAACTCCGCTGTGTTATCAATGTGATTGTTTACGTTTTTATTGCAATAAATCAGTTAATATGATTTAAAGTGATGTTTTCTGTTTATTTTGCATTATTATGAAATAAATTAGGAAATTACCCATGGCAACTTTAATTTAATATAGTTTGGTATATTTACCTTTGGCCCACGGCTCTCAATGATATTTGGTTTTTGGCCCTATATACGAAAAAGTTTGGGCACCCATGCTTTAAACCAGAGATGCCCAAACTAGGCCTGTGGGCCAAAGTTGGCCCATGGTAACCTTTGAGTTGGCCTACCATCCCATTTAAGAAGAGGGAGAATGAGGGGGTGGTATAGAGATCGTCAATTCAAATTTAATGTAACCCTTTATTTGTTTTAAGCTTTTATTAAACAAACAAAGCTTAAAACAAACAAAGGGTGACTGAAATTAATTGCTTTAATTAAATGGTGTAAATTAATCAGATTTAGTTTAAATCTATATACTGTCACCTGACAATGCAGAGACTTTGGTGAGCAAAATTGATTCCGCCTGACCAGCGTATTATTCAGCATTGAACTCCACTGTGTTATAAATGTGATTGTTTATGTTTTTATTGCAATAAGTTATCATTTAAAAGGTTATACTGCATTAGTTAATACAATTTAAAGTGATGTTTTCTGTTTGTTTTGAAATATTATGAAATATTAATTTAATTTTACTGTAATAAAGTTTGGTATATTTACCTTTGGCCCACGGCTGTCATGGATATTTGGTTTTTGACCCTTCATACGAAAATGTTTAGGCACCCCTGATTTAAACTGACTTGAAATCCTCACACAGGCTCTAAAAAAACACAAAACTGCTGAAAGTTTTGCTAACTTCATGGCTAAACGTCACAATGATTGAAATGTGGCCCCTAGTCAATTATAATACCGGTTTGACATTGCAGATTTTGTGACTATTGTAGATGCACATATCACATTAAAGCTAATGTGAAATCTTATTACAGTGTGTTGCATGAGAATTGATTAGTAATGTTTCTATCTGTCAGATATCATCAGATAATGAAATACCTTCGGATCGTTGTGGTAAATCAATAAAAATCAATCTTTCGCTTTGAGTCATTTGATCAAGAGAAACTCAACTCATTTTCCTGATGCTGTGGTTAGTTTATGTACGCGGCAGGGTGACCCTGGTGTGAATCGATCCATCATCATAATGTGTTTTGTGGGCAGAATCAGTCTCTTTCTCTCTTCCTGCTGCTGGCATTAATGGTGAATGAGCGACAGTGAAACAAAAGCAGCACGAAATCTGGGCTTCCCCTGCCATCACTGCCAACACACATGAAATTACAGCACAGAAGCCCATATGACTCCCCAAACCAAAATAGCCCACGCTTCGGAGCAAAAATCGGCAGCATTACAACATTTCGCACTGATATAAACAGCACAATGGTGTATTGTGAACAGAGCTGAGATCAACTCTGAGGGGAAAATGACCTCTGATGTGCCAGCATGCAGAGACGCAGATGGCTCAAGAAGACACATGCGGTTAAAAACTCAATGCTTTAGATTTCCACGCCATGTCAAATTACATTTCATTCAGCAGGATGCACACAGACAGAGGGATTAAAAGAGCATCATATATTGAGTGCCAAGAGCAACCGGCTGAAACATCCTTGAGTGAAACTGAACTGAATCATGCAGAGCAGCCAATAAAAAATCTAAAGAAATAAAATAAACATTTAGGCATTTTACAGCCTGCAATTAACCAACACACTGATTTTAATTCATTGATGTGAAATCTGTCATCCTCAATATCCTGTGACTGAAACAAACCACTAAACAGCTTAATGATTCAAGTCAACTGTATAATGTAACACTTCATACAACTTTAATTTATTTCCTCAAAAGGCTTTAAAGTGTCTTCAGAGCTTGATATATTTCAATGCTGATACTTTTAAGATTGAGATGAAATACCGCGATCTACACTTACATTAATATAAGAGTCAAAAACAATGCATATGTGTTAAATTAAATGCATTACAGTTAATTTATACACAATAAATGCAAGTGTCTACATTAGGTTTTTAAAACCTTTGTGAAAGATGTCAAAAAGTCAAATAAAGCTGCATTGTCATCTATTTAAATATCTAAAATGACCAATGATCATTTTAAATTTAAGAAAATTTGCTAAATTTAAGCTTTAAGCTTTTTGGGCTGCACTGTGATCCATGCATATGCATTAAATTAAATGTATTGCAATGAATTTATAGATATTAAAGCTTATTAAATGCAAGTGTCTACGTTAGTTTTTTAAAACCTCTCTGAAAGATATCAAAAAGCCAAACAAAGTTGCACTGCCATCTATTTAAATATCAAAAACAACTAATGATCATTCTAAAATGCAAGTGTATTGCTGTAAAATCACTAAAAACCCAATGGTTTGAAGGCTAAACGACAAAAAAATGTAAAGGTTTAAAATGATAGTATTTGAGGGCTGCACTGTGATCCATGCATCTGCATTAAATTAAACATATTACAATAAATTTATAGACATTAAAGCATAATGAATGCAAGTGTCTAGGATTTTAGCACTTTTCTGAAAGATGTCAAAAAGCAAAACAAAGTTGCATTGTCATATATTTAAATATCTAAAACAACCAATGAGCATTATAAATTTAAGCATATTGTGGTCAAATTTGTAAAATAACCAATGGTTTGGAGGATAAATGGCAAAAATCTAAAAGTTTAAGATGATAATTAACTAGTATTTGAGCGCTGCACTGTGATCCAAGCATCTGCATTAAATTAAACGTAAAAAGACATTAGAGCAATGCAAGTGTCTACTTTTTTTTTAAACCTTTCTAAAAGTAAGATGTCAAAAAGTAAAATAAAGTTGCATTGTCATCTATTAAAATATCCAAAACAACCAATGATCATTTTAAATATAAGCATATTGTGGTCAAATTTGTAAAATAACCAATAGTTTGGAAGATAAATGGCAAAAATCTAAAAGTTTAAGATGATAATTAACTAGTATTTGAGCGCTGCACTGTGATCCATGCATCTGCATTAAATTAAACGTAAATAGACATCAAAGCAATGCAGGTGTCTAGTTTTTTTTAAAACCTTCCTGAAGGTAAGATGTCAAAAAGTAAAATAAAGTTGCATTGTCATCTATTAAAATATCCAAAACAACCAATGATCATTTTAAATATAAGCTTATTGCTGTAAAATAGATACAAACCCAATGGTCTGAAGGACAAACGGCAAAAATATAAAGGTTTAAAATGTTAGCATTTGGGGGCTACACTGTAAGCATTTGCATTAAATTTAATGCATTACAATGAAATTATAGACATTAAAGCATATTAAATGCAGGTGTAAACTTCAGATTCTTAACACATTTCTAAAAGTAAGATGGCAAAATGCAAAATAAAGTTGCACTGTCATCTATTTAAATCTCTAAAACAACCAATTAAATTTAAGCATATAAAATCAGTAAAAACCCAATTATTTGAAGCATTAAAGGCCAAAATATAAAGAATTAACACGATAATTAATTAGTATGTGGGGGATGCACTGTGATCTTTAAATAGTGTTTTATTATTTCATTAAATTTTTTATTTTATAAATATTTTTGGTTTATAAGCTGTTGTTTTATGACATTTTAGTTGATGCCTTATGTAGATCCTTAGTCATTATCCTTTGCTTCATTCACTCAATGGTCATGCACAACACCAAGGATAAAAACGCAGTAACCCAAACTTCCATCAAAAACAATGCATTCATTAATAATTAATGCAACAACCTGTGGAAATCAAGCTCGTGCATGCAAGTTCGCGCATCCATGTGCATCACTGGATTACCTGAGTGCCAGATGAGCCACAGCTGCGCGATGAACAGATGTGATTTGGCCGCGATCAGACGCATCTTCTTCAGGCTGTAACGCGCGTATACAGTGAACGCCAATCTGTTGATAACGCAATAGTGATGTTACAGTGGCTCCATATCAGTGCTTCTCGTATCCCGTTCGTCTTTCCCACGCTAGAGCTTCATTCAGTGTGTGATCACGGCGCGCGCGACCGGAGAGACGCTGCGTTCACGCGCCGCCCACAGTCTCGCGCACAATCAATCATAGGCTCGCGGTCGAAATAACGGGACGTGCGCGGGTAAGAGACAAGGCTGGCGACATGCGACGTGATGTTAAAAGTAAAGGTCACCTTTTATAACATCCTGGGAAGCTTTAGATGTGAACAACTTGCAACAACACGTGTCTTTGCTTTTTCACGCGTGCATGTACTGCAGTAAATAGATGATCTGAGGGGGATTTCATACTGAAAGCAGCATGTTGATTAGAGTCATTCATTCATTTTACTTCGGCTTAGTGTAGATTCACTAATGTACATTCACAAATACAATATTGTATAGCATCTAATAGTAAATATTAATTTAAAATATATAGATTTGTGAAGGGTGTACTTATATATGCTAAGCACTGTATGTAAGTGAATGATATTATAAGTTGTGCTACTATGGGTTTTCTAAGGAGTTGCTAAGTGTAACTACAGATGGTGTTGGGTGTTGAGTTTGCTAGATGGTTATTAGGAAGCTTTGTGATTACCAAGAAGTTATTAGATGCTAATGGTCCGTTTCCACTGAGTGGTACAGTACGGTACGATTTGGTACGGGTCTCTTTTATCAGGCTTGCGTTTCCACTGCCAAAAGGGTACCAATGGTGCTGTACGAAAAAAGTTTCAGCCAATGTCATCCTTGCTTGAAGAAATGTCAAAGTAAAACTGTTCACATATCTTATGAGAAGCACTTCTCACAAAACAGAGGCTTTATACACATAAATACTTGTGTATAAATGTTCATTACGAACCTTTCTATGAACAAGATTTGATGATAACTGCAGATCAGTGACAGTGTGAAATACTGTAGCCTAGAATCATTTGCTCCTTTGTTTGTTCTGGCGTCTCCTTTGTTTTTTTCTCGTGTTTGTCCATTTCTGAAAGGATCAGATGTCAGAAGCACTTCAATAATCACGCACACGTTATTATCATCAGCTCAAGAAGTTCGTTATTTCAGATATAGACGAGCTTTAGACAGCCTGGTAAAAAAAAAACTACAGGGCACAGGGTAGATTCTGCTCTTCTTGGCTTTGTGGCTGTTCATCAAGACAACGACAAGGTTTGTTTGAGCTCGGGTCGACCATGGCTCGTTATTATGTGTATATTTATTTTTACGGTGTAATGTCTTCATGTCAACACTGTGTAAAGGTGCTTCCTTTATTTTGGCCATAGAAATGTACCAAACTGTACCGTACCATACTGTACCAATGTGTTTTAGGTGCTTTGGTAGTAGCTAGGGCATTTATAGATTATTAGGGTGCCTTGTGGTTGCTAGGTGTTTACTAACCTTAATCATGGTGATTACAAGTTTGTTATAAGGATGTAATGGTGGTTGCTTGCTAGGTGGTTACTTTGGTGCTTTGTGTTAGTTTGTAAAGTGTTTTGGGGTTATTATGGTGTGATGGTGGTTGTTAAGGCATTGCATTTGTAACGGAGGCCAGCTAGTGAAATGCTATGTAGGTAAACCTCACTTCTCTGACCTCTAAAAGGTGCTCTAGCAACAGACACTAGAGGCCATGGTCTTTAGCCTCCTTGTTACAGTAACTCACTCCCAAATGGAGAGTCGCCGGTTTGATCCCAGCTTGGAGCGAATTGGGTGTTGTAGGACCGGTGGGGTTACATTGGTGACGTGACCCGGATGGGAGTGAGGTTTAGGGGGGTGAGGGTAACAGAGGCCAGCTAGTGAAGTGCTGTGCATGTAAACCTCAGTTCTCTGACATCTAAAGGTGCTCTAGCGACAGATGCTGGAGGCCATGGTCTTTAGCCTCCTTGTTAGAGCAACCGACACCCATGCCGAGAGTCACCGGTTTGATCCCAGCTCGGAGTAGGTTGGTTGGTGTAGGATCGGTGGGGTTACACATAGTGGTTACTAGGTTGATGCAACATGGTTACCAATGGGCCTTTTGGGTTGCTATGGTATGTGGCTACTAGGCTGTGGTTCTAAAAGGCAGAGTTTATGAAAAACTGAAAATTCTGACATCATTTACTCATCCTAGACTTGTTTAAAAGCTTTATGAGCTTCCTCCTTCTGCTAAACACGACATATATTTTGAGAGAAAAACAAATACCAGGAAAGTCAATGAATACAGGTTTCCAGCTTTCTTCAAAAGACCTTCTTTTGTGTTCACATTGTTGCTGTGCTTTAGCTGTGAGCTCGAGAAACAGCTGCAGAACAAATGAACTTATCAATTATTTCAGCTACTGTACACATATCAACAGTGAATGTCAGAATCATTCTAAATTCATATTTAATTTGAATAATTAATTTAATATTTAATTGACACAATTGCATGAGCTTCAGTCTTGTATCTACTGTGCATCACCAAAAATCATCAATTCTGACACATCTCGATCAGGCATGCGTTTACATCTTGTGCCTGTACTAAACCTCCGAGAATCAGACTGTTTCTGCTCTCCCTGTTGTTACCCTTTCTGCTGAATTTGCATAATTTATGCAGGGCACCTACTTCACTTGCTGGACGGCTTTTATAAGGGGGAGCTTGATACAGCTCCTTCAGCATTCAGAGAAGCCCATTGTACATGTCTACACCGCTCAGTTTAGCCTCACAAAACCGGTTGATGATGTGCTGGAAATACTCTTCCCGTGGGCTCAAATGTGCTGGCACTGAGGGCACCTCTGCAATCATTTCAATTGTGAAAAGATTGTTTTCGATTGCGAACGAGCCGAGACGAATGTCAACAATGCAGCGTTGTTTTCGACTGGTAAACAGTAGACATGCCTTAGTGTTCAATGCTCTGCCATTTGGGGCTCTTAAGAAAAACAGTGACCCTGTGATGGAGATCCGGCTCTCATCTTTTGTTAATGGGGAACGTTTGGTGACAAGAATACACTGAGAGGTGGACAAAAGCCACCAAAAAGAGAGACTCTGTGAAAGACGGAGAGAGTTAAGGGTCACGGCGAGGCAACACGGCACTGGGGATTTTGTCGGTCGTAAAAAAGCAAAGAGGAAGAGGGTGTGCTGAGATTTCAGCCAATCGCCACATCCAGATTAGTTCCACTAACTCCAAACACCCAGACAACTTTGAATCAATTGCATCTGACAGAAACTAAAGATGCATGTAGAATCCATGATCTGGTTTAGTAAAAGACGCAGATCAGTTTACACTGAGGAGCATCACAAATGAAGGTGCCATTCAAGGAACACACCACTTTACGGCTCATTTTACAGCTCTCCCAGAGTTAAACAGTTGAGTTTTACCATTTTTATTCACTCATTCATCCAATCTCCAGGTCTGGAGCACTTTTAGCTTAACTTAGAATAGATCAGGGATTCCCAAACTCAGTCATGGAGGGCCAGTGTCCTGCATAGTTTAGCTCCAACTTCCTTCAATACACTTGTCTGGAAGTTTCTAGTATACCTAGTAAGAGCTTGATAAGCTGGTTCAGGTGTGTCTAATTGGGTTGGAATTAAAATATGCAGGACACCGGCCCTCCAAGACCAAGTTTGGGCACCCTCTGGAATAGATGATTGAATTGAATAAGACCAATAGCATATCACTCAAAAATGACCAAAGAGTTTTGACAATGTAAAGCTTGACTCTTCTGTAGTTACACCATGAAGACCAACAGAAAATGAAAAGTTGCCATTTTCTAGGTTGATATAGCTAGGAACTATACTCTCATTTAGGCGTAATAATCTAATGTCATGGGTAGAGCATAGTCGAACACTCAAGAAGGGAAGGGGGTGGGGGGCAGGTCTTGCAGGTTGAGACATTGGCGGCTGGTCAGTGGTCCAATCGGAAATAATAAATAACACCTGCTTTCTCTAGTGATTGGGCCAGAGAGACACCTTCTTAAGGGGACGGAAAAACCAGACGAAGAAGGAAAGTGACCACATACACACACTGAGCGTGCAGTTCTATCATACTCATTATTTTGAGAAAAATAAAACTATTGTTTACCTTATATTGCCAACCCTGTATTCTTCTTCCCACAACAAGAACGAACTTTACTACAATCAAAGTACTTTGTGTATGTACCATGGCTGCAGAAGCACCTAGTTACCTAATTGGAGACTATTTTCAGGTGTTGCGTAATATCACTACTAGCTAAATCGGCAAAGAATATAGCAACTTTTCTTTTTCTGTCAGGTCTTAGTAGACAATGTAACTAGAGTCACTAGAGTTTAGAAGTCAAAGACTAGAGTCAAAGTCACTCATGACTAAGAGTCATGCTTTAAATAGGAAACTTATTGAATCTGTTTGGTCATTTTTGAGCGAGATGCAAATGATCTGATCTGATTCAATGATCTATGCTAAGCTAAGCTTAAAGTGCTCCCGACCAACCCAAAGATCGGCTGAGTGGATTCCAAAATATTAAAATTCAACTCTTTAACAAAGTCAACTATTTGTAAATTGAGCCTATTTCCAAAAAAAGTGGATTGTTCCTTTAAGGGCATAATGACAATCCCACAGGTCCTCCTTTCACACATGAGGATTGGATTACTCTAGATAAGCATCATTCTGCACTATGGGAGCAAGAACAGCTCATTAATGTGTGTGGTTGCACTGGCTGGATCAAACCCATGATTTGTCTACAGTCGGATGTGGAGGCTGATACCAACAGTATCGACAACCAGCTGAGCGCTCCAGCTTCAATATTCCTGGCACCCTGCCATGCTCTGCAAATCAATGCCGACCACTGCAGGGGGTGCTAATGCAAATCCCCAAGCATATTATCTGCTGGGTGTTCAATATCTCCATTATGCAACCAGAGAAATATATTCTAATATATTCTACTGGTACAGAGTGGAGTTTTTCCAGTGAAAACTTGTTGCTATGATATTTTAGCAAGCTGCTGGATGGTTACTAAGATGTACTGGTGGTGGTTAAGGTATTACTAGTGAGTTAGCACTAGCAGAGTACTATGGTAGTTGCTTAGGCATTGCTAGTGTGCTTTCTTGCAATTGTTTTGTGGCTTTAATAATAATAATAATAATTCCTTACATTTATATAGTGCTTTTCTGGACACTCAAAGCACTTTACACATTTTTGGGAGGAATCTCCTCATGATGGACAGAGGCCAGTGGGCAAACCCCTACTCTTTTTCGAAGGACCGCTGGTAGGTCTCACTACCGGCAGCAACCTAGCTTTCCCATGTGGTGTCCCATCCAGGTACTGACCGGGCACAGCCCTGCTTAGTTTTAGTGGGCGACCATGTGAGAGTTGCAGAGAGATAGCTGCTGTAGATGTGTTGGTTAATGTAGGACATTGCTGGGTAATTATGTATTTTTATTTGGCGGCTAAGTGGTTTTTCAGAGTGCATCAGAAAGTTTTATGGTTTGAATAATGCTGAGAATTAACATACCAAGGTTTTTTATTTTAATGTCAAGTCATGTTATGTCATTTAAATGATTGTGGTATTTAACAAACACTACTAGGTGACTGTTTCTGCAATACCCAGAGACATATCATAAATTTAAGATCAATGCAAAAGCACAAAAAAGGAAGCACAGGACAAATAGCACTATTTCTGCGCTCTTTGAGTCCTGTGAAGGTTTATTCTACAGGAACAGTGTGTTGATGAGCATCCCTGGGGTATGATAAAATCCATCCACGAAGCTCACTTCATCCCTCACAGCACAACATGGCATTGAAATAAGTCTCTGAAATGTGACATCAGGGCTCCTCTGGTCCAAAAGACAGAGGGGCCCAGAGGAACACTACTGGGGGCTTTTCATCTAAAGCGCAATGCCAGGACAACATAGACCACTGTCTCTCTGTGCCCCTCAAAGGGATGAAAAATCAAAACACATCACACATGCATGCATGCTGAAAAGAGGACCGCAGTGTGTGACTTCTAATCACACAAAAAAGCAAAACACACACAAAAAAGCTCCAGTGTTGCCCCTGCCTAAGGATTCCAGAGAGCAGCTTTTGGTAAGGAGAAAAATAACAGAAAAAAAGGGAGGGAGTGGGGGTGACAAGCAGTGCAATACAATACAATTATACTGGCTTAATCATCCCTCAGTCTCACAACCACACAGCCATGCCATAGCAACAACTTAGCAACCTCCCAGCACCACACATCCCCAGGATATGCGAGGGATGTCTGGATGCAGACTTGGTGCAGTGCAATCTGAGCTGCATCCAATGCTTTTTAATGCCCTCACCCAACCCCACCCTTAACCCTACCCCTCACAGTGACGTCACTAGCTTCATTGAGTGCAGTGTGTCTGACATTGCATCACTGAGATATGCAGTCCCATCTTGCATCACAAGGGCTGCGTCCAGATACTGTTGGGAAATGTTAGGCCCTGCTCAGAATGTACGTTATTTTAGAATAATAATTTTTATAATAAGTAATAAAATAAGGGATTTTTTAAGGATCATACCCTTCTTATCGAAACACAGTTGAGCTAGAAAGAGTTGTGTGGGAACATCTTATTTCACTATCTCTAAACTGCACATGAGACTAAAGTGAGTGGTAATTAGCGTCAATGTTTCCATGAGCACTTCCATGCTACCAATGCCAGTTCAAATCCTGCATTGGAGAAGAACCAGATGGATTACACTGGTGCCATGACCAGGATAGAAGTGTGGTTTGGTTGCCTGAGTGTAATGGAGGTTATACAGTATGTGGTAAATCTTATGTCCCTGGCCCCAAGAGACACACTATTTATACTTTTAGACACTAGGTTCTTGTTAGTTTGCTGGTCTCCCACATTGGCGATGCTGGTTCTAATCCCACTTAGAAATGGACTGGTAGAAATGGAGTGGTTTTACTGGTGAAGTAAGCTGAAAGAAAGTTAAGTTTAAGGGGATGCAGGTAAACCTCACTTCTAAGATCACAAGAGCCATACTAGCAACTGATTCTAGAGGGCAACAGTGTGTAGTGCCCTTGTTAACAAAACCATCTCCCATGCTGGATTGAATCCCAACCAGAGTTGGCCACTCTGAACAAGATTGGTTACACTGGTGCCATGACCCAGAGGGCAGTGTGTTTTAGGGGAGTGAATGTAATGATGTCTATCTAGTAAAAATCTTTGTGGGTAAATCTTAAGGCCATGGCCCCAAGAGACACACTAGTGACTGACACTTGTAGAGGATGAAGAGGCTGCTTTGTTGTTAGTGTGCCCACCTCCTGTAATGGTAGTTCAATTACCACTTGAAATGGAGCGAGTAGAACCGGAGTGGTTACAGTGGTAAAATGACCCAGACAGGAGTGAAGTTTATTTGGACAAATGTAATAGGAGCCAGCTAGTAAGAGCTGTCCATGTAGTCCTCACTCCTCTGGCCCCAAGAGGCGTATAACCGGATGAAACTAGAGGCCATGGTCTTTATTGTCGTTGTTAGCGTACGTGGCTCCCATGCTGGCAATAACAGTTTGAATCCCCTTGAGATCAGTGTACAGTGAACATTGATGACACGACATGGATGGGAGTGAGGTTTATGGGATGAGGGTGATGGAGGCTTGTTATTGACAGCTAGCTTTTTACATCTCTCACATGGTTGCCCACTGAGGAAGAAGGGTTGTGCCTGGTTAGTATCTATATGGGAGATGACATGGGAAAACAAGGTTGCTGCTCGAAGAGGTGGAAGTGAGGTCAGCAGGTGGTGCTCACTCTGTGGTATGTGTGGGTCCTAGTGCCCCAGTATAGTGACAGGAACACTATACTGTCAGTGAGCACTGTCCTTCAGATGAAACATTAAAACTGAGGTCCTGTGGTCATTAAAAATCCCAGGATATACTTCAACAAAATAGTAGGGATGTGTCCTCAGCATCCTTGCCAAACTTGCCCAGTGGCCTTTGTCTATCATGTTCTCCTAACCACACCCATTTCATCTAATAGGCTTCACTCAGTCTCCTCTCCACCAACAAGCTGGTGTGTGGTGTGCTGCCACCACATCATCCAGGTGGATGCTGCATACTGGAGATGGTTTAGAAGATCTCCCCTCAAGTCTGCAAAGTGCTTTGAGTACACAGAAAAGTGCTATATAAATGTAACACTGTTACGGTTTCTGGGTAAAACCTGGGTAAAAGACCACAAACGATGGCAGATGCTCGAGGCAGCAGTACTTTTCAGTTCTCCTGCCTCCAATGCCTAATAAGACCATTTGAATCCTGCATGGAGTGGAGTACAAGCAAAGAGGTTATATTAGCAGCTCCTCAGAACACTAGAGGCCAACATATTAAGGCTATGAGGGTTAAGGTCATTCCCCTTGGCCCCAAGAATGATGCTAATAACTGATGCTAAAGCTGCAGTCTATTGCGGTGGTTTACAATTCCAGTCCTCAGGATCCCCTGCCCTGCACATTTTGTCTTCCTTAGGCCCCGTTTACACTAATGATTACACTAATGATTCAGATCAACAGCTTCTTAACAGAGAGATCCATGAGCTGATCATTGTGTTTCAAATAGGAGAAACCTACAAAATGGGCAGGAGGTGGGCAGGGGAGGCGGGGGGATGGGCTGGGTGTCCCAAGGATCGGAATTTAAAACCACTGGTCTACAGCATCCTTGTTAAACGAGTCTTCCACCCCTGTTATCCACACCAGTTCAAATCCCACTCACAGCTGCAGGAGTGTAAAATGTAGGGGAAAGGAGTAAAGAGTACATTGGGCTTGGAGAATAGGAGGGGCCCATAGTGAAATCTGGGAGGAGATTCTGTCTTTAGCAAGGGGGGAACAGACACCCAGAACTCTATTTTTACTGAGGGGGACCCCAGCTCTGGTAGCTGATCTTTATAAAGAGGGCACTAGCCTGTGTGCAAACCTGTACATGGGGCCCAGAATTTCTACACTCTTAGAAATAAGGGTACAAGAGCTGTCACTGGGGTGATTATGCAGATACAAAAAGTACCCGTTTGTATTTAAATGGTCCATGTTGGTACCTTAAAGCTATATATTACACTTTTTGTACATTTTATGTACCCTTGAGGTATTAATAAGGTCCGTTTAAGTTACAAATGTGTAGCTTTTGAAAAGATACCCCAGTGACATCTCTTGTAGCATTATTTCTGAGGGTAGCATTGCCACTATAGCACTGCAAGAAGAATCGATGGGGGATCTGCAACATTTCAACTCTCCTAACTTCCAACAATTCTTCAAACTATTGCAAACTTCCATCTAAGCCAGCATTTAAAGTTCATCTTAAACTTGCAGATCTAAATTTCTGCGAGCACAAATAATGCACAGATGCGCTATTAATCATCGTGTTTTCTTGTTTTCATGCCAGCAGAGCAAAGGATTGTTCAGTTATTAATGAATATTTGGACATGTGATAGAGTAAGTAATGAGGTTCACAGCTGTGATCCTCACGAGCTGCAGCATTTTAAAGTCATTTATCATGCTTTTACGGGGTCCTGACTTGGGTCTTTATGGAATGCTAATTTGATGATTTGGTGTGCCGGTCCCTGGGGTGCACTTATTAAACTATTAAAACACTGCGGATTACTGGAATCACTTTGATCGCTAATAGGTGCTGAAACTCAGAAGCATGACTGCAACTTATGCCACATCTCAGTTCCTTAGCAACAGACAGGGAATAAATCCAACAGCCCAAAGCTGACCCATAATCGCACACCACAGACAATCAAAAACACAGATCCTGATGACAGAATCTGCACTTCAAAGTGTACAAATGTGGAGCACAGAAGAACACACAACTATCCTTGTAAACACTTCACATACCCTCTTACAGGCGGGTTATGTATTATGAAGGGTAAAAGTGCAATCCTTGAAATGAGTCCTGTTATGCTTTTATGTTAGAGCTTCCTTTACTGTAAAAGATCTGCAAATTTACCATTTTCTATATAAGCAAGCACCATTTCTGAATGAACTCAAACACCTCTGTTGTAGACCTGTGAATGTTTTAAATTGAGGACAAACACTTTATAATATACTGAATTTTAATAATTCCTGCCCAATGAGATGGGCCTGGTTGAGTTGCATTATTAATGTGTTGCCTTCCTATGCCCGATTTACATGTGGCTTCAGCGTCAATGCTTGACGGAGGGCGTGACTGAAGTTGGGACTGGCACAATCATCACAGCAGCGTCAGCCAATAAAATTACTCCGCAATCGGCTACTGTCTGATCTGGGGTATTTGCATAAAGCAATCTGATTGGCTGACGCTTCCGTTGGCACTTGAAAAGTTGAGAAATACCCAGGCTGTTTCTCAATTCCAAGTACGCAAAGTTCAGACTTGAAAGAGCGAACTCCCGAGGACGTGAGGCCACAAGTCGGGTACTTCTTCAAATGGGAACGGCAGTGTACTTTATAATGTCACTTACCTCACCATGAATTCATCGGTTTCCCTATACATTAACAATAAAATGAATTATATAAAGCACGGCCTTATAATTAATATTATATTAATACTATAAATCAATATGTTTAAATCAAAATGTAAATATAAATCACTATAAAAGAAGTAAAATATGTTGTTTTACACAGACTTGTGTCTTTGATTATCAGATTTATTAAACTACAATGGACATTATACAAGTATTGCTTAACGATATCTTTATTTCTTTTTGTTTACGTCTTGTAAAGTACAAGACGGAAACAAAAAGAAATAAAGATAACGTTAAGTAATTTGGTAAACAAAGACAAACAGCGTACAACACAAGGTGCTGTAGGTGAATGCACAAGATGTATTAAATATGTTATAACTACAATGGAGAGATGAGATTCAGCAGTACTTTCTTAATGGACTGGTCGATTAAAGCTGCTCTTGGCAGGGGAGGTGTTCCAGAGCTCCTGCTGACAGTCTGGGGCTCAGAGTCCGCATAAGCTGAAGCACGTCGTCAAAGAATCACTATCTTTGTGAATAAACTGCCGATTCGAGTTTAAAACAACTACATTCTCGCCTGAAAATCCCTTAAAACTTTATTTTGTGACAGCAAATGAGTATCTTGTGCAGGTTTTCTCCTCCGCCATTGGCTTTCGCTGGTTGGGATGCAATGGATTTTGCGATACCTGTGCTTCACAAGTGCGCACAAGTCACATCTTGATGCATGCTTGACAAAAGGGGCAGAGTAAGTAGTACACATTCAGATATTTTATCTGTGCTTGGCAAGATGTGAACTTTGAATTGGAACAGTACTTCGGTGATGGTCGATGATGTTCCACAAGGACACAAGAACTCAAGTATAGACAAGAACGCATATTGAGAAACAGCCCCAACTTCTGCAGCGAGCAACGCCATTGAAGTGGTGCCGACGGATCCACAATTCAGTTCGGCAGCGCTTGGCGTTACCCATTCAAAGTGACCGGGAAGCATTGACGCTGACACCTCATGTGAATGGAGCATAAGAAACATTATTTTACAGGTCTAATATACTGGTCTAAAATATAATCAACATTCCTAAAACTTGTGTGTTTTGACATAACCTTGACGTGAGAAAGAGATTCAAGTTTAATACTTTCATCTAATTAACGAGATTAAAGCACATGCAGATGATTTGTTTGTTGATGCTAAAGTAATCAAGGCACAAGCTGTTAAAATCTCCACCCTCTTCTGGAAAGGGGGGCGGGGATCAGCAGCTCATTTGCATTTAAAGAGACACACAAAAATAATTGTGTTATTGCATCCACTCCCTATTTATATAACAGTATTAAAAATAATCTGTGTAGTATTTTGAGCTGAACACATTCTGGGGACACCTGAGACTTATATTACGTCTTGTGAAAGGCATAAAAGAACCCGTTTAAATGGTTCAGGGTTTATCGGAAAGCGCAAATGTTTGTTCTCTTCTTTCTCTTTAATATTCAGCACCGAACAATGGCCACTCTCTGTCTCTACAAAAGAGCTCACTTTCAATAGCATTCCCACACACAATTAATTCCTGTTTGTTAATGGCCACGATGAGTCACTGGGATCAGGAGCACGAGGAAACACTGAATAGAGCAGCAAAAAGGACTTTCTTCCTGAGTATAGACTGATATGATGGATGGTATCAAATGAAAGACATAAAAACTAAACAGCGTGAGAAATCAGTGGTAAATATCGCTGAAACATCTTGTTTGCCATTAGATTGTGGCTCAGACCCTTGAGGTACTGCTGAAAATTGTACTCTGGCATCAATAGACACTTGAGTAACTCTATGAGCCAGTAATGAGGACCAGTGTTACAGACATCAATGGGTAGTTCTGTGGGGGGGGGGGGGGGGGGATGCTGATGACATTCACTGAGTCTGCTAAGAAAAGGGTATTTCAAATGGTCAAACATACAGTTTTGTTTTGACAATAATAATATTGTTATTGTTACTGTACTATTGTTACTGTTTTGGTTTGACACCACTCTCACATTTGTATATAAAAGTCAATTATATCATATAAAAAACAAACAAGGAAATTAATTTCTTTTTTGTAAAATAAAGTACATAAAAATAAGAAGAAATATTAATAATAAATACATGCATACCATACATACATATATACACATTCATATTCATATTACAAATTTTCCAAATGTAACATGTAAAAGTCTGAAATATGGTAAATATATGGTAATATAAAAAAACATTATGGAGATACACTAAGCCAAAAGTCTAGAAAATATGTCACATCATAAATTTAATAAATACTGCAATAAAACAACAAACATTAAATAAAATGTTAATATTCAAATGCTAATAAATACATATTACATTTATAATTTCATTTATTTTTATTAATATAACAACAACAACAACAACAACAACAATAAAATAATAATTATAATTATTATTATTGTGTTGACCCTACTGTTTATGTTTATTATTATTATGTTAACCCTATTGTTTGATTATTATTATTATTATTATTATGTTGACCCCTATAATCGTTATTATTATTATTATTATTATTATTATTATTATTATATTGACCCTATTATGTTTATTTTTTTATTATGTTGACCCTATTGTTTATGTTTCTTCTTCTTCTTCTTCTTCTTATTATTATTATTATTATTATTATTATTATTATGTTGACTCTATTGTTTATGCTTATTATTGTTATTATTATTGTTATGTTGACCCTATTGTTTATGTTTCTTATTATTATTGTTATATTATTATTATTATTATTATTATTATTATTATTATTATGTTGACTCTATTGTTTATGCTTATTATTGTTATTATTATTGTTATGTTGACCCTATTGTTTATGTTTCTTATTATTATTGTTATATTATTATTATTATTATTATTATTATTATTATTATTATTATTATTATGTTGACTATTGTTTATGCTTATTATTGTTATTATTATTGTTATGTTGACCCTATTGTTTATGTTACTTATTATTATTGTTATATTATTATTATTATTATTATGTTGACTCTATTGTTTATGCTTATTATTGTTATTATTATTGTTATGTTGACTATTGTTTATGTTACTTATTATTATTGTTATATTATTATTATTATTATTATGTTGACTCTATTGTTTATGCTTATTATTGTTATTATTATTATTTTATACCTTAATAATGACAAATAAAAATGTATTTGTATTTCCACCACTGTATAAATAAATAAATAAATAAATAAATAAATAAATAAATAAAAGTTAGCTTATTAATGAGATGCATACATATAAATATTAAGTAATACAAAATATATAGAAATAAAATAAACAATTTAGACCGGAGATGCCCAAACTAGGGCCGGCGTGCCAAAGTTGGCATTTTGTGTCCTTTAATTTGGGCCGCCAGAGAGAATATGATTGGGAAGGGTTGGGCAAAACCTTTAACAGAGATTCTCATTTCTATTTTAATGAAACTTTCTGTTTGTTTGTTTGTTTGTTTTATTATTGACCTACAAAAAGCAAACTGAACTTAATTGTTGTAAATGAATGAAGATGAAGATTTTTAAAAATGTGCATACTGCCACTTGAATAGGGGACAAAGGAGAAGCAAATTAAGACAAAGGCAGGTACAGCATGCATGACTAGTATATTCAGCATTGAACTCTATTGTTTTATAAATGGAATTTTCTTTATGGTTTTATTGTAATAAGTTCATTCATTCAAGTTCATAAATTTCAATGCATTAATAAATATGGTTGAAGTATTTTTTTAATATTATGAAATAAATTAGGAAATTAGCCGTGGCAACTTTAATGTAATACAGTATATTTACTTTCGGCCCACAGCTCTCAGTCAAGCTTGGATTTTGGTCCTTTATAAGAAAAAGTTTGGGCACCCCTGATTTAGACATTAGTATTACATACGCCCCTAGAGCTAAAATATTACAATAGCGCCATCTAGCGGTCACTGACAGAACTAATCTTTACGCAATTGCTTGGGTCATCAGCAGGCGACGTGTAGTTGCATTTCTTCCTACATGCTTAGGGCGTCCTTGGGATTCTGTGTACTTCAGCATGACTAATTAACATTAGTTTAATATATTTACAGAAGTTGTGAGGTGATGAATCGCGCCTGGTAAGCGTTTACAGTATTAATCTTTAAATACAAGCCAGAATGATCTCTTTTATAATGTATAACATGTTATTCTATAGAAATATAATTACTGTGGGTCAGTTGATAGTGGATCCTCTTATTCGTGTTATTGGGATGTAGTTTGGACAGTAAGAGTGTTGTATATACCTGCAGATAGAGTGAGGAGAGACCGAGATGAGCGCTCCTAACGCCAGTCAGCGCAAAGCCTGCTGGGACGCGAGAGATGAGCTCTGGAAGTGTCTGGATGTCAACAAAGATCTCAATTCAGCCTGCGAGAAACACCAGCGAGAGTTTGAAGCCAACTGTCCTGCCCAGTGGGTCAGTCCAAAACACTTTATTCAATAACTCTGAGGCCAGAAACATAAATGTGACGGCACCTGTTTGCTGTATGAACTTAATTGCAGCAGCTGTCATGGAAAGGTTGCTAGAAGGGATACAGCTGCGTCCGGAAGTTAATGAGAATTATTTGTATTTATTAACGTCTTTTATTAACCATCACGGTAATGTTAAAACAGTTATTATACAAATGATTATTCATATTATTTATGAAATTACCCATTAAATACTATTTTATTAACCCATACCTTAACCCTAAACCCACACGGCAATGTAAAAACAATAAATATACAGAGTATTATTCATAATATATATTATATGAACCATTAAATGATTTTATTAACGTCTATAAACCCTAACAGGTGTGAAAAAATATTTATTATTGTACAGTGTCACAAACATTATGCTATATTGCTGTGAGTATCCGCAGCTGTATCCCATTATAGACTTTATCGCCATTGCCAGAGAACGTTGAGGTGATGTTCCAATTATGCGGTGGAAACGTGATTCGGAATTGTTCTAAGGGAACGTTCCATTTTAGAATTCTGTGAACATTACGTAATGTAAACGTCACGTGGGAATGTCCTAAACGTTCTAAAACATGTTACATTTAAAAACATCAGAGAAACATTGTTACATAAACAACTAGACCGGTTCTGGGACTAAAATAGTGCAACAATAACTGATAAACTGTTAAAGACAGACCTGCTGTGAGCTCTAAGGTTGTAAATATGCCAGACTGTTTCCAAACAATTCAAAACAATTGCGTTTAGTAAATTCATGCAGAAATATCCATGCAGTGTGTAGAATAATCACCCAATCAGAGAGTTCGTGCAAACAAAGGGCGCTAAAGCATACATTTAGCCCCGCCCACCCCCATAAAGCACAACGTTATAAGGCTATATATTATAGGCAAATTTTGTGATAAATTTAAAGCATATTGTTTCTATAGATGCAATATTACAAATTAAATTTGTTTACTTATTCAGTTGAGTTATTCACAATGATGCATGTTGTAGTTTTTGAACTATCACATACATTATTAAACGTTAAACATTTTATGATGTTTACTTCAAATCAAAGTTTGTAATGTAATGATTCTCTCTGTGGTTTATTGGCTTGGTAAAGCTTTAGACTTTTAATGACATTTTGAGGAAAAAAAGGGGAAAATTCTTTTGAAAAAGTGAAAATAAAAGTAAAGCATAATTTACATTGCATTATAACAAAAAAAAAACATGCAGTATTGAAGTCAAAGTTAAGACTAATATTGCACTCTTAACTGAGCTATATATATATATACACACACACACACCAGTCACACTATACGGTGTATAAACAATCGATACACTAACGGTAAAAAGTTTGGGGTCGGTAGGATTTTTAAATGTTTTGAAATAAGCTTCTCCTGCTCACCAAAGCTGCATTTATTTAATCAAAAATTCAGAACACATTGTAAAATTGTGAAATGTTATTGCACTATAAAGTAACTGTTCAAAACGAGTTTATTATTTAATTGAATAATTTATTCCAGTGATTTAAAGATGAATTTTTAGCTTCATTACTTCAGTCTTCAAGGGCACATGATTGTTGAAATTTATTATTATTATTATTATTATTATTTTATTCTTATTATTCATATTCTTCTTCTTCTTCTTCTTCTTCTTCTTCTTCTTCTTCTTCTTCTTCTTCTTATTATTATTATTATTATTATTAATGAAATAGTAACAAAAGCAATAATGACTGGAGTAATAATGTCATTTGAAACTACATACAATAAGAAAGCAGTTATTTAAAATTTTAATAAATATTGAACTTTTTAACAATTTTTTTTTACATTTAATAAATGCTGCCTTGATGAACAGAATAATTTCCTCTAAAAAAAAAACAAGAAAAAACCTGACCCCAAACTTTTGACCGGTAGTGTGTGTGTGTGTGTATATATATATACTTTTGAAAAATAATGTCATGTTGTTCATCCTTATTGTAAATGCAGTTTATACATATATTATTGACAAAATTGACATTATTATAAAGTAGATTTAAAAAAAATATGTTATTCTTGGTTAATTGTAATATGTAATCCTTTAAGGTTTGATTTACACTAGAAGTGCACGTTCAGTACAATCAAGTACACATCTTTTTCACACTATTGTTATGCTTGACAGGTGAAATATTTCTCCAAACGGAGGGACTTCCTGAAGTACAAGGAGAAAATTGAAAAGGAGGGCTATGAACCAACCGAAGGAGCATCAAAATTATAACCAGCGATGATGAGCTTTGGAGAAAACAAAACACTGGACTCTTGACTACACATTGTTTTTCTAATTTATGACCATTTATCTCAATCAACCTGTGTTATATGACAGTGCGAAAGGCAAAATAAAGAAATGAACCAAAAATACAGTGTTTTATTGTGTTTTAGAGATGAAAGTCAATGAAATCGGTTGTTGGTGGTCAACAATAGAAAATGTTAGTTTCCTGTATGTACAATGATCAATGGCCACCTTCAAAAACTGCTTTAATCGATTTATGATTGAGAAATTTCTTTTGTAACATAATCTTCTGTAACCAAACCACATGTAACATTTTGGTAAGAAACTATTATCAGATTTCTGACGTTGTCGGATGCAGAATCTCCCTCAAACCTCTCAAGTAAATAGCCGACGTTTGTTAGACATCCGAAATAAAGCATACAGATATGTTACATTCATGTTTCGTAGGCACGTACACTTGTGCGTTCAGCTGTAAATCTACGCCTAATGCTTAGATATAGGAGTGTAAGAATAGATTCACCGTTTGTTCAGTCACAGTGAGCAGTTCTGCATCCTCCGGGTGCAAAGCATCATGGACGGAGAAAAAAATAAGGCATTAATGACGTGTGTGTGTGCCTCCATCAGTGTAAACCCAGTGTCCACGATTTCTAAACACAGCTACAAGCTGCCCGTGACGTTTCGCATCACCGCCCAGGTGGGAAACTGGCTGAGGTGGAAGAGCGGTTCACCCCACGTCAATATAGCCAACATCACCACGAAAACACCGATCAGATTTACTCCAAAGCCGGCCTTCACCTGCAAACAGCACAGTCATGTCAGAGGGCAGTGGAGGACAACAATGAGCATCAACAGACACTAAAATAAAATCTGTGTCCAAAATTGTTAGCTAATCTAAAAATAACTTATGATAATGGTTCAAAATGAATACACCCAAATTTATATAAGAGAAAATTATTAAATACAAAATTTAAAAAGAGCAAAAATCAAGAGAAACAAAAACTTGCATGAATTTAATTGTATTATCTTTCTATTTGATGTTTGGTGACTAAATTGTTATTTTAATAAATATATCTGTTTAATAAATCTGTTTTGTTTAAATGCACCACAATACATTACCTATATTTACTGAGAAATAGATAAAGATATTCATCTTCAAAATGGGGTGTACTTAATTATGCTGAACACTGTATTATATATATATATCTATATATATAGATATATATATATATCTATATATATATATATATATATATATATATATATATATATATATATTGTATATACACATATATTGTATATGCACACACATATATATATATATATATATATATATATATATATATATATATATATATATATATAGATATATATACAGTTCAAGTCAGAATTATTAGCCCCCCTTTGATTTTTTTCTTCTTTTTTAAATTATATATATATATATATATATATATATATATATATATATATATATATAAATGTGTCATTGTTTACATTTATCGTAAATGCAATTTAAATGCAAAAACTGAGTTTTCTAAAGTGGATTTCATTTTTTTTGTTCATTAAATTAATATTATAATAAATTAATTGTGTCATAGTTTATTTACAATTTATATTAATGTCAAAACTGACAATATTATAAAGTGGATTTCATTAAAGAAATAGTTCATTAAATTAATATTATATTAAATAAAATGTGTCATAGTTTACATTTATTGCAAATCCACCACCTAAATGTAATTACTGCCAAGCTGTAAATAAATAAATAGTGAATAAATAAATTTATATAAAAACCAAAAATGACAAATATTTAAAGGGAATATTTAGCAAATTTATAAAGTGGATAAAAAAACTACCCAATTTATAATAAAACATTAGCTATTTATTTATTTTCAGATTTTGTTTAATAAAAAATATGAAATGTATTTATAAATATATATAAAATATAAAATTTATTTTATGCTTCTTAGACCAGAGGTGTCCCAACTCGGTCCTAGAGGTCCGGTGTCCTGCAGATTTTAGCTCCAACTTGTCTAAACACACCTGCGAGGATGTTTCTAGAAAGCCTAATAAGAGCTTGATTAGCTAGCACAGGTGTGTCTGATTGGGATTGGAACTAATCTTTGCAGAACACCGGCCCTCCAGGACTGAGTTTGGGCACCCCTGTCTTTTAAGGGCAATCCCAATTTGTATTAATTGTATTAATTTTATAATTCCTGTTATTATTTTAATTCCAAGTATTATTATTATTATTATTATTATTATTATTATTATTATTATAATTACTTAAATTTCATTTAGCTTTTGGACTTCCCACTTTTCAGGGTCTGCAGAATAGAATATAACTGACAATATAGAAAAAAAGGGGGGGAAAAAAGTGTAATGATATGTATAGTTTGGAGATTTGATGTTTTTTAATGGCCATGCAGGCACCTGTTTCAGCAAATGATCCTCAGTTTGTGTTTACGTCTGAGAAACACATGCTTAAAGTCTGGCCTTTGGTTCCTGGCACAGCTGTGAGTCGTGCCAGAGGTGATATAACAGGATAATGTTGTTTCATACCATGTCGCTGATCTGCACGTGGCCGTAACTGAACACGATGGCGTTCGGCGGGTTTCCGACAGGCAGCATGACGCCGAACGACACACACATGGTGGCAGGAATGAGTGTGTGCAGAGGGTTCATCTGCAGCGTCTCTGACTGTGAGACACAAAACACAGAGAATGTTAAGTTCACGTTTAAATGACGTTAGGAAGATGTTTTTCAGAATGTTAAAGAGAGAGTTCCATTTTAGAATGCTGCATAGAATATGTGAATGATGCTTTGAAGCGTTCTCTAAGTGTTCTGGAACATTAAGAGAAACAATGTTATGTGTGTGCGTCTGTGTGCATGTGTGTACGCATGTGTTTGTATGTACTGATGTGTGCTCTCAGTGCAGAGAGGACGGACACAAGCACTGTGAGTAGGTCAGAGTTGGTGTGTGAGGGTGTGTGTGTGTGCGTGTGTGTGGTGTGTGTGTCTTTTGACCAGTGCAGAGAAGATGGGCAGGAATACTGTGGTATGCGTCTGTGTTTTTGTGTGCTGTGTCTGTTTGTGTGTGTATGGCCATGAATATGGTGAGTGTGGCAGTGTTAATGTGTGTGTGTGTGTTTAAGTGTCTATGTGTGTATATGTCTGTGTGTGTGAGTGTGTGTCTGTGTGCTGTTTTTGTGTGTATATGTATTTGTGAATGTCTGTGTGAATTTATGTGTGTGTGTGGTGAGTGTGCGCTCTGACCAGTGCAGAGTATACGGCCATGAATATGGTGAGTGTAGCAGTGTTAATGTGTGTGTGTGTATGTGTGTGTGTGTGTGTTTGGGCATGTGTATGTGAGTGGGTGTGTATCTGTGTCTTTGAATGCTGTATGTATGTGTGTGCATGCGAGTGTGTGTGTGTGTGTGTGTGTGTGTGTGTGAGAGAGAGAGAGAGAGAGAGAGAGAGAGAGAGAGAGAGAGAGAGAGAGAGAGAGAAGTGAGTGTGAGTGTGGCAGTGCTAATTTGTGTATGTGTGTGTCTTGTATTCAATACATTATGGGGACCACACTTACATATAAGCATGGCTACATCAGTCAATTTTGACCTTGTGGGGACAACTTAGAAATCCTACAGAATTAAGTATTTTGAAAGAGTAAAAATGCAGATTGCTTCCTGTGAGGGTTGGGTTGGAGAGGGGGACAGAATATATATTCAAAAAATGACCTTGTTGCTTGTTCAAACTACTTATTTAAAATGAGTTGAACTCATTTTAACATAAAGCTATTTTTTTTTATGTTCAATCCACTTCAATTTGTAAAAACCATTGGGTTAAAGTTAACTTAATTAATTTGTGTTGGGATAACATGAAAGAATTGTGTGGAACTCAGTGTACAATCTGTACAATTCAATTCCTCTTTAATTCCATAGCGCTTTTACAATGTAGATTGTGTCAAGGCAACTATATAAGGATAGCTGTACAAAGACAGCTGTATAAAGAAGATTCCGTCCCCATAAACATAGCTGTACAAGTTTGTATGTGAGTGTGTGTGTGTGTGTGTGTGTGTGTGTGTGTGTGTGTGTACTGACCAGCGCTGAGAGGATGGGCAGGAAGACAGTGAGTGTGGCAGGGTTGCTGGCGAACTCAGTGACAGCAGACACCAGCAGACAGGCCAGCAGTGTGACGGCCCATGGAGGAAGACCGCTCATCGGCTCCAGCTGACGGCCGATCCACATGGACAGACCAGACACCTGCACACACACCACTACGTTAATGTATCAGCCATGACCAGAGAGCATATTGATTAAATGGATCCTTTCTTTGTTTCTTTATTTAAAGAATATGCAACGTATGGCTATTTCATGGCAAGAATAATATAGATAAAAACATAATACACAATAATAACAGATAGATCATTTAGTACGAGACAATATATTTTAAATGATTAAAAAATAATGTAAACATTTTAAAATGAATGAAAATATGTTTTTTTCATTTGATGATACAGTTTTTGAATCATCCAAAAAAAGTATATATATATATATATATATATATATGCATGTAGAAATACACCAACAAATTAAACTTCTATGATCATTTAGTCTTCCTCCACTTGTTCCAAGTCTGTTTAAGTTTGGTTTTCACTGATATAAATAATTAAATATAGAAACAACAAAAGCCAATTAGTCAATTGTAAATAAAAGCAATTAGCAAATAGTTTAAAGCAAACTTTAGACTTTTAGTATAATTTAATAGCATAGAATGTTAATTTTTAGATGTTTAGATTTAGTAAATTAGACTTATTTATATATATTGCTACACTGTAAAACCCAACAGTCAACTTTATCAAGTTAAATGAGTGTTGTTAACACAAAATACACTGAAAGTTAATTCTACTCACTTGAAGAGTTTTGAACTCAGTGTTGAAGGTAATGAGTTCATTAAATACCTCATTACTTCAACTTAAATGGAGTAAGTTCAAGGGTTGCATGGTTTACCGGTACTATGGTAGTATCGCAATACTATGGCTCCAAAATAAAGGCGGCGCCACTGTAGTGTGTAAATGGTAGTATCGTCATTAACGGTCTGTTTACAATAGATAATGGTGGATGTGGAAAAGTCACTAAAATGCTCACATGTTTGAGCAACAATAGATCATTTTATTTTAATAGTTTGTGGAGCCCTTTAAGGTTGCAAGTTTTCTGATGTTTTCTGACGTTTCAAACGCACATCTGAATCAGTTCATTTCTGTTCCTCTCAATATAATTTAGTAGCTACAAAAACTGCGACAATCTCTTAAAAAGAACGACTCACAAAGTGAAATTTTTAATTGCTTTGAATTGTTACCTGATTAGACTGAAGAAAAAAACAAGAGATGAAAAACCCAAAATATCAACAGGAAACATTGAAACTATTTTTGAGCACTTCATATAGCCTAATTTTGTTGGGAAAATTCTGTTTTTGTAACAAATTTCATTTGGTATAGTTTGTATCTTTATTTTTATGTATTTTTTGTTGGTCCGTTATCTACAAAATAAGCAAATAGAATTAATATTAGGTGAAGTGACTTGCAAATAATACATTTTTCAATAATAAGGGAATTTTGAAATAAATTCGAGACCTATTGTAAGATGTAAAATATAATATTTCTGACAATTTTCTTTATAATTTGAGTTATGAATTACAATATCACAATACTACTTGGTATCGTGATGCTTCAGCTGGTATAGTATCGTAAGATGAATTAATAGTATTGTGACAACCCTAGTAAGTTCACAGTACTCATATACAGTAGATTTGTTATTTTACTCAAATGGTTTGTAGCAATCAGTTTAACTTATTGGGTTTTACAGTACTCTGTTGGTTTGAGTTCTCTTCATTTATTGGGTTTTATTGTGCTCAAAATGCAATGTTTACTCAAAAGGATTAAGTTCACAGTACTCATTAGGATTAGTTTTTTTTTTAACTCAAATGGTTTTTTGCAATCGGTTTTCTCAAATGGTTTGAGTTACCTTAACTTTTTGGGTTTTACAGTACTCAATTGTTATGAGATCTCTTAATTTATTAGGTTTTACTGTGCTTAAATGGTTTAATGTAATCAAATGGAGTAAGTTCACAGTACTCATATAGATTAGCTTTTGTACTTAAATTGTTTGTTGCAATCGATTTCCTCAAATGGTTTGAGTTACCTTAACTTTTTGGGTTTTACAGAGTACTCTCTGATACGAGGAAGTGCTTCTTTAATCCTCACTACTAAGTCACTTTGGATAAATGTGTCTGCTAAATGAGAAAATGTCAATGTTTTTTCCCTTACTATGGATGTTAATGGCTACCATTTCCCAGCATTCTTCAAAATATCTCCTTCAGTTTCCAATGAAAAAGAAAGATTTGAAACCATTTGACTGAGTAAATTTGATCTAAAGTGCACTCAAAAAGTGACTTTTGCTGCTTGTTCAAACTATTTATTCAAAATGAGTTGAAACAACACAATTCTTATTGTTTAGGGCGGGACAACTTAATTATTATTTCTGTTGCTACTCACTCAAGGCTGTTTATGCTAATGAGGGACAGACGGTCACTAATGGGCGGGGCTTTCCCCCTCTGATGACATGTACAAAGTGAGAATGCCAAACAGAGTGTTTCTGCAGACTGTTTTTATCAAGTGTGATTATAAAAAAATAGAATGAATACATTTTTACCATTAGAAGCTGGTTATATTCACACACTGCTGCCACACAACTGTGTTTAAACCCCTTATAAAAGTGATTTTTGCATAATAGCTCCCCTTTAATGTCCCTGTAAAGTTTAGAATTGATTTTAAACTTGTGATGTTTGTTTTTAATGCAGTTAATGACCTTGCACCTTATTATTTATGTGAAGTTTTGCACATCCACCAACCCAGCAGAGCTTTGCGATCTGCTGGCTAACTTGAGCTAGAAGTCCCACTGTCAAGGTACAACCAGTGGGGTGATCGCTCTTTTGCAGTGGCATGTCCTAAACTAAGGAATACCCTTTCTATTAAGCTTCATACATTCACTGACCTCCCACTGTTTAAAGCTATGCTTAAGACGCACTTGCTCAAATGAGTTTTAATGCATAGTAGCACTGACACTTTGCTCCGTTTTAATGTTTTGCTCTATTTTATTGACATTTCTTGTATTGCTTTTGCATTGTTTGCTTTCTAGTTGTGTTGTATAATTTGTTTTTACTGGTGTAAAGCACTTTGGTCGACCTTGCTTGTAGTAAGATGCTATTTAAATAAAGGTTGATTAATTGATTGATTCATTGATTCATTCATTGGTTGATTTAAAGTCATTTCCTCATGCTCACCTTGCACCCGGCAGCCAGTGCGTATCCTCCACCCACCAGAATGACGATCTCCCAGGGCATCAGTCTCTGAAAGTCCTTCCAGGTGATCATTGGAGCCAGCGGATCCTGTTCCTCATCCTCATCCTCATCATCTGCACACACATGAGTACACAGTTACAGACTAGAACCAGCAGAACGTTCACCTTTACTCTCATGTCCTGGAACTCCACTGAACACACTGTACAACATTATAGCCTGCTGAGCGAACACACTCGCGGCTGGGATCTGACCTTTGCTCTGGCTGGAGAATGCAGATGGCCACGGCTTTCGAGCGGGGATGAGGAACAGGAGGAATCCCAGCAGCACCGACACTGTGGCATCAGTTCTGTAGCCCTTTCTGGAAAACACACACACCAGTGTTAGTCAATACTGTGCACACAGATAACAATCAAGGAATGTTGTTTGAAAGTTTTGGAAAGGTTATAAACTGATATCCTTCCAATTTCATAAATTTTCAATGCTTTAATATTAAATAAATATGTGTATATATGTGTAAATACTTGTATCAGAGAGTATATGAAGAGTTCAGATCCAAAAACATTTAAATGCTTCTAAAGTTTCTCCTAAATTGAGGGTCCTATGTTTATGTTTCGTTATTTCACTTTAATGACATTTAAAACAACTTATTTGTCACTATAAATGAGAAATTACTGAGCGGAGTCTCAGAAAAATGCAAATTTCAGAAGAAAATATCAGACGGCATTCAGAGGTTTTTGAATCTAAACTCTTCATATACTTTCTGATGCAAGTATTCACATTTGTGACCCTGGTGTGGCAGGGATGGTTGGCTAAATTCTGTGAGATTTCCAGGAGACAGAATAAAACAGGTCTGAAATACGGGAGACTGCTGGGAAAAACAGGAGTGTTGGCAGGTATGGCCATTACACATGTACAAGTACAAGGCAATGAAATGCAGTTTAGGTCTAACCAGGAGTGTAATAGCAGCAAGTGCAGGATCCAGGTATGAGTTATAAAGTGCAGTTATAGAAAAACTATGGTGATAATTACAGATGGATGTACTATGAACATCATATACAGGTTGTATTAACCGTGAACAGAGATTTACAATAGATGAATATATGTACAGGATGCTATTAATAATCAGAGGTATGCAGATAGATATGAACATAGTTACAAATGTATATGTGCAGTGGGTAGGTACATTATTTGATCTTCTGAGTTAAAAAAAAATCTAAATACTGATAAAATCCCATTTAAATTGTCTAGGTGAAGTGTTTAGCAATGCAAATTACTAATTATTTCAATAATAGAAAAGTAGGAATAGGAAACAGTCAGAAATCTACAAAATATCTTCATAGCTCATGGTTTTTACGTAATATTACATAATAATTATACTTACTTTACTGAAAAATATATGACACATATTTTTTGACCCAATGTATTTTTGGCTATTGCCGAAAATATATCAGTGCAACACAAGATTTTGTGCTCAAGGGTCACATTTAATTAATAAAATGTTCAAAATGATCTGGTCTTTACTTTTTTAATTTATTTATTATTCTACAGTAGGTATACACTGTTTATTGAACATGTACTGTTTATGGAAACTGAATTTGTCAAATGTTTTGATTGGATGATCATCTAATGATTTTTTAATTGATTCGGAACATTTAGAATACATTCTAAAAAACGTTTTAACACATTCTAAAAAAGAACTTGCCTTTGTAGTTGTTTATGGAACATTCCAAACTAACATTTTTAAAACTTAACTGAAATATTAGCAAAACATTATCAGAACATTTCTGTTATCTGGGTATTCATTTTAAAACGTTTAAAGAACGTTCAGAAATAGATCTCACAGGATATCTGCAAAATGAAAAAACTGAATGTTTCCTGTAATGCTCACATAACCATTTTATGTCTGCTAAATTTTGCATAAAAGCAAAAAAAAAAAAAAGTCTCATTCTAGGAAAGAACTGGAAATCAATTGTATTGACTGAGTAATGGTCAACAAGATTTCATACTTCTCAAACAGCGACGTCCATCCGGGGACAAATCCTGGCTCTCTGGTGAACCACAGAACAGTCATCAGAACAAAAAAGATGCCTGTCACAACTTCAGGATAGCTAAAGAAGAAACAAAACATCAGAATATTAGTTCTAATAATTTAGAAATAAACCGAAACCTTCCTACAATCATTTGATGGACAAAATTAGCTTCTAATGCCAGCCAGAAAAAAAGATATTCAAATAAATAGGGGAAATTTACTTTGAAACAATTTTCATTTAGAAATCGCTAATGAATAACTTATTCATCTATCATTTCTGGACATTATTGTTTTTATTTATTATCACCATTAGCTATTGCGACTATCCTTATGTAACATCAATGTGAGAAATGTTTTGACAAAATATGTGACAATTAAACCATGCATGGATTGGGGGGGGGTATTGTGATTTTTTTATTATGGTTGTTGTTATTATTATGTTACCTTTGCTAATTGTTAAAACAACTGTTAATCTTTGTACTCTTACATTTTACATGTTATGTATATTTTCAATAAACATAATTATAAAAAAATTGAAATCGCTGATGAATAATTAACAATTAATTACAAAGAAAATATAATATAAGTCTCGGAGTGTGTAAGAGTGTGTATGTGAAGTTTTAGCTCAAAATACCACACAAATAATCTAATAATATCTCTTTAAAACTGCCCTTTTTAGGTTGTGGTCGTAATTATGCCATTCTGGTGACTGTCACTTTAAATTCATATGAGGGTGTGCTCTTTTCAAAAGAGGGAGGAGCTACAGATGCCTGTGTGTCAGCATAGTGGCAGATTCAAAAACAAGACTAATGTCCTATGTCAATGAGTGCGAGACTGTTTTAATCATGTGTGATTATAAACAATAAAATTAATAAATTTTTACCATTAGAAGCTGGTTATACCCCTTATGAAAGTGATTTTTGCATAATAGGAGCTCTTTAATGTGTACCTGATGGGGCCGAGTTTCTGGTACTCTTCATGAATGCGCTTCTCGGAGAGGATTTCTCTTCTAGTTTTGCGTTTCTTGCTGAGAGAGCAGGTTTCTCTGAAACTGTAAAGAGATAACAAGTCAGCAAAAATCATTTCACAAACTCAAGATCAAAAACACTCTCTTTTATTCTTACTTGCACCCCAGGAATAAAAAGTGCAGCCAGATCCAGGTGAGAATCAGCATGATGAGAGCAATCGGCAAACTGAAGATGAACCAGGTGCCGAAGTTGATGACTTTTGCTTCTGGGTAACGACTGAAAAACACATTTCATAGCAAAACTTAGTATTGCAAACACAATATAACTTAAGCTGGAGTTAAGTTGAGCTGAATCAAGTGACAGCTTGGTTATCTCAACTTATTCGATTGCTAATTATTCAAATTGTTAGGCTGTGATAGCAACTTGCAGAAATGTTTTAAATGTTTTTCACCTAAATAATAGAAATATACCATAGGATTTTTATTCATAAAACAATAACAATTTCAACAAATATTTAGGCTGTGATTGGTAATTGCACCAGTAATTTATTTATAGTCTTACTGAAAGTTATGTGTAGCAAAATAAAATAAAATAAAATAAAATAAAATAAAATAAAATAAAATAAAATAAAATAAAATAAAATAAAATAAAATAAAATAAAATAAAATAAAATAAAATAAAATAAAATAATAAATAAATGAATAAATAATAAGAATAAATAAATAAATTCATAATGTAAATAAATAAATGAAAATAAATAAATAAATAAATAAATAAGAAGAATAAATAAATAAATTAATTAATTAATAAATGAATAAATAATAGGAATAAATATATGAATCATGTAAATAAATAAATAAATAAATAAATAAATAAATAAATAAACAAATAAACAAATAAATAAATATATGAAATTACAGATTGAAATGAATTGTCCTGTTTATTTCTTATGTAAAACATTTTCACAATCATTTCCCAATGAATTAAAGTTCCATTCAGTACATATACTTATTTAATATTTAAATAGCTGTTTCACATGTAAATATATCATGATTATGACAAAAAAGGATGTATATTATTATTATATTTATTATTGATATATTTATATTTCTAAATTATAAATGCTGTTTTATTTGTAAAATCAAATCAAATATCCAAAGCCTTACTGAATTTTTACAACGAATAAATAAATAAATGAATAAAAAAATAAAATAAAATAAAATAAAATAAAATAAAAAATAAATAAAATAAAATAAAATAAAATAAAATAAAATAAAATAAAATAAAATAAAATAAAATAAAATAAAATAAAATAAAATAAAATAAAATAAAACAAAATAAAATAAAATAAACAGATTGTAATGAATGGTCCTGTTTAGTTTTTATGTAAAACATTTTTTACAATCATTTTCTAATGAATAAAAGTAAGTCCCATTCAATACATTCATATTTAATATTTAATTAGCTGTTTCACTTGTATTATTGTGAAAACATATAAAATATATAATATAATATACTATAATACAGACTGAAATTAATGATCCTGCTTATTTTTTTATGTAAAACATTTTTACAATTAATTCCTAATGAATAAAAGTAAGCCCCATTCTGTACACATTCTTATTTAATATTTAATTAGCTGTTTCACATGTAAATATGTCACGTTATGACAAAAAAAATGAGTTATGAATGCAGTTTATTTTGAAAATTAAATCAAATGTTCATAGTTTTACTGAAAAATAAATTTTAAATTAAATTAAATTAAATTAAATTAAATTAAATTAAATTAAATTAAATTAAATTAAATTAAATTAAATTAAATTAAATTAAATTAAATTAAATTAAATTAAATTAAATTAAATTAAATTAAATTAAATTAAATTAAATGGTCCTGCTCATTTTTAATGTAAAAGCTTTTTACAATCATTTCCTAATGAATAAAATCCCATTCAATACATATTCTTATTTAATATTTAATTAGCTGTTTCACATGTAAATGTCATGTTATGAGAAAAAAATGGGTTAGAAATCCTGCTATATTAATAAAAAATTTCAAATCAAATAAAACACCAAAGTGTGAAAATAAAGCAAAGTTACATCCTATCAAATACAGTAAAAGCTCAATCTCTGGAGGTCAAATGTCTGCTTTAGTTCATCAGTGTGGAAGAAAAGGACAAGGGTCTGTTTGCACAGTGTTTAAAGCACCGAGAAGATACCGAAAGCCAATCAATGTGCTGCAAGATTTTAGCATTTCACATTGATTATATCTGGAAAAATGTGAAGCCGATGATAACAGTTACAGCTAACTCTGCTGCAAGAACTGAAAGAGCATCAATACAAACCCCACTGACCCACTCAATGCCCTGTTTTCACTCTGATTTACATATTTACACCAGCGACAGGCATACAGTATAGAATAACCTTTGGCCAAGTAATGTTGCACAAGGAAAAACGGGTTATTTTTCACTGCTTAGCATCTTTACAGTGTGCAGGAAATGCGATTGAGCGGATTGAGTGAGGTGCTTAAACAAATCCCAGCAGTGAGTGGTGTTTTCTCAATGTGCCTTTAAAGCAGCGGTGCAATGAATCGTACATTGATTCTGATTCACTAACTCAGAGTAGGATTCAGTGAATATTACGGTAGCCAAAAGAACTTAATGTGCTGCAATTAAAGAAAGCACATGCAATTACAAAAGACGCCAGCAAATTAAGAAAAGATCCTCATTGGTTTGACAGCATTTGGTGCATTTATTTTCTCACAACACATGCAAATAGCACATAACACAATGGAAATGTGTCGAGGGGACTCAAAAACATGACGGACATAGCTGGGATTTGTTTCTTGTGTCATGAATATTGCTCTGTGAAGTTGTAGGTTATCTTTGAAAGATGAGATTTATTTTTGTTTATTTTAACATCCTGATTACACCATTCACTTCACTTCTTCTTTTCCGCTGTGTTCAGTGCTATTTGCATGTGTTGTGAGGAAATGCAGCACATTTTTAAAATGTGTTTGCATTGTGAGAATTTGCAACATGTTTGCTGTCAAAACCGATTTAATAATTCATGTTTTTTTGTAATGGCGTGTGTTTTCTTAAATTGCAGCGCGTTAAGCCCTCTCGACCACTGTAGAATATAGATTTATACAGATGCTATTGATATTACCGGAGCATTAGTGTATTAAACTAGAGCCCACCTTTCAATTTTAGATGCATGAATAAGTAGTCAGAATATAACCGGGTGGAGATAGTGGTGCCCAATTTTATGTACAGTTGAAGTCAGAATTATTAGCCCCCCTTTTTATTTTTTCCTCAATTTCTGTTTAACGGAGAGCAGATTTATTCAACAGATTTCTAAACATAATAGTTTTAATAACTCATTTCTAATAACTGATTTATTTTATCTTTGCCATGATGACAGTAAATAATATTTGACTAGATATTTTTCAAGACACTTCTAAGTGACATTTAAAGGCTTAACTAGATTAATTATGTAGGCAGGTTAGTGTAATTAGGCAAGTTATTGTATAACGATGGTTTGTTCTGTAGACTATCGAAAAATATATAGCTTAAAGGGACTAATAATTTTGACCTTAAAATGGTGTTTAGAAAATTAAAAACTGCATTTATTCTAGCCAAAATAAAACAAATGAGACTTTTTTGAGAAGACTAAACATTATCAGACATACTGTGTACATTTCCTTGCTCTGTTAAACATGGGAAATATTTACAATATTTAAATAATATTGAAATATTAATTCATAATTCTGACTTCAACTGTATATATAGACTCGTGTATGGATATTCATAGATTCTAAATGGATGAAATAAATGTATTTAAAAGTCCTGTGAAGTGCTTTGAAAGGTGCACTTTTTATTTGATGTTTGACTTAATCTCAACTGATACATGAAGAGAGGGCGGGACATAAAGTAGCTCCACCCCTTTCTAAAAAACAGCCAATAGTGTTTTGTTTTTATCACAGTTCTGCCAGTGAGAGTGTTTGAGCTCAAGTACATCAATGAGAAAAATGAGAAGCATCTTTCTTGAAGGGGACAGTAGAGCTGTAATCGGGCCTTAAAAAATAAGCCCTACAGGGCCCGAGCCCGACATTTTGATTGTCAGCTTTTTAAAAGCCAGAACCCGTTTACAGCTCAACATTATTCAAATGTGTGCATGCCCACTGCTTCTGTCAAGAATGAGTCATTTAAAACATTCATTCATTCATTTTCCTTCGGCTTAGTCCCTTTATTCATCAGGGGTCACCACAGTGGAATGAACCGCCAACTTATCCAGAATATGTTTTACACAGCGAATGCCCTTCCAGCTGCAACCCAGTACTGGGAATCACCCATACACACTCATTCACAGACATACGTTACGATCAATTCTGTATATTAAATTCATCTATACCACATGTCTTTGGACTGTAAGGGAAACTGGAGCATCCGGAGGAAACCCACACCAACATGGGGAGAACATGCAAACTCTATATAGGAATGCCAACTGACCCAGCCGGGACTTGAACCAGCAACCTTTTTGCTGTAAGGCGATCGCGCTACCCACTGCACCACTGTGACGCCCCATTTAAAACATGCATTAATATAATTTATTAACGTAGGCTATAGTTCACTTGGAAGTTAGAAATAAAAACTACAAAAAAACTACGCTACAATGCTACATGCTAATAAAAATGAGTCTTAAATTAATTAAATAGGTTAATTTATTAATAGCGTAATAATAGATTCATTAGATAGCTTGTATCTACATAATTCTGTAATTGTTGACTCCCTATTTACTACACACACACACACACACACACAAACAAAAACAATATTCCAGAAATTCCAGGATGCTACCGTACTTGTTGAACTGTTCAGCGAAGATAAGGTTGGTGGAGGTGCCGGTGATGGTGATGAGGCCGCCGATGGTGGCGGCGTAAGTGATGCTCAGAGTAAGACACTTGCAGATCATGTGGTCCCGTTTGGTGGGGTACAGAGAATCCCTGCGGATTTTGGGCTTCTTTGGCACTGGGATGCTAATGGGAGCCTGTTTGGAAACAATACACTGTCAAAAAAATTCTTGCTGACTTAAATGTTTGTAGTCAAATCAAATTAACTTTTCTAATCATCTCAACTTGCATCAATCAAACTGACTAAAATATTAAGCTAAACTTTGTATAACTTTAAAAAATGAAGTTGTAAAACCTGATTAATTTAAATCAACTATTGATTGTGTTCATTAAGTTAAATCAACATAAAGAATCTGTTTTGATTTTTCGTAATTTTTTTTTTTTTTTACAGTGTATGAATGAATGATTTTCTTTGGACATTTGAGTTATTGTCAGCTTTCTGAAGGCAGATCTCACCTCAGGCAGATATCCATTTGATTCTCTAGAAAAGTTTGGGCTGAAGCCGGGCATTAATGTTAGCCCGTTCAACTCCTATTGTATGAAAAAACACAACTGTCTTATATATAAAAATATATAATCTTCATAAAAATTTGTTCTAAAATAAAAGTCCTAAAATAGATATGTTTACCTGAAAATAAACTTTAAAAATCACTAAATTCATCCTATTTCTGAATATATTAAATAATCTTGAAAATATTTGAGTGATATTTTTGACTGTATGTTTTTGACATTTATTTTAATTGACGGTCATAAGGAAAAAAATGTCTAAGTTTGTCCTATTAGATCAATTCCTATAAGATTATTCAAGTGACAGGATGAAATGACAGTAAACGTGGTAAGCATCTGAGTCTTGTTCACTTAAATCACAATTTTACATTTTATAAACTACACAATGAGAATTTATAAGTAATTTTAATAAACAATTTTAAGGATCATTTATTCATTAGTTCATTCGTTTATTCATCCTTCCATCATACAAATCATTCATACAATCCATTCATTCAATCCATTCATTCAATCCATTCATTCAATCCATTTATTCAATTCATTCATTCATTCATTCATTCCTTCATCCTTCCACCCCCCATCCATCCATCCATCCATCCGTTTATTCATTCATCCAATCTTTCATCCATTCTTTCATCCATTCATTTATCCTTCCATCCTCCCATCCTCCCATTCATTCATTCATTCATTCATTCATTCATTCATTCATTCATTCATTCATCCTCCCATCCATCCATCTATTCATCCATCCATTCATCAATCCATCAATCCATCCATCCATCCATCCATCCATCCATCCATCCATGCATCCAATTATTCATTCATTCATCAGACGATTCATTCATTCATTCATTCATTCATTCATTCATTCATTCATTCATTCAGTCATCCATCCATCCATCCATCCATCCATCCATCCATCCATCCATCCATCCATCAGTTGATTCATTCATACATTCATTTTCATTCATTCATCCATTTATTCATTCATTCATTCATTCATTCATTCATTTATCAGACGATTCATTCATTCATTCATTCAGTCATCCATCCATCCATCCATCCATCAGTTGATTCATTCATACATTCATTTTCATTCATTCATTCATCCATTCATTCACTCATTCACTCATTCCATTCATCCTTCCATCATCCTATCCATTCATCCATCCATCCATCCCTGCATCCATCCATCCAATTATCCATCCTTCCATCCACCTATTAATCCATTAATCTATTCATTCATTCATTTGCACATATTAAATTTTTAAGAAAATATCCACAAAAATTGCTCTCTGTGTGTCCATTTTCTTTCTAATTTTGTTCTCTTTTTGGATAAAATGGCAGATTTTGATCTTACCTCGTTCATCACGCTGACTTCATACTTTTTTTCACTGTAAACAAAGCAAAAATACACAAAATAAGCTTGTTTAAAAGATGCACTTTAATAAACTTGACATTTAGCCAAGAGGCATTTGCTTACTTTTTACAGTCCAGCAGCTCCAGGTGATTCTTGCTTGACTCCAGGTTTTCCTCTTTGTCTGTAAATGACGTGACAGAAAGATTACACCATAAACAATATGCAGTCGAGGGCTAAATTATAAAGCCCTCTGATGCAGTAACTCACCGCTCTCCTCATCCTGTGTAAAGTCCTGCGAATCTTCTTGTGAATCTGCGATGCCGGTGCAGATGAGCTGCTGGAGCACGGCTTCAGCGATCGGCATCACCATTGCAGTGGTGGACGTGTTGCTCAACCACATGGAGAGAAAAACCGTGCAGCACATGAAGCCCAACACCAGCCTACAACACAAACCAATTTGATCAATTCCATGCAAATGTCAACCTTGCCATGAAAAAAATAATGTTTTCACCAAAATAGCGAAACCATTTGTAGGTTTTTTGAGTAGGCTTGTATTTTACAGTAAAATACTCAGAAATGTCTGTGTCAGTGTTTTCAAATAATTATATTTGATTTACCAAAGTCACACAAGTGGAAATTTCACATCTGTCACATTCATAATGAAGCTTTTTCCTTATAAATGCCAAAATGTAAAATAAAATAACATCAATCATTTTTGTTCTATAGAGAGCCAACTCTTATCCTTTTGGTTAGCATTATTTTAGGGGGTTGTGCAGTTTAATTCACAGAATTTCTACAAAGTATGTTGTATACTGCATACTTTTTTGGTCACATCCATAACGCATGCTTATTTTCCTCTTAGACTATGGCTGTGTCTGCTGTGATTGATATATTGGCCATCCTCTGCTCTGATTGGTCAGATTGTGACTGTTAGGTTTGTTCAGATTGTGATGTTTGAAATGTTGCAGACCTTTTAGATTCACCAACAGCTACATAAAACTCATAAAAAGTATCCTAAAGCTTTGAAACTACATACATGCCAGGTTTGGCCCCAGCAATCATGACCATCCGCAGGGCGATGCGCTTGTGCAGGTTCCACTTCTCAATGGAGGCGGCCAAACAGATGACTCCCATCAGCAACAGGGTGGTGTCCTTAAAATATTCAGACGCCACCTGCGAACACACAAAGACATTTATGATGTTTTCTCCATCTAGGCCATACAAAATTTACTGTAACCTGCAAAATTGCTCAAGAATGCAACGTCAGTATGACATAGAAGGAGCTGTGAGATTGTTTATGTCAGCTCTGTTTTTATTGCAATACCATCTGACTTATTTTTGACCTATGCCCACAGCATGCAGTTAAAGCCTTCTCTATCACTGACTTAAAGAACTGCAACATCATTTCAACTCTGTAAACCTTTCATTTCAAACACCCTTTAATCTTTTATTTACACCAGCAGTCTCTTCTTTTCTCCAGGGATCACAAACTTAATAAGAAATACAGTAACTGTTGCTAAAATATATAGAAATATATAAATAAATATCTTCTGTTTGGATTTATTTTAATATGTCATTTATTCAGCATCATTACTCCAGTCTTCAGTGGCACATAATCCTTCAGAATTCATTGTAATGCCCATTTGCTGTTTAATAAAGTTTTTAAAGATAAATAGTATTTTAGGGATAAACATAAGTAACAACATATCAGATGACCCAAAATCTCTGACTGAAAAGGATTACGTAAAAAAGGGGGAATATTTATCAAACACGATTACAAGTATTTAAGATAACAGGTTGCTTTGTCAGGTTAGTCAGTGGGATTTAGTCACATGATGCAGCATTTTGTTTTACATAATATCTTGGCAGTTTATTGTGAATGAATGATCAGCAACTCTGAGAGCTGTAAGACTCTCACGCTTGATGAAACAAAAACAGTGAGATTTTTCACTTTTAACACATTCCGTGTGAACTGCAAATACGATTTTCTTACTTGTTATTTTTGACAATAGAATTGTCAAAAGGTTCTTAAATCATATTTTACTTCAGACGCAAAATTATTTCAAGTTGATCTATTATGCAAAAATCACCTTTGGGAAGCTTATTTATAAAATAATTTCGAGAAGATCACATACTCGCATTAGCTAACAAATGATTCATCAATCAGACGATTCCTAAGTAAGTAAGTAAGTAAGTAATGTGTATTTATATAGCGCATTTATTGTGTATGGCCATACACCCAAAGCGCTTCACAATCATGAGTGGGGTCTCTCCACATCACCACCAGTGTGCAGCATCCACTTGGATGGTGCGACAGCAGCCACAGGACAACTGCGCTAGTGCGCTCACCACACACCACCTGTTGGTAGAGTGGAGAGACAGTGATAGAGCCAGTTCAGTGGATGGGGATGATTTGGAGGCCATGATGGGTAAGGTCCAATGGAGGGAATTTGGCCAGGACACCGGGGTTACACTCCAAGTCTTTTGCAAGAAGTGCCATGGGATTTTTAATGACCACAGAGAGTCAGGACCTCGGTTTAACGTCTCATCCGAAAGACGGCGCCAATTGACAGTATAGCGGACCCTTCACTTTTACTGGGGCATTAGGACTCACACAGACCGCAGGTTGAGCGCCCCCTGCTGGCCTCACTAACACCACTTCCAACAGCAACCTAGTTTTCCTTATGTGGTCTCCCATCCAGATACTGACCAGGCTCAGCCCTGCTTAACTTCAGTGAGTAATCGGTCTTGGGCTGCAGGGTGATATGGCAAGTCACCATAAGTCACCATAAATAACCTAAGTTAACAACCACAGTCATTTTCATTTTAAAGAATCCCCCCTTCCACCCCTACTCCTCCTCCTTTCCTAGGTTGGGTGGCCCAGTGGTTAGCTTTGTTGCCTCAGAGCAAGAACGTCACTGGTTCAAGTCCTTACCAGGTCAGTCGACATTTTGGTACAAAGTTTACATGTTCTCCCCGTGCTCGTGTGGTTTCCCTCAGGCCCCCAGGTTTCCTCCCACCATCCAGAAACATGCGAGTTAATTGACTAATCCAAATCGGCAGTCCAAATGTGCTCTTAGTCAACAGTATATCTCTTCATAGCAATTCCTAATTGTTCATTAGCTATAAACAGCAGGACACTTCATTGAGATCTACTAGAGCTCAAACTCCCCTCTCGCCCTGCTAACGGGAGGGAGCCCCGGGCTCGAGGATCTTATGAGCTCAGGGCTCTCTCCCAGGACAGCATGCCAAACACGCTTTATAATCAATCATAAGCTAAGTGTGAACTCTTTTTTTAGAGTTTTATAGAGTTTAGACATTTTATTCCCCACACTACACGACAACCACAAAACATCAATTCTGAGTGTGCCTCACACAGGTGAGTGGGCTTGACAAACCACCTGTAGAAAACACACTCTTTCATCTTTCTGACACTTTGACCGACACTTGCATCAGTTTTTGCACATTTGCACAATACACTTTCTTACAATCACTCCAAATAAAAAAGAAGAAGTGTGCATCACACAGGTGAGTGGCTTTGACAAACCATCTGTAGAAACACTCTTCACTTAATTTAAAGCAAGCACACAAATAAAAAACACTCCCACCTCCTTACTCTAGCATGTAATTCTCTGAGCACAAACAGTTCCTTTGTATAATTAGCTCTTCTTGTGTGTATTGCCTCTTCTTGTTGAATCGTTGAATGCCTCCTCAATTGTAAGTCACAAGCAACTGCTAAATTACTAAATCTAAATGTTAATAAAAAATGATTGGCTTGAATTATATCTTTTTTGCAGTATACCCTGATAGAGAGACTCAAAGGGGTATGAAGATAACCAGGTCAGAAATTTCCCAAAGTAAATGGGTCATATACTATTCAGACCAGTTTAACACTACTACTTTAACCATGTTTTGCATGTTAAACATTTAGCCTGCAGTATTCCAGACAGTGAAATCTTTACCTGTTGCACAGAACATCGTATTGTGGGATGTTGAATACAGAGGGATTATCATCTTACCTCACTGGATTTGAGGACCCCAAACAGCGGGTAAAGAAAGGCTGGGACGAGAGCAGCGGCGCCCAGAGGAACGGCTTCAGAAACCCAATACACTGCTGTCACGATCAGGACGTAAGCACATGAAGACTCCTACACAAGAGACAGAACACAATTGAACATTTTGCAGGTTTTCTTCTTTTAATTCTCACTATTTACATTATTTTAGCAATTTATAAATATGTGTTTATATTTTCTAAAATTGTTTACTTTCTATCTCTAAATATAAACAAATAAAATGATTTATATTTATGAATAATTCAATATTTAAATTTGACTTAATATTTTAGTAATTTTGTTGTGTGTTTTTGTTATTTTCTGTGTATATTTATGTATTTTTTAAACCAGATTTAAAATTATTGTCTGCAATATATTTTAACACAAAGAGTAGAGGGTCCAAATTCAGTTTATTAGCTCTGAGTCAGACAGGCAATGGTCAAGGCAGGAGCAAACAGAAGCATGAGGGTAATCCAAAAGCGTAGTCGAGTTAACAGGTGGCAAAACAACATAAAGAATAAATAAGGTAACGGTTAAAAGCATGGCAACACTAGACAAGAGAACGCTTAGAAATGTTAAAGCAAACCAGACTTAGCGCTGTGCAAGTGTGGTGTATAAATAGTCCAAGATATCAGTCCATGATAAGCTTGCGTAATCAGGGGTGATCCGAAACTGGTGTGTGAGTGAAGTGCCTTATGGGAAATGTAGTGAAGTTCTGTGCCAGAATTGTAGTTCGGGTGTTTGCGTCTGAGTGAGTGTTTTCAGCATGACTTTGTCAGCTTTTTGATAAATAAGCAACAACAACAAAATAATAGAATAAATAATAAAGATGTTTACAATTTTATGCATTTAATCTGATTTAAAATTTAGTAATATAAAGTTTGCATGCTTTTAACGTGTTTTACATCTAAATAGTTAATAAAATAAAAACCCTTTAATGAGTAAACAGAAAATTACGTTTGCTTTTTGTTCAAACTACTTATTTTAAAATGAGCTGAAACATTTCAATTCTTCATTTTTTAGTGGGACAATTTAATTGTTTTATGTTCAATCCACTTAAATAAAAAACGAATACACTAACTTAATTCCTTCGTGTTGTCCCAACGCAAATCGATTGAGCAACCCAGCATTTTTTTACAAAGTATTATAAACTGAATGAGTTACGTTCATGTTAAAGTAATAAAATACATTTAGATGTAAATAGATGATTATATGCACATTTGCATGTATAAAAAAGAGAGAGGATTTGCATGCAGTCTCTTACACACTAGAGTTATTCAAATAAACTGTTTAATTATTTATTAAATTACAAGCCAAACAGCAGGAAATCAAACGCATCAGTCCCCAAATCTAGACAATTCACCCTGCCAAATATTGACCTCTATTCACTAAACAACCAATAATTAGTAATTACAAATATGATTTTATCACTTTGGCTTTGTAAAGTCTGCATGCAAAGCTTAGGCTGACAGAGTGAGCATGTGTCATGTGACTCATATTTCATAATTAATCAGATTTCATAACAGCCCAGCACAGTTAATACACGCTCTCACATTCCAGACACAAATCGAGCTTATGAGGAGGTTACAGAAAGGCACTGATATGTGGGCATGAAACAAAGGGGAAACAAAACTTTGCTAATAGATTTTTAAGATCTTTAAAAAGTTTCCACAATTATTTTTTAGGAGATGCAATAATAAAAACACACCTTACATTTCATGATTAGGTCATTTTGCTCCTTTCGGTGCCAAAATACTTTTGTAAGTAAGTTGCTGTAAGAAATGTTATGACAAAAGTGTTTTTATATTACTTTATATTACTATATTATATTAATCAGTTAATCAGGTTTCAACTACATTTGTTTAGTTATACACTGTTTAACTTAATATTTTTGGTCAGTTTGACTGATGTAATCTGAGATGACTGGAAAAGTCATAATTAGAAATATTTTTTACAGAAATAAGTATAATTGAATTTGATAATTAAAGAAAAAGATTGATCAAGATTTAGTAGTGTAAGAAAACTGCTATCTATCTATATATATATATATATATATATATATATATATATATATATATATATATATATATATATATATATATATATATATATATATATATATATATATATATATATATATATATATAAAACTTTATATGCTTTCTTCACATATAAGTCTACATTTTTTGTGAGCTGAAGATTAGATTAGATCCAACTAAATTGTCATTACACATGTACAAGGCAACAAAATACAGTAATGCAATGAACATAAATGCCCTGAACTTAAATATGCAAACTTACTGAATAGCATGAAAAAATAAATCACTTTTTCCACCTGAAATTGAAAGTTTATTCAAGTAAAATGAACTGATTTAATTTGAAAATGTATTACATCATTTGCTTTAGGTTGCATAATTGTTTCAACCGATTTTTAATGGATTTTAATTAAATTCCATTCATTCCAATGCAGTTATATAAACCAGATAATATGTTATTGCAGTAATATATAGTAATAAAATGGTAAAAACAAACTGATTACGTACTGTACTTAAAAAAACAAGTAATCTGTTGTAACTTAAAACTGTTAAGTTGACTCAATGTTTTGAATTATGCACACAGTTCATTTACTTAATTTTAAGGCAACTTTAAAATTTTAAGGTTTACTCCCTAAGGTTTTTAAAGTGTCGAAGTGTAGTAACCTCTTATCAATGAGAAGTTTCTGATCAGATACAGTATGGTTTTATATATATAAAGAGATATACAGCATATGTCCGAATAGAAAATCATATACAAATTTTAAATGCATTGTAAGTCTTATAAAAATACTGCACCAAACATTATTATTCAATAGCATCTAATAGGTTAAATGCAGAGCTAGTGTTGTTCCCATACTGATAAACTTCCAGTGACCTGTTATTGTGAGTTTTTTTTCCATTTTATATGATTCCTTTTACAGCATCGATGTTGTAATGTAATTAAAATACAATTAGTTAAACAGACTTTGGCATTCAATTAGTTGCTCAAAAGTAAAACGAGACAAAAAGCCGTTTACTCGCACGCGCCTGTCAGAATCGGCAGGCTAGCGCAGAAGCTCCATTTACTATACTGGGGTAAATAAATGCTCATATTATAAAGACATGGTGGGGGAAAATGTAATTTAATGCAGTGCTTCTTGTACAATCTGAGACACACTTTATATCAGATATCAGCCAGTGGAGATCGCTGATTTTTAAAGAAAACAGACCTTAAATGTGCCGATTTTGCAATTGCATACAGTTCACCGGAAGCACTTAACCCAGGTTACTGACAAATTAAAAATCCTATTAGCATGCTTCAGCATATACCCTGTTGGACCTTTTGCGAAGAGTTCCCAATTCATCACCAGTCTGAAAACAAATATGAATGTACATTGTGCATTGTGGGATGTTGATCTCTGCTCTGTCGACTTTTGATGTCAAAAATTCAACACTACAGTTCAGCAAAGTGACTTTTATTGACATTTTAATAGTTTGAAATAATATAACGTAAAAGAGTCAATATATAGTCTGCAAAATAACAGTAAATGCACTGGCAGTTTATTACAAGGTTTTTGTACGGCAATATACAGCACCAACAGAGACAGTATATCACTTTAAACTATTAAAGATGTCAATAAAAGTCACCATTTCCAACTTTTCAAAGATAAAAGTTGTTGGAAGAAAGATCAAGGTCCCATAATGCAATTCAAATGCATAAATAAATGGGGAAAAATAAAAAAAAAGAATCATAAAATACATAATACTGCATATTTACAGATATATTTTACCGGGTTATCAAATGCACAATGCTTCCTTATGAGACTTGAGAACCAGCAAACCTCTGTTTACCAATATCCACTACATTACACCACCACATTTCTTCTTTTTTTGGCAGCGGACCTGCTAAATGTCACGGATTGGTCAGGCTCTCACGATCCCCACTCACGAAGATCACCATCACCTGACTTCTAATGAGCACACAGCTGCATCACATTCACGAGCACCAGATAAAAGCACAGCACTCCAGTCGCTCATTGTCCGGGCTCGTCTCGACGAAAGCGGACAACTGAGCGACCACTCAGCGTAGTCATCCTCAGCTAAAACAAACGCTTTACTTACCTGTTCTCTTTGTATTCCTCCTAGTCTTCCTGGTCCACCCGAATCGTCCTGTCTTCCAGTCCTTCCAAGTCTGTGTCATCCTCTGTCAGCTGTATCTGGTGTGTGCTGTCCATCCTCGTGTATTCCTGTTACCCAGCCACGGAGGAAAAGACCCCAACATCATTCCTGATCCTCCTGGCTATCCTTCATGTGCTCCTTGTTGTCATTTAATAAACACCCTAACGTTTCCTTACCTCTGTCTCCTGTCCGCTTCATAACAGAAGCCCGGACCAATAACGACGACAACATGAGCACCCCCGATCACTTTCAAGAGCTGGTGGACCAGTTGAAGCGGATTCTACAGTCACCAGCTCCACTTTCCAACGCACCACCAGCACCGAGCACTTCCGCCTCCACAGTTTCTTCTTCGGCCCTTCCTTCCAGTCCCATGGCCCGACCAGCGCCCTACTCAGGCGGAGCGGGGGAGTGCAATGGTTTTCTGTTACAATGTTCCCTCATATTCGAAATGCAACCTTCTCTATATCCCACAGATAAGTCAAAGATCGCCTACATCGTATCACTACTCTCTGGGCCTGCACTTAAATGGGCTGAGACGATCTGGAACCAAGCCGGGCCGGTCATGAATTCCATCACTACCTTCACGGAGTATTTCAAAGAGGTGTTTGGACGTTCTGATGGGGAAGTAGCCGCGGGAGAGCAGCTGTATCATCTAAAGCAAGGTACTCTATCTACACAGGAATATGCTCTCCGGTTTCGCACTCTAGCAGCTGCAAGTGGATGGAATGAGAGATCGTTGTTGACCACGTACCGGCTCGGCTTGGAACCCACTCTCCGAATCCAGCTGGCCACATTAGATGATACTATGGGTCTGGAGAGATTCATCCAACATTCTCTCCGATGTTCCGATCGTCTCCGTTCCTATCAACAGGACACCATCACCCCCTCGTCTGCACTCCTCCAATCGCCTGAGTCAACAGCCTCTCCAGAACCAGAACCCATGATAATAGAGTCTGGAAGACTGACATCAGCGGAACGACAGAGGAGGCTGACCCGGGGTCTGTGTCTATACTGCGGTGTCAGTGGACACACCCGTATGGAGTGTCCCCTTCGTCCCATTCGGACTTCAGTGAGTGTATTCAGTACGAATATTGAACAATGTAAACCACTTACTACCACCGTACAAATAGCTACTGCCTCTATTTCTCTCCTTGTCACAGCCCTCATCGACTCCGGGTCAGCAGGGAACTTCATCTCCCAATCCCTCTGTCGTCAACTCCACCTACGTACTGAGGCGTCCTCACATATATACCAGATACAACCGATAACCCAGTGCACTCGATCTTCGACCCGTATCCATCGACAATGCGAAGACATCCTTCTTCAAGTGGGGTTGTTACATCAAGAGAGGATTCAATTTCTGGTTCTGGAGGGTGCAAATATGGACATCATTCTAGGGCGCCCGTGGCTGGTGAAGCACGATCCCATCATCTCTTGGGGCACAGGAGAGATAAAGAAATGGGGATCTGGATGTACACCTACCTGTTTTCCAAATCTCCCTCTTCAAGGTCGGAACCCCATTTCTTTGTTTACAACATCGGTCGAGAGTCCTCCTGAGAAGCAGTCTATCCACATTCCTAAGGAGTACAGCTCCTTTCATGATGTCTTCTGCCCCAAGAGAGCTTCCCAGCTACCGCCGCATCGGCCATGGGACTGCGCGATCGACCTAGTTCCAGATGCCCAGTTGCCAAGAGGTAGGATCTACCCGCTCTCGCTTCCAGAGAATCAGGCAATGGAAGATTACATAAGGGAGGCTCTGAGTCAGGGGTACATACGTCACTCAAAATCACCAGCCGCCTCAAGCTTCTTCTTTGTGGCCAAGAAGGACGGAGGGCTGCGTCCATGCATCGACTACAGGGTCCTAAATAACGGTACAGTAAAATACCGATATCCCCTTCCTCTGGTACCAGCCGCTTTGGAACAGCTCCGAGAAGCTAAAGTCTTCACTAAATTGGACCTCCGCAGCGCGTATAATCTGATAAGAATACGTGAGGGGGACCAATGGAAGACAGCATTCGTGACCCCTACTGGCCACTATGAATATGAGGTCATGCCTTACGGTCTGGTCAACGCCCCCTCCGTATTCCAAAACTTCATTCATGAAGTCCTCCGGGAGTTTCTTCACCACTTTGTAATAGTGTACATAGATGACATCCTCATTTACTCCCGGAGTGAGGCCGAACATCGCCAACACGTTGCGGAGGTCCTACACACATTGAGAGAACATCACCTCTACCTCAAAGCGGAGAAATGCTCATTCCACCAGAAGTCGATTCATTTCTTGGGATACATCATTGACCAAACCGGTATACGTATGGATGGGAAGAAAATTGAGGCTGTTCTATCCTGGTCAGAACCCACTTCCATTAAGGAGCTCCAGAGGTTTCTTGGGTTTGCTAACTTTTATAGACGGTTTATCAAGGACTACAGCAGGATTACATCACCTCTCACTAATCTCCTCAAGGGTAAACCCAAAGGACTGGAGTGGACCAAAGAAACAGCCGCAGCCTTCCGCCTTCTTAAGAAGGAGTTCACAAGGGCCCCACTCCTGACTCATCCTGACCCAAATCTTCCTTTCGTGGTGGAAGTGGACGCATCCACCACCGGCGTCGGGGCAGTATTATCCCAACATCATGATACACCGCCCCGACTGCATCCCTGTGCCTATTTCTCTCGGAAGTTGAGCCCGGCGGAGCAGAATTACAGCATAGGAGACAGGGAGCTTCTAGCAATCAAGCTAGCCTTGGAGGAGTGGCGTCACTGGTTGGAGGGAGCCAAACATCCGTTCCAGGTGATCACAGATCACAAAAACCTCCAATATATCAAAGAGGCCAAGAGACTATGTCCACGTCAAGCCAGATGGTCACTTTTCTTCTCACGTTTTGATTTCTCCATTTCCTATCGTCCAGGACCCAAGAATCTAAGAGCAGACGCTCTCTCTCGTTTACACGAGCATCACGATCATGAAGAACTCCCAACGAAGATTCTTCCCGAACACATCTCCATTTGTCCGATCACCTGGAACGCTCCTCCAGTCGTTGCCACTCCGGAAGCCCCTGCTCCGCCGGGATGCCCTCCTCATCGGCAGTTCATACCACCTGAACACCGGGTAGATCTGATCCACTCCTTACATACCTCGCTAGGCACTGGACATCCAGGGATCAACAATACTCTCTCGCTAGTATCCCAACGATTCTGGTGGCCAAACATGGCAAGGGATGTGAGGCAATATGTTCAGGGCTGTAAGGACTGTGCCCAATCCAAGAGCCCACGTCATCTACCCGCTGGAAAGCTCCATCCCTTGCCGATTCCGAACCGTCCCTGGTCACACCTAGGAGTGGACTTTATCACTGACCTCCCCTCGTCAGAAGGTAATACCTGTATTCTAGTCATCGTAGATAGATTCTCAAAGTTTGTCAAACTAATCCCTCTGAAAGGTCTTCCCACAGCCTTTGAAACAGCCGACAATATCTTTAATCAAGTCTTCAGGTCATTTGGTATTCCAGAAGATATTGTGTCGGACAGAGGTCCACAGTTCATCTCACGTCTATGGAAAGCCTTCTTCAAGCTCCTAGGTGTGGCCGTCAGCCTCTCTTCTGGATATCATCCCCAAACCAACGGGCAGACAGAGAGGAAGATTCAGGAGGTGGGACGGTTCCTGAGGACCCTCTGCAGTGGTCACCAGAGCTCCTGGAGCCAGTATTTGGGCTGGGCAGAATATGCCCAAAATTCACTGCGGCAACCCTCCACCGGACTCACGCCATTCCAGTGCGTCCTGGGCTTCCAACCACCGCTCTTTCCCTGGGATGGCGAACCATCTGATGTCCCCGCAGTGGATCACTGGTTCCGGGAGAGCGAGAGAGTCTGGGACGAGGCTCATCAACATCTGCAGAGGGCAGTCCGTCGAAGCAAGGTAACCGCCGATAGAAGAAGGTCTGAAGAACCCAGATACACACCCGGACAAAAGGTGTGGCTATCCACCCGGGACATACGCATGCGACTGCCCTCTCGCAAGTTAAGTCCCCGATTTGTTGGTCCCTTCACCATCGTGGAACAGGTTAACCCCGTCACCTACAAACTACAATTACCCTCTCACTACCGTATTCACCCTACATTCCACGTATCACTCCTGAAACCGTATCACGATCCTGTTCTTCCCTCCACAGAGCCTGACCACGAAGAGGAACCCCCTCCTCCACTGCTCCTAGAAGAAGGAGCCGTCTACGCAGTGAAGGAGATCTTGCGTTCCCGACGTCGTGGTGGCCAGTTGGAGTACCTGGTGGACTGGGAAGGGTACGGCCCCGAAGAAAGGACATGGGTTCCCAGAGCTGATATTCTCGATCCTAGTCTCATGGTGGAGTTTCATGAGAGCCACCCTGAGTTCCCAGCGCCTAGAGGCAGAGGGAGACCACCACGGCGTCGGAGGTGTCGGCCCTCAGGAGCGGGCCCTGGGGAGGGGGGTACTGTCACGGATTGGTCAGGCTCTCACGATCCCCACTCACGAAGATCACCATCACCTGACTTCTAATGAGCACACAGCTGCATCACATTCACGAGCACCAGATAAAAGCACAGCACTCCAGTCGCTCATTGTCCGGGCTCGTCTCGACGAAAGCGGACAACTGAGCGACCACTCAGCGTAGTCATCCTCAGCTAAAACAAACGCTTTACTTACCTGTTCTCTTTGTATTCCTCCTAGTCTTCCTGGTCCACCCGAATCGTCCTGTCTTCCAGTCCTTCCAAGTCTGTGTCATCCTCTGTCAGCTGTATCTGGTGTGTGCTGTCCATCCTCGTGTATTCCTGTTACCCAGCCACGGAGGAAAAGACCCCAACATCATTCCTGATCCTCCTGGCTATCCTTCATGTGCTCCTTGTTGTCATTTAATAAACACCCTAACGTTTCCTTACCTCTGTCTCCTGTCCGCTTCATAACACTAAAAGCTGATTATCACTCAGCGTGTGCCTGTGTTCAACTCTGCTTTCGTCCCACAGATTAACAGCCCATTGTTTTCGCCCTGCTTTAATCTCATCATTGCTCAAGACATCAGTCCCATTCAGATCAAACACATTTCTCTGATGGGGCATTGATGTTTATGGTCAACACAATTGATCATTTCCTCCAACTAATCACCAATGTGATCACAAGATTACCCCGAAAACAACACACTTCAGTTTCGACATCGACACAAGCTTTGCATTCATTACATAATGACCGAGTTGAATGCAGCAGGTGAGATGGGATTACTCAACTATTGTGACGTCTTTATTTCAGACTCTGCATGTCGAGTGCTATCAGAGAGATAAGCAGAATGCTGGAAAGGTGATTTAATTAAAATAGCTTCGTAATTGCAAACGCAGCAGATCTGTTTTTAGATATTTGTGTGTGTCATTTCCACATTTGTATTTTTGTGCACTAATAAGTAAATGTGTGTAAAGGTCACACAATGCCTCTCGGCAGGCTTTGATGATCTTGGACTGAATCTAAGATCCAGCATGCAGCACAAATAAACAACATCTGCAAAAACTTTCAAACAAACACTTCGGATCAGATCAGAACAGAACTTGAACAATCGCTGCAGCATGTTCCTGGAATTCGACCAATCAGGTGAGAGGTCACCGTGGCACCTCGAGTAACCCCACAACCACAATTGAAATAACTGTTTACGTAAATGTCCACGATTTCTACTGTCATCCACTTACAGGCATTTTACCTGTCCAAAAACAATCCTTTACTGCTTGATACTGATATTCCCCATATTAAAATCTGATATATGTCAATATTTGAAGAGCTCACATGCAAAAGCCTCTAAAGTGCTACTTGAAATGTCTTCTAAAATGATCATTTTTCGCAGGTTCCTGTGTACGATCAGTAATTTCACTTTTATGGCAAAAATAACTTCATTTTCATTGCATTTAAAGTGAAATAGCCGAACATGAACATGGTGGGCTGGGAAAAATCTTAAATTCAGAAGAAAATTTCTGATGGCACTTCAGAATCACACTCTCTTATGCAAACACATCATATGCAAATCATATTTATACATATAAGTTCATATTTGAATCTGACATGTAAAAAAATGTACATCCTATATGCAACATATATTTCAAAATAGTGCAAAAATGGACATTTATATATATATTTTTCAACAATTTTAAATACAAATATGTACATATATATATATATATAGAAATATATAAGCTATAATTTTAATTTTATTTAATATTCAATATAACGCATATTTATATAATTAGCTCTAACATTTTTGAACATATATGTGTAAATATTTATAATTCCATCCATTCATGCATTCATTCATTCATTTTCTTTTCGGCTTAGTCCCTTTCCGCCACAGCGGAATAAACCGCCAACTTATCCAGCACATGTTTTACGCAGCTGATGCCCTTCCAGCCGCAACCCATCACTGGGAAGCACCCATACACTCTTGCATTCACACACAAACACTACGGACAATTTAGCTTATTTAATTCACCTATAGCGCATGTGTTTGGACTGTTGGGGAAACCGGAGCACCCAGAGGAAACCCATGCCAACATGGGGAGAACATGCAAACTCCACGCAAAAACGCCACCTGAGTCAGCTGGGGCTTGAACCAGTGACTTTCTTGCTGTGAGGTGATCGTGCTTCCCTCTGCGCCACCGTGACGCCCTTCGTAACTCCAATTGTTGAAAAAAAATGTATGTAAACGACGTATACATTTACAAATCTTTTTTGCACAAAGTATACGCTGCATATGACATATATTTTACATATGTGAAATCCAAACATTAATTTGTATGTCTTATATGTGTCATCAGATTTCTATATAGGTTGCAGCTACTATTAAACTGGAAATCTTGTACATGCATTGCTAAATAAAGTGAATCGTAAAGTAAGGGATAAATCTGCTTCTCTCTCTCTCTCTCTCTCTTTCAAGTTCAAAGCAAACTTGAATGCCAAAGTATTTTAGATATGAATATAAAATAGCCTATGTATTATAGCCTAATGGCATCATCAATTTAATAACATATACAGCAAATGAAAAATAAATGACAGAAAAAGGAAGAAAAACAGACAATATCTCTAAAAAGTACAATAATTTCAAGATTAAAACTTGCTAAACTAAATGCGTTGATTAACCATTACTAATGGTGTAGGTATATTTTGCAGCCAGTTTTGACCAGTCATTCCGAGTACATAGTAGTTTGTCTGAGTTGTTTAGATGCAAGAATGAATTATTGAACGTTTCTCTCAAGACTGTGCGCGCAGTCAGCTGCAAAGCCAATTAAAAGTAGGCTTAAATAAAAAGATAATGCAAAAACGTATACGATTAACGAACAACAGCTTTGGAAGGAAAAGCTTCTGAATCCAGGACATTTTAAGACATTTAGAAACCCGGCCGAACTAATTTTTACCTAAAAGGCACGTCTCTGTGGGTCTGCAGTGCGGGGGTGCTAACAGTTCACGCGCGCACAGAACAAAACGAGTAAACGAGAGGATTTTTCACTACATCGATCGCGGATGTTTGGTTATATTAGGCCGACACAAAATAATAAGCCCAAGTTAACTCTATGTGTGGGAGGCACTGAGTCAGACTGTACAAATAGTATAAACTTTGATTAGCCAAGACGGAGCGCCTTCTGTCACCGCATTATCTGTTGTCCGAATGGCAAATGAATCGTTTTAATGAATCGTTTAAAGGGGTTCTTTATTTCTTCTTTATTTATTACCGATTGATCCAGTTCAGCAAATGTAGCTACTTCTTTTTAAATGGTTTGCATTTCCAATAAACACTAATCCACAAATGACTTACTTTTTAACTTGCCTGGCACTCCCACTGACACGTAAAAACAATATCCCAAGTTATCCACTAACTTAAAAAAAATCATCAACTCGAGTAAGGAATCGATTGCAGACCGATCTGGAAACCGATGAGCTGTTAATACTGCGCATGCTTGACTTAGAACTTTCGGTTTTGTTTTGTTTTGTTTATAAATGCATAACGCATAATATATAACAAACTTTTTTGGATATTTGTCAAGCAAGTCTCAAGTCCTAAATTTTGTGACTTAAGTCTGACTCGAGTCAAGTCATGTGACTTGAGTCCTACATCTCTGGAATCAAGTATTCCACAGAGCTATGTACACTCAAATACACTCAAACCACATATTTAAAATGAGCTGAAACAACACAAATCTTGAGATTTTGTTGGGACAACTTAATCTTTTTACGTTCAATCCACATCGATTTGTTAAACCTGTTACGTTAACCAAATCGATTTGGGACAACATGAATGGATTGTGTGAAACCCTGCATTCTTTACAGTGTATGTAATAAGACAGTTTAACACACCACTGTGAACTCATAACGAGTAATGCTTAAGTAAATTGCATTTAAATGCATATTTTAGTGCACATACCAAAACACTGCACATTATATAGGCTGTGTCTGTCCAACTGCATTCTGACATTTGAACTTGTTCTACAGTCAGAGATTATGTGGGTTAATGGCAAATACAAAGAGTTTCATTCATACAACCTTCCCCATACGCTGAGTTGAAACACTAGCTGGGGATAGATGTAACGCTAAGGTCATTTGGAGAAATAATATCCACACAATCCAGTTTGTGCCGGAATTTTGTAAAAATAAAAAAAACAAACAAAAAAACAAAACAAACAAAAACAAAACAAAACAACAAGTGATCAATTTAAATATGTTTTAAAAACTTTACATTTATCTCTATAACAATGTGCTGTGTGTATGTGAATGTGTGTGTCTCTATATAGTATATGTCTTTTGTAAATTTAAGTGTTTAACTTGTATTATTTAAACAGTATAACAACTTACTGTGTGTGTCAACGTGTGTGTAGTATACTGTAGTCAACATTTAAAGTGGATCAAAATGTTTTTCAAGACAAGAATGGGTGTTGCTGAATAGTTTTAGGACAACTTTGATGAAAGGTTTTGATCTGCTTCTAATGTTGACTACTGTTGATCTCATAAGGTTTCAGTTAGTTTAACATTTGTGGTGATTTCTGGAAAATGTAGAGGATGGCAGATACTGTGGGGCCAGAACTGAATATATCTTCTATTTCTGCATGGACACCCGTCTGTCCTATGCTTTCACTGCCTGGGAATGCTACAAAGAAAGGAAAACGTACCACAATAAAAATACCAATCAAAAAAGCTAAGGGGCGACATGGTGGCTCAGTGGTTAGCAGTGTCACCTCACAGCAAGAATGTTGCTGGGTCGTGTCCCGGCTGGGTCAGTTGTCATTTATGTGTGGAGTTCAATTCAATTCAATTCACCTTTATTTGTATAGCGCTTATACAATGTAGATTGTGTCAAAGCAGCTTCACATAAAAGGTCACAGTAAATTGGAACAGTGTAGTTCAGTTTGTAGTGTTTAAGTTAAGTTCAGTTTGCATGTTCTCCCAGTGTTGGTGTGGGTTTCCTCCGGGTGCTCCGGTTTCCCTCACAGTCCAAACACATGCGCTATAGGTGAATTGAATAAACTAATTTGTCCGCAGTGTGTGTGAATGAGTGCGTATGGATGTTTCCCAGTGTTGGATTGCAGCTGGAAGGGCATCCGCTGCATAAAAGATATGCTGGATAAGTTGGCGGGTCATTCCACTGTGGCGACCCCTGATGAATAAAGGGAATTAGCATTGAATAAAGGGCTGAATTAGCAGTTAACTCTTTTAGCATGTGGGTTTGTAGTTAGCATGATTATGTAACATTGTATTATGGAATCCTGCACTCTAATCTGGTGTTGTAACCCAGTGTTGGGTCAAATATGGACAAACCAATCATTGGGTTATTTTTTTTTAATGAAATGTAAATGCATTTTTAACCCAAACGTTGGATTTGTCATTATTTGACGTTACATTTACATTGTGCTCACATTATGACAAGACAACCCAGTTTTTTTAGAGTGCAGGCAAAAATAATCTTATTTAAAAAATACTTTTTACTTGAAAATAAGTTTTGGTGATGAAATCTGTAATCTTGCTCATAGACGCATGCCACTTCTCCAGTAGATTAAAAAGGAGCGTAATGTATGATATTGATGACATCACCATATGTTGTTTCTGACTGGACAAGTAACCCTATGTTACAACACTCCTCAGGAGCCTCTGTGCTTATTTTGCAATTTCTACAAAAATATTCTTTATATAAATTACAAATAAACAAGAAACATTTAAACAACGTGTACTTTTAGTTGTTGTATATTAAATAAATATTAAAACTTTTTTTACTGAAACAAAATCTTTCTTAGACCCTATATCAACATTACACTATATATCTTGGGTTGTATTAACTCATTGTTAAATTAACTCATTGTTAAAATCATTGAATGATTTTTTTCAACTGAATTCAAATGACACATTGGTTTGTCCATATTTAAAGCGAACTCTGGGTTAATACAACCCAGCATTTATAGACTGTATTGTTACCAGTGCCAATATGCCTTTTAAATTCATTTATTCATTCATTTTCCTTCAGCTTAGTCCCTGATTATCAGAGTTCACCACAGCGGAATGAACCGCCAAATATTACAGCATATGTTTTACGCAGCGGATGCCCTTGCAGCTGCAACCCAGTACTGGGAAACACCCACTCTCACATGCACACACATACACTACGGCCAATTAACTTTATTCAATTCATAAATACATTCAAACTCCACACAGAAAGACCAACTGGTCCAGTCACGACTCGAACCAGTGAGTTTCTTGTTGTAAGGCAACAGTGCTAACCATGCCACCGTGCTGCTCCCTTTTAAATTAAAATTTATTTAAATTGTATCTATTTAATTGATGAAATAAGGACAAACCCAATGTTGGGTTACATTTTTCAATTAAACTTAAATGACATTTTTTAACCAAATGGTTGGAGTTGTCCGTATTTGACCCAACGTTGGTTTACAACAACCCAGCATTTTTAACTAGTTTTCTAACTACAAATTGCAACTACAATAACGTTATATGCATAAATTGCAAAGTTACATGCACTAAAAAAACCGAGCTGAATCAACACAACTCTTGAGGTTTTTTGGACAACTTAATTGCTTTATGTTCATTCCTCTAAAGTTTGTAAAAACGAATAAGTTCACATAATCCCTTCATGTTGTCCCCACACAAATCAATTCTTATAAATCTACGTAACAGCGCGTAATTTTTAAATAAAATACACTGTAACGCGCAATTTAGTGCACATACCCAAAAGCCACTAGCGCGCGTAAAAGCGCACGCATGGAGAGCTGGTTGCGCACGAGCGCGTGTGAATGTGACTGCATGAATTAATAAGAATCTACTCACACTGCACGGGTGGATGAGCGGCAGAGGCAGCAGGGATAAAGGAATCATCACCACGAGAATCAGTTTCCGAGCCGTCCATAGTTTTTTGATTAAGTCCATTCTGGCGCCTTCCAGCCTCATGGGAGAACGATTTTCTCAGTGCAGCTCTCAGATGTTCTGGGTTCTTTAAATAAACGCGTCACTTCACTCCCACTTTCACCTTATACGCGTGCTGGAGTGTTTGCTTCCCTTTTCGTGCGTTTTACGCGCTCCACTGCGTGATTGTTATTTATTATAAGCGTAAATGTTGTCTTTGGTTCCTGTTTGAATGTTCCTGTCGTCCTTCTAATCCATCCAGGAGTGATGTGGCTCTGTTATACCTCTTTCAGCAAGTATTGATGTTAAAAAACAGCTTATTTTTGTGCGTCTATCTCTGATTTTCCATTCTTTCTTACTTTTACAGAAAAGATCAATACTTTACAGTTACTTTTTTACAGAAGAGCTGACACCTGAA